>NW_021703786.1:47201315-47218264 GCF_005190385.1 Monodon monoceros
TCTCTCTCTCTCTCTCTCTCTCTCTCTCTCTCTCTCTCTCACACACACACACACACACACACACACACACACACACGCTCCCAGCCTTCTCCTAGGTGACGGTTCTGTCCCTTCTTGCCCCAGACACTACCTCTGTAGTGGGCTGGGGCTCAAGGCCTCCAGGGTCCCTCCTCTCTGTTAACCACTGCCCCAAAGAGCTCAGAGACTGTGATTTGAAAAGCACCACCCCCTCCTCCTGGCCCCCCGCAGCTGTCCACAAAGAGGATGGCGGGGAGGGGAGACGACAGAGATGGATGGTCACATCCATTCCTCCTCCTCCTCCCCCACCCCATGCACAAACGCACATGCACACGTCCCAAGCTATATCTGTTCCCTCCTGAGATCACACAAGGACAAGGAGGGGAGGCAGGAGGGGGTCAGAGCCATGGGGAAACAGAGAAACCGGTGCAGGCTGGGGATGTTCTGAGATGCCAGGACAGAAGGGCATGAAGGTAGAGAGGGGACAGTGGGGAGGAGGTGGAGAGGCATGAGCAGAGACTCAGGTGTGACAGGAGAGTGTGGAAGAGATAAAACAAGGAAAGGAGAGAAAGCACAAAGGAGATCTGGGGGACGTACCAAACAGGCGATAAGGAAGAGGGGAAGTGAAGACAAGGGTCCTAGGAGAAATGGAAAGAAGAGGGAGGCAGGAGACCCACAGGAGAGCGGTAAAGCACAGATTAGATAGGGACAGGAGGAGACGGAGAAAAGCAAACCTTGAGAAAGAAGCAGATGTGGAGAGAAACAATTCTGAAAGCCACAGGAGGGATAACCAGTAAAAGGGACAAACACAGTTCTGAATTTAAACAAATACACACACGTACGCACATACGTGTGTATGTATGTGCACCTCTGTATAAAAAACATATTAAAGGTGCTGTATGTTACTGAGCAATGTTATAGTCAATTTTCATTTTTTACTTTGTGCTTTTCTGTAATTTCAAAATTTCCTATAATAAATGCCTATCTTTATAATTAAAGGAAAAAATGGTAAGAAAGTTTAAATACGTGTTTAGGTACATATATACACTCATGTGTATCCCATGTATGTTGCTCTACACCCTGTCGCTGCCCCTCCCATCCTCTGAGATGCAGAGGACAGGACAAGCACTGGGACAAAGCTGGCTCCAAGATTTACAGGGAAGAGGAGATGAAGGAAGCTTGCTGCCTCATTCAGAAATGACCAATGAAGCAGGAGCTGGGAAGAGCAGTAAAGTAGGGGCAAGGCAGTGGCTGCCTGAGTCCTGAGGGGTCTAGGAGCATGACATGCTCAAAGGTTGTGGGGTCAGAGGGCTAGGTACTCACCGTCCAGTGACAACCAGTCAAGCTGAGTACTAGGCAGTGACAGGAATCGGCGGGCTCGATACTCAAAGAGCACAGAAGCAGAAAGGGGTCCCTCCCTCCCTGCCACCTGCAAAGACACCAGCCCAACCTCATGGGCTGGGGAGGGCAAGGATCAGCGAGGGGGCTCTCTTTCCTGGGCTCTTTCTCTGACCCCCTGTGTCAGGGTCACAGGTGATCATTTCACATCTACCTCCCCTACTCCCCCTGCTGTGGGCCCCAGAGGCTCCCGGCTTCAGTGGCCTTGGCACTAACTGGGGAGGGATTCCCTTCGTTTGAGAACTTAATACCTACTACAGGCCAGAGACCCCTTGGCTTCTAGACCCTGTACTTAAGGATGTTGTCGTGCAGCACCAAGGTATAGAAGCAGCGGATCAAGAAACACCTATACTTGTAAACAATTTGATAATGGTGAAATCTCTTGATCCCCCAAGATCAAGGTCCAGAGGTCATAACCCTGTTACTAAGATGCGGGAAAGGAATTAGCTGCTCACCAACAGGGCCTAATATGAGCTCTTTCCCAGGGTCTAAATGTCTATAGCCTTGAGAATGAAACCACCAGGCCCTGGCCCCAAGACCAGAAGCTGAGACTCCCAATTCCTAGCTTCTCTGGTCTCAGCCCCTCTCCTGCAATCCACCATTAAACAGGGCTGTTGAGACTGGGGGAGGACACACTCATAGACAGCAAAGCTGTCAAACTGTCACTCTAGTGGTCCTTAGGGTCCCACAGCAACATTGCTGAGTGCCAGGTAAGGGGCAAAGGTGGTGGCAAAAGGGCAGAGATGAGCCTTGGCAATGACATCTAGACCGGGGCTGTCCAAAAGAACTTTTGCTCGGTGATAGAAACATTCTGCATCTGCACTGTCCAATAGGGTAGCACTCGCACATGTGGCCACTGAGCACCTAAAATATGGTTAGTGTGATGGAAGAAGTGAATTTTAGGGCTTCCCTGGTGGCACAGTGGTTAAAAATCTACCTACCAATGCAAGGGACAGGTTCGAGCCCTGGCCCGGGAAGGGCATCCTACATGCCACGGAGCAACTAAGCCCGTGCGCCACAACTACCGAGCCTGAGCTCTACAGCCCGCAAGCCACAACTACTGAGCCCACGTGCCACAACTACTGAAGCCTGCGCACCTAGAGTCCGTGCTCCACAACAAGAGAAAGCCATGACAATGAGAAGCCCGCGCACCACAACGAAGAGTAGCCCCCTCTCACCGCAACTAGAGAAAGCCCGCGCACAGCAACGAAGACCCAACACAGCCAAAGGAAAAAAAAAATTAATTAAAAAAAAAAGAGAGAAGTGATTTTAAATTTTATTTAATTTTAATTCATTTCAATAGGCACATGTGGCTAATGGCCAACATATTGGACAGCACAGGTCTAGAAGCCAATGTCCTTCAGTCCCAAGACTGGTTGGAGGAGACCAACATCTCTCCTTTCTCATTCTCCTAAGAACTCCCTGGATTGGAGCCAGAGGGCCTGGACAGACATTAGAGACTCCGTGGGTCAAATGCCTGACCTTATAGGAGGGGAGGCCAAGGACCTAAAAAAGGAACAGACTTACCCAAGATCACCAGTCAGCTAAGAAGTAGATTTCTTAGACCAGAACTAGACCTTCTGACATCTAAGCTCAGAGTCATCTGCCTGCTGGTGGACCACAGGGCTCAGCCCCAGGACTGGATGAGGTCTTTCCACTCTCAGGAACAACCCAACACATTTGTTCCCAGGTCTTCCTGGAAGTCCTAACTGTCCTATCTTAGTCCCTTCCCCTACCATTCCCAGTCCCCATACCGGGACAGTAGCAGCGTAAGACACCAGGCTGGACAAGTGAGGCTGGCACTGCGATGTGATCGAAGACGCAGGAGTAATGCTCGGCGGCCTCTGTCCAAGGTCCTGTGATGAGCACCTTGACCCCACCCTGCAGACGTAAGTCAGAGAGCAGTGTGACTGGAGCTCTCTCTGTTGATTATCCCTTCACTCAGTCATTCATTCATTCATTCAGACCCTGAGAGAGGATCTACTGTCCTCTGTACACCCCTGGGTCTGGGGTGTAGGGATTGGACAGGACCCAGTGGAGTGAACTCAACCCACTGTCCCTTCTCCCCACACTCCTGTCCTCTACCTGAATCTGCCAGAAATGGGGAACTGATTGCCTCCCCCAAGGCTACCAACCCATTTGCACATAGCTGTCACCGGAAGGAAGTCCTTTTCTCAGGCCCCCTCTGGACCCCCACTGTAGTTCCTGCTTTCCCTCCCTGGAGCAGCAAAAAGCAGAACTTCTCCACTGCTGAACACAGTCTTTCAGCTTCCCAAAGTCTGCAATCACATCCCAGTTGTATTTTCTCTTCTCCAGGCTGAGCTGTCCCAGTCCCTCCCCGGCCCCATCCCACCCCATGAAACAGCCACCAAGGAATGAAGTCCCCTGGGGCACTTGAGGGACTCACACAATCACAATTCACAGGTAGAAGGAGGAGGGAGGGAGAAAGGGTTAGTCAGAGGGCCTGTGAAAACAGGAAACGAGCTACACTCTATGAGGTTGGGAAGAGAGCTAAGCAGCCGTGGGAACTGAGGGAAACTAGGTCACAGACCACAGGGTAAGAGGGATGCAGGAGGGAGGAGAGAAGCCTGAGACTCACCTCAGGGTAGGACCACTCTGGGGAGAAGTCGGTGATGGTGCTAAGAGCAGGAGAGAGCTGGGGGGCTGGGGCAGGGCCACTCGGAGCTTCGTCACTGATGAGTTCTCCCATGAGCTCAGGGAATGATGAAAGACTGAAGGGCTCCAGTTCACTGGCCCCACCAGCTCCTCCAAACAAGGCCTCCCCTCTTCCTACTCTGCCTGATGGCTCCAAGGGGGCAGGTGAGGGTGCGGGTGAAGCAGGGGGTGAAGGTACAGGTGGGGCAGCCCCCTGGGCCTTGTGCTCCTCCCCACTGTCATCATCTTGAATGAAGAAGCAGTTTCCTCTTCTCCCGCCTGCTCTGGGCTGTGGAGCGGAACCCCGAGCAGCTGCCTGGGGCTCCAGGGCAGCAGCGGGCTCTAGGGCAGGACAGGGGGTATGGGCAGCCTCTGTCTCAGGGAAGTCTGGGCTTACCCCCTGCCCTCCTCCATACGTCTGGCCCCTCTGTGGGCTGTTGAGAAAACGATCCGGGTCAAAGGCAGGGCTGGGAGGAGCTGGCGGGGCAGAGGGCTCAGAGCCTACGACTACAGCCAAGCTCATGGAAGGCCTAGGATCGGCCTGGGAAGCCAAGTGCCTGGTGGGCGTCAAGCCCCCAGTTCGCTGCTCCAGTCCCGTCAGGAGGAGGATAGCGGTGCCTCCTGTCGAAGAACCCCCTCGGGAGGTGGGAGGGCTAGGTCTGATCTCTAGGGGTTCCGCAAAGCCGGAGGAAGAGGAGGAAGAGGAAGAAGAAGATGGGGAGGTATGTGCCTTGGGGAGCTCTGGGGGAAGTGGGGCTATCAGTGGAGGGGGTTCAGGGGGATGGGGATGGGGGACAGAGGTCAGGGTTAAAGCTCGGGGCTCCACTTTGGGAGAGATGATGCGGTGTTTCGTGCTGCTGCATTTGTGGGTAAGGCTCCCAGAACCTGCAGTGGAAGGGGTGGTGGGGAGAGAAGGGATACGACACATCTTTCTCCAGCCTTCCCTTACTGGAAAGCTTTCATGCATTTCCTGAGATGTCACTAAATACCAGAGGTGTCATACTGATTATGGCCACTGGGAGGCGGCAGAAATATTTCTCCTCCCCCTCCCTCCCCCTGGAGGAGCACTGCAGGAGAGGATTGAGGGCTTGGGGGAATAGCTGAGAGAAATAGGTAAAGGCATAGAAAAAGGACAAAAGAACAGAACCAAGTGGGTACCAACTAAGAATAAAGCTAAGCCTGTGTGTAAGTGGTAGTGCTGGGGTGGCCAGGAGCTGCTTTATGAAGAAAGCAAATAGAGAGCCTGGGCTGCCAGGAATCAAGTAAAAGGAACTGGGCAGTGTGCAGATGGGAAGGCCTCTGCTCATCTGGCCCATCTTTCTGGAACATGCAAAAGACATGCAAATAAGCATGCAAATCCCAGCTATCCCCCTGATGTGAGTAAGGGCAGCACACTAGGAGGGAGGAGGGTTCCAAGGTCAGGGGTCACTAACCAAGGCCTCCACTGCAGAGACAGGCGTGAGTTCGGGGTGCAGGCTTGGTCGGGTGGGTGTCCAGGATCTGCTGCACCAGCTGCTCTACAGAGAACTCCTCTGTCCCGTTCCCACAGCTCCACTTGATGCCATGAACTAGAGGAGAGTTGGGGGGAAGTGCTATAGGACCCCCACAGAATAGTCACCAGGGAATCTTGATGGCTCTTCCAAGCACCTGAGATGCTCTAAGACTTCTGGCTAGGTGAACAGAGGCCAGCAGCCTCAAGACAGCTCCCATAGCTCACAGCTGCCCTCCATATTCCAACACCTTAGATCACACCAGGGACCCTGGTACCCACCCACCCACCCAGGAAAGACCCCTCCTGGCTTGGGGGGAAATGGTCACCCCACAGACTCCTGAGTATAGAACCCTGGCCCCTTTGGGAGCTCCCTATGTCCACTTTCCCCATTGAGAGCTGTCCTAGCCCTGCTGCCTTACACATGGGCTTCAGCTGTCCCAACAGCTCCTCCCGGGACCACTTGAGCCACTCTCGACGGTCGCTGCTGATGGAACAAAAGATGGGGCTGCAGCCCTTTCCACAATCCTCCAGGGCTGGGACGTTCAGGTAGTGCACAAGGACGATGTCAGGGTTCTGAGAGCACAAGGGTACATGCAGAGTGCTATGGGGGGGGTCCTGCCACCCAGGGGTTCAGCCTCCTAGTCCTCACTTTCTTCCCAGGCACCCCCAACCTCACCCCCCAAGTTCTGGCTCTCTCCATCCCCAAACCCCTTTCTCTTCTTCCCAGTCTCCTTTTCCCACTCAGACCCTAGTCATCCTTCCACTTCATTCTTGCAGGCCCCCACCTCCCTCAAAGAGCCAGGTAGACTCTGTCTCCCTGAGCTCTTCCATCCTCACCTGGAGCAGCCAGTAGCAGCGCCGATGGAATGTGGGGACGATGGAAGAGTGAACGTAGCAGCCATAGAGACACTGCCAGGAGACAGGCTGGGGTGGGGGGAGGGCTAGTCTGCTCCCCAACTCTTCCTCTGTTCAGTCCCTTTGCAGGAATCCCAATCTTTCCACCAGCTCCTCTTTCACCCTCACCCACCCCCACCTATTCCCCACACCTTTCAAATCCCAGTACCCCATGTCACCCCAGGACAGAGAGGAGGGAACAGTGGGGCCAGGGCCTTACAACAAGGACCAGATTTGCCATATGGAACCATCCAAAAATCAGAGGGCATGGCAACAACGCATCCAAGATGAGGAGCAATGATTTGAGGGAAGAGAAACCTGTGCTTAGAGGGTCAGTACTCGGACCCCTGCAGGAAATGCAAGAGAAGTAAGGAGATTGGGCATCTGTGTCCTCCAGAGGGAGGTGTGGCCTAAGTCCTGGAGAATTGGGTCACGGAGGGAAATGGGAAGCAGAGAGTAGGCTAAGCAACCACCTAGCGGATCCAAAGTGAGTGAGAAGGGAAGAGTGACTGGGAGGGTGGTAGACAGAGAATGTCACCAAGCCCTGGCAGGGCTGGAACCCAGCTAGCGGGGAGAAGGAGGACCAGGGCAGGTGAGCTGGAGGCCTCGCTTACCTCCATGCCCTGGACCTTCAGCTTCATGTGGTCCTCTCGGGTGGTCTTCCCGTCCTTCCGCTTCTTCCAGAGGTAACCATCCTTCCGGTATTTCACCTTCTTGCGGTTGTAGAGGATAATAGAGCCATTCTGAGGCCTGAGAAGGGAAGGATTGGCCTCGAGTTCTGTGTACAGAACCCAGGATCCCTGCCACTCCCCACCTTCACAAAATTTCTCACCTTGTCTTGGGTGCACAGGATAGCCACTCATCATGCTTCTCGAAGGTGATCAAGTAGGATGCAATCTCCTGCAGGAGAAGAGGCACTCAGGTGGGTGTCCCTTTCCAAAGTCTCAGGCTGGCCTCTTGGTCTTTCCCATCTATACCTCGGGGATAACAACAGCGTCTGCTCTACAGCGTCCTTGGAGGACTGAATGAGATAATGCAGGACAAGTACTGAGCACAGTGCTTGGTTTGTAGGAAGTACTTTGTAAGTGGTAGATAGTATCTTTACACAGGTGGATATGCCAAGGAGAAGCGAGCTACTACAAGATGCAGGGCTTTATACCTCTCCTATGATCCTCAAAGAGCCTAGAGAATGTCGACAGGCACAGCAAGACCCCCATTCACACTCCTCCAGCCCACCAGGCCCTGCTATGCCCTAATCCCCCAGGCTCCCTAGAAAACCTCATTTGTATTCCACCGGAGCCGCTCTGGAGGCAGCAGCGCACAGCGAGGAAGACACTCCAGCAGCTTCTTGGGTAGAAAGATCTTCAGGTGGTGGCTGTTCTCTAGAGGGGATGAGAAGGGAGGACTTAGGGTGCTGCTCCTGATGTCCCTGTGATAATCCAGGGGAAAAGGGCCAAATCCAGAGCATGGGGCGGGGTGGGAGGGTGGGATGAAATGATGACAAGGAGAGCAGGGATCCAAGAATTAGGTCACCACCACTTGGGGAGAAAAAAAGGCTGTGCCCAAACTGGGAACCTGGATTGTGAACTCACCAGCAACCTCGGTGGTGTCCTTGGTATTCATGGTGAGGGCTCCAGGGGGCAAGGTCACCCCCGGCCTGAGGGGCCGGGGGGAGGGGGAGTCTGTGCTGGGAAGGGAGAGAACAAGGTCATGGCAGAAGCCTCCACACTATCCAGGATGAGGAGGATGAGGTAGGAGACCAGGTACAGAACTGGGTCGTGATATCTAAGAAAGATGAGGAAGCGAGAGGAAGGGGCTGGACTATGATGTCAGAATACAGCCAGGGAATGGAGGAGAGGGCGAACCCAGACATGGTGCCAGGAACCAACACGAGCTGGAGACACAACAGAACAGAGTAATCAGGAAGAGACCGGCAGGGTGGGGGAGGGGAGAAGGCCGGCGGGGCTGGCGTTGGGCTCTTGCGGGTCTGGGGTTGGGCTCTTGCGGGTCTGGGGCTATGGTGAGGTCAGGTCCTGAGGCTGGGACTCAGAGCATCCGGTTCTTGGAGGATGCTTTGGCACATGAGAGCCTGGATGCTGGGGGGAGGGCAGGAGATCTAAGTCCGGGTGGAGAGCTAGGCCTTAGAAGACACACCCTGAGTTACTTCTCTATTTGATTTTTTCGAAGGTGAAGGGCAGATCTGACAACTGATCTTAACCTACACCCTTCCCTCCAGATTGGTCAGGGCCTGGTAGAATCTGGGCTAGACACCAGGACCCAGCTACCCACCCTCAGGACAACCCATCCTCCATCCTGAGGCTGACCGCCCTGTGCACCCCGCCGCACCTCTCTCCCCAAAGCCTCTGCCTCCCTCGGCCTCCAGGCCTACTCTAGCCCATCTACCACTCTGGCTCCAGCCTGAGCCCCCACCCTCTTGGGGGAACAGATGGACGCTGGAGGATGCTCTCAGCGCGGGCTCCACCAGGTGTCCGGGGATGGGGAGGAGGAAGAGGCCCGTCCGAGCTCGGCTGTGAGCACTGGAGCCTGGGTTGTGGTAAGGACTCCACCCTAGGGCGCAGGTGCGCAGTCCTGTATGGGGAGCCGGCCAGGGTGCGAGGCGGGCCCGGGGGCGGCCCCCCCGCCGCGGGGCGGTGGTCCGCGGAGACGCTCCGAGGTGGGAGGGTCCCGCCTCCCTCCCGCACGGAGGGATGTCCTGCAGGAGATGCGGAGCAAAGTCCGCGGACGCGTGGCGGGCAAGGGACAGTGCGGGTGCCGGGGTGCGGGGGTCCCCGGGACGGTCCTGCCCGGCAGGTCCGCCGTGGGGCCCTGCGCCGAGCTGCGCCCCCTGGCGCGGGGAAGGAGGACGGAAGCGGGGAGTGGGGGCGAAGCGGGAGAGGGCCGGTGGTCCCCGGCGCGGCGCGCAACGTCCGGGCCGGTGGAGCTGCGCCCCCTGGCGCGGGGCGGAGAGGCGGGCGAGAGGCCCCGGCTCTTACCTCCCGGGGTCCCGCGGGTGACGGCGGCAGCGGCCATTCTACCCCACACCGACCCCCCCCCCAGCGCCGGCTGACAGCGGCGTCCGACGTCACTGCGCACGGGGCGGGGCCTCCCAATTAAGGGGATGGGGGTCGGGACGAGAACCTGGGGTCAGCACACGTGGGGCTCTGGGTGGGGCGCTGGCTGGAGGGACTCGGCTTCCAGGGCCCCGAGCCAGGCGGAGGGACGGACTGCCGGGAAGTCCCGGAAGGGACAGCAGCGCTGAGGGGCAGGATGCGGGGTCCCGGAGGCGGAAGCTGGGCCGATCGACGTGACCTCGGCCGGGGGAGTGGGGCGCGGGCGGCCGACAGCGCTGGGCGGGGGACTCTGGAGCCGGCAGGACATTTTTCGGGCACAGCTCCTTGAATTTGGGGGACACAGCCCGACTTCATTTTAGCGGGGTCCTCACGAAGGTGAAAGGAGCCCTCCCGCCACACGAGCCTCTCCATCACTACTTCGCGGAAAGAAAGACAACTCCGGGCTCAACATGCTTGCTTTTTAATAACAGAACAAAAAGAGAACACAGTGGCAGGGAGCCGGCCTGCGGGACGACAGGCCTTGGGGAGCTCCTGTGAGACGGGCGGGTAGAGATGGGAGGCCAAGGGAGCCCCGTTCGTGCCTAGTTCAGAGGATGGGAGAGGAAAGTGAGAAAGGTCAGGGAAAGGGGGAATGCCTTGATGTCAGAAATGCTGGAGATTCCAGGGCCCAGAACTAGTCGTGGGTCCTGGAGCACGCTAGCATCTTGGGCGTGGGCAGTTTCTCCTTACTCCTCAGACTGCCACTCCACCCCCCAGGGATTGTAAAGGGGGTCCCTACTGGCTGTGGCCGTGCTGAAGGAGCCCAGAGAGCTCGGCCGCCCGGAGAGACAAGACCCCTCCTGGCCCAGGGGACTCCAGGGAGACCAAAGCAGCTGTAAGGATGAGAAATTGAAGGGAAAAAAAGGAAGAATCAGAAAATAGGTCTCTCTCCAGATTTCCTAATCCCCAAACCCAGGCACTCCCAAGTCTCTGGCTCTCGTCTACTTTATTTTTGTTCCTCTCAAATCCAGCTATCCAACGTGCCTCTTATGCTCCCGCTGTCTCTCCATGCACGACCAGGCATCCGCATCACCCTCCACCGCCCCACCAAGTTCCTGTTCAACCATACCTGGGCCCTGCCAGGAGCAAGGAAGTGCTCCTCCTCCCGTGGAGAGTTTGCCCTCTCCTCTTCCAGACTAGGGTGTTCGGTGGAGTTGGGGAGTCCACAGCCGTCGTCGTCAAGCACCAGGGGCTCAGACGGAGCCCTAGAGCTGCCCCACTGGGCCTTCTTCAGTCTGTGGAGACTTCAGACTTAGGAAAGAGGTGCCTGGAGGCCAGGCTTCCTGTCTCTCCATTCTTCACCTTCCTGCCCTGAAATACTTCCTGCTGGGACCCAGGAGTGTTGTCATCTGACTTCCAACTCTCCACTCCCAACTTTCTGCTCCCTTCAGACTGAAGTATTTTCAGTTCAGGGGCTCAAGAGGTGACCTCTAGCTCTGCACTATCCTCCAGTTGCATGGAGTGCTTTCCTGTCTTCAGTGACCTGGTTTCCACTCCTTTCGGCTCATGTGGCTCATCCCCCATCCCTTAGTTCCCTCCTCCTTCCCATATTATAGAAATTTTGCTTCGATCTCACCAAGACCGTGGCACATTCCCAAACAACCTCCAATTCCTTCAAAGCTCTCCACCTCTTCTTTAGTTCAAACCGTCCTGTCCCCATACCCTGTTTAGCTCCCAGAGCCCAAATGTCTCTCCTTACTCATTGATGATTCTGTGTCGCCTCCTTAGATCCTCCAGGTGATAAGTGACAGCCCTTACCCGGGCTGGGATGCCCCCAGATCCCTGCTGCATTCCCGCCAAATATGGCCTCCTTCTCTTTCTTCTGCAGAGCACCTCAGGGGGTGGGAGCCCCTCAGGGGGGTACAGGCCAGGCTGGGAGCAACCAGTGGCTCTCTGTGCCAGAGAATGGGGAAAAGGAGCTAGAAGGCAGAACTGAGTCTCTCAGGGGAGCTGGGACTGAAATAGGGAGTCAGGGGTCTTGGGAAGCCCAGATCACAAAAACATAGCTGTGATCTGGAAAACCTGAAGACTGATTCATAGGAAGGAGGGCCTGGTTAGTGCACTGGCTGGGGGACACCAGAGGGAAGGGGTAATAAGGAGAGCTGGGGCTAGGATAGCAGTGGGTGCAACTTTAACCGAGAGGTGTCAAAAGGCAGAAAGTTTGTCATACCAGCAGGGGTGGGATGTACTGTTCCTCCATCCAGGTGGGGCTGTGAAGCACAAAAAGGGGGCTAAGTACAGAGAGAACACCCCCATCCATACTGTTTCTCTAACAACCTCTCCCAACCACCTATTTGGCATTAGGAGCTAAAATGTCCATCAGCTGGTGGGGCAATTATCTCCAGACTAAAGCTTATTGCTACCATAAGGCTTTATGGTAGTTTAAAATTGTAGAGCTTCCCCTCCCTACCTCCAGTTAATCCCCATTTTCTCCATTTCTACCCACCTGGGCCTTTGACTAAGGTTCTCCCAGAAGGTGTCTCCATAGCGCTGGGGCGTCAGTCTGAGGCTCTGGGAAGGCAAGCTGGGTGGTGGAGGTCGGCTGACCACCCTGGAACACCTGAGGTGAGGACAAGGTAGGTTCAGGTCTGGCTCTTCCCTTACAGCATCTACTCACTCCAGGAATTTAGGAGTCTTATCTTACTACGGGACCATACAGCTGCCCAGGCTCCCTCAGGCCTTGTCCTCCCTTATCCATTTTAGCTGAGGAAGGTGGTGAGGCCTTTGATTTGAAAGGAGATTGGAGCTGGAGTGAGCATGGAGATTAGCAACTGTTTGAGCTTCAGATCTCACTGAATCTCAAATAAGTACACCTCACAACCAGGGAACATCATATTGAGCAAGCAGGGCTGTCAAATACGAAGGCCCCGACTACTCAAGTGATGCGACAGTTTCCTTTTAGTCAATGCAAGTATCCAGGAGAGCAGGGCCTCTGTACACCCCTGCTTTATCTCCCCATCTCAGAAATACTAATGTCCTTTAGGTAGGGAGGGGTGTGCAAAGCTGTTTGAGAACAGTTCTCATCACTCCTAAAGCCCCCAGACTGACTGATGTCTGCTCTCCTGCTCTCTAGAAGAGTGTCCTAGGGCTTCGTCCTCGGCACTTTATCTTCTTTATCTCCATTCCTCCTTAGGTGATCTCACCCAGGCCATGACTTTATTTATTATCTTTTTTTTTTTTTCGGTACGCGGGCCTCTCACTGTTGTGGCCTCTCCCGTTGTGGAGCACAGGCTCCGGACGCGCAGGCTCAGCGGCCATGGCTCACGGGCCCAGCCGTGCCACGGCATGTGGGATCTTCCCGGACAGGGGCATGAATCCGTGTCCCCTGCATCGGCAGGCGGACTCTCAACCACTGCGCCACCAGGGAAGCCCCATTATCATCTTTTTTAATTGAAGTATAACTGATTTACAATGCTGTGCCAATCTCTGCTGCACAGCAAAGTGACTCAGTTATACACATTCTCTTTTTTAAATATTCTTTTCCATTATGGTTTATCACAGGATATTGAATATAGTTCTCCGTGCTACACAGTAGGACCTTGTTGTTTCAGGCCATGATTTTAAACCACCAATGTGCTGATGACTCCCAAATCTGCATTTCTTGCTCTGGCTCCTCCCCTGGACTCCAGACTTGCAGGTTCAACTGTCCACTCAACATCTCCTCCCTAGCCTTCCCCATCTTGCTGAAAAGCACCCCAAATGCCCAGTTGCTAGAGCCAAAAATCTGGTATGCCTTACTTCCCTCACCTCCGATATCCAGTCTATCAGCAAGTTCTGTGAGTTCTACATCTAAAATACACTAAAAAAAAAAGAAAAAAATCATTTTTTCTTTTGGCTGCTCCACACTGCTTGTGGGATCTCAGTTCCCCAACCAGGGATCAAACCCAGGCCCTTGGCAGTGAAAGCACGGAGTCCTAACCACTGGACTGCCCAGGAATTCCCCCATAAAATACACTCAAATTTGACTACTCCTCACTATTTCCATTCCCACCATCATATTCCAGCTTATCTTCCCCTCTCTGGACTACAGAGATAGCCTCCTCCTCCATTCCCTGCTTCCATCTGAATCCCTCAATAATCTATTCTGCACAGAATAATCTTTTAAATTTATTTATATTGGCTGCACAAGATCTTAGTTGCAGCATGTGGGATCTTTAGTTGCGGCATGCATGCAGCATCTAGTTCCCCCACCAGGGATTGAAACCGGGCCCCCTGCATTGGGAGCACGGAGTCTTACCCACTGCAGCACCAGGAAAGTCCCAAGAATAATCTTTTAAAAATGCTTATGTGAAATGATATATGGTTTAAGATTTGCTTCAATATAGTCTGAGTAGCAGGAGGCTGAATGGGTGTATCAATAAAAAGATTATCTATGTAATGATAATTACTGCACCTGACTAAAAAGCATACTCCAGGTTCATGATTACTATTTTCTCTACTTCTGCAGTTGTTTGAAATTTTCCATAATAAAAAAGTTGAAGAAAAAAAAGGTCTGCTTATGTCATTTCCTTACTTAGAACCTTTCTACTGTCCTTAGAATAAAATTCAAACTCTTTTCAATGGCCTATAAGATCCTATAGATCCTATATGATCTGGCCTCTGCCTGTCTGACTTTACTCCACTTTTCCCTTAATCACTAAGTTTCAGTTACGCTAACCTGCTTCCTGGTCCTAGAAGGCAGCAAGCTAATTTCTTTCTTGGGCTTTTTTTTCTTTAAACCTACTATTCCTTCTTTTACTCCCTGGTTCTTATCAGACTGGCGCCTTCTCATTTTTCAGATCTCAATTCAAACTCACTTCCTCCTCCTCTTCCACAATCACCCTATATAAACTTGTGTCTCCAAGACAGTCTGTTTTACATTATGTTGTACCTCTATTTTATTTTCCTCGTGTACCTATTACTATTTGAAATTATATTTATTTGTATGCACTTTCTATCTCCTCCCCCTAGAAGGTAAGCTCTATGAGCAGGACCCCTATGTTCTAATTGCTGAATTCTCAATGCCTAATATACAGTGCCTAGAACATTGTAATGTTCAAAAGCAATTTGCCGAATAAATTAATAAATCACCAATCCCCTGAGACCAGGCACTGAGCTTCTTGTTCCTTATTTCCTACTCCTCTTAGGGAAGAACACAGGCATGCAATCTTCCCTCCTCCCCACTGGGTGGGGAGGACTCACTTGACAAAAGGGATAAGGTTTTCTCCATCCTCCTGCGCTTGCATGACTGGACTGGGCTGGGTGGCTGGACTGAGTCTCCTCATTGGTGCTGGGGGGATAATGGAAAATGAATCATTCACTCATGTAATGGCTGTAGGAATGAACCTGTAGCAGGTCTAGAGATTGGAAAGAAGATGTATGGGGCCAGAAAAGAAGAAAGAGAGCTGAAAAGGTATTTCAAGTACTGAACATTTCTATTAGCTGAACATACAAGTTCAAGATGGCAGACACAGGAAATGTGGATGTGGTAAAAGAGAAAAGAGAAAAATAAATGTTGTGAAGCCAAACATACAGAGTAAGTGAAATTTACAGATGGCAGTGGAGTGAATTAACTGGCAACATGGGATAATGAAACGAAAAAGGGTGACAGGTGGACTAGATAGGGCAGAGGCATTTGGGGATAGTTGGTACAGAACTGGTGGCTGGGGTCAGAGAATTCAGGGTTGGTAAATAAACCAGGTGTGAGGGGTTAATAAAAGGTAAGTGTGGGGCTTCCCTGGTGGCGCAGTGGTTGAGAGTCCGCCTGCCGATGCAGGGGATGCGGGTTCGTGCCCCGGTCCGGGAGGATCCCACGTGCCGCGGAGCGGCTGGGCCCGTGAGCCATGGCCGCTGAGCCTGTGCGTCCGGAGCCTGTGCTCCGCAACGGGAGAGGCCACGACAGTGAGAGGCCCGCGTACCGCAAAAAAAAAAAAAAAAAGGTAAGTGTGGACAGAGTGGTCAGTTGGTGACAAGGAAGGAGGAGGCAGTTGGGAATGTCTACAGGTGAAGAAGGTGAGCAGAGAGGTCAGTTATACAGAGCCAGAATTCGGGACAGCCAAAGGTGACCTGACAGCCAGTGGGGGGTTGGCAGATAAGAATGTTAGATGAGTTAGAAGAGTGACTGTAGGCAGCATAAATGTCAGAAAATTGGAAACTGTTGCAGGTGAATAAGTATTTATCCAAAGGCAACTAAGGATGGGCTGAGAAAGGAGTTAGGCGAAGTGAAGAATGGAGAGAGGAGTATTTAGAGCTGAGGTGGCAAATGCCGTGGTTAAAATCTGGCTGAAAGGGCAGATGGGGTCTAAATTGGATGTCTTGGGCCAGAGCAGGGGAAGCTGGACTAGAGGGCAGGTGGAAGCTGAGGGGCATTCAGACCTCAGGTAATTGGGTCTAGGTGGAGACCCAGATCTATGAGGAGAATAGGCCTAAGGAAGCTAGACAGAGGACTGGACAGTTGGCCCGGGGGCAGCCAAGGCTGTGAGGGCAACCTGAGCCTGACGAGGCAGCTGAGGACCTGAGGGGTCCGGCTGGTCTGAGGAGTTGGCCAGAGCCTGGGGTTCTTGGGGGGTGGGTCCCTGCCTGGAGGGAAGGCCAGGCCTTAGTGGGCTCAGGGGACCCTTGGTAGGTGGACTGGGGCGTGGGGAACAGCTAAGCCCGAAGGCAAAATTGGGGGCCTGAGGAGTCGATGTGGCCCCCAGGTGGTGCGCCCGCGTCTGAAGGACTGCCTGAGGACCGCAGGGGGCCAGGCTGGGTAGGCAGGGGTGGCCTGGCCTGAGAAGGCACCCAAGTCTGAGCGGACGACCCGGGCCTGCGGGGTCTGTCGAACGTGAGGGCCAGGAAAGGACCCAGCGACCGGGTGGCCGTGCCGTCGCCGACTACATTTGGCCACGGTACCTGAGGCAGCTGCGCGGCCAGTTCTAGAACTATACGCCGAGCCCGGAGGAGGAGCGAGGCAGCGTCGGCAGCCGAGGGCGGAGCCGGCCGGCGCCGCGCGCCTGGGGCGGGGCCTGCGCCGAGCCACCTCCTGGGCGGGGCCCTGCGCGCGGGTCCGCCCCCTAAGCGCGCCTCCGACGGCGGCGACGTGCGCGGGTCCGGGTCCTGGGTCTTCTAGCGGGGTTGACCTCAACTGTTCCCGGCTTTCTGGGCGCTGGTCACCCTCCCGAGTGCCTGCGTCCTGCTCGCCCTCCCGTGTCCGCAGCTCGGTTACCCCGTCTCCGCCCGGTGGGCCCCGCAGTTCTGGGTACATTGCCCCTTTAACAGCTGTCCGGGTCGCTGCCTAGTCCTTCTCGGGACGGCGCGCGCCCGCCCGCCCAACCGCGCGCGCGCGCCCGCCGGTCCCCCGCCCCTCGCTCCCGCCCCAGCTCGTGCTGCCCGGGCGGGGGCGGGGGCCGTGCGCCGCTACT
>NW_021703786.1:47218664-47306964 GCF_005190385.1 Monodon monoceros
CCCCCCCCGGGGCGCGAGTCCGCCGCCCGCCGCCCGGGGACCCGGCGAGGGGCGGGGGCAGCCCCGAAGCGGCCCCGGATTGCCCCCGCTCCCGCCTCACGCTTCACGGGAAGTTTGTCCCTTTGCACTCTGCCCAGCCGCTCCGGGAGCCCCGCCGCGACGAGGTGAGAGCTGTGGGAGAGGGGGGGTGAGGGAGGGGACGCCCGCGGAGGAATGTGCCGGGCTGGGGGGCGGGGAGCCGGGGTCCCGGTTTGCACCACCCGGCGGGGGCCGGCTGGCCGCGGGAGCCGGGATCATGTGCTATTTGTCCCGCGGAGGCGCAGAGAGGTGCCAGGCCCGGGGCGGCCGTCGGTTGGCTGGACCGGAGGACACTGTCCGCATGGCCGCCCAGAAAGGCCGGGACGGGGGCCTGTGTGAAAACTTCTGGGTGAGCAAGGTGCAGGTGGCCCTTGGCCCCCTTTCGGGTCGCTCGGCCTCACCCCAGCCGCGGCTACTCTCTGCACCCCACTGACCCATTACGCTGCACCAGCCGACCCCTCTACCTCTCTCCTGGCCCATTACCCCGCCATCCACCAGCAGTGCCACCTCATTCCCTGCCCCGTTAGCCACAACGGCGTTACAATTGCGTGTCTCCATCAGTGTCCTTTCCCTCCCCTGATCAGGGTCTGGGGGTCAGGGCTGTTCTTCCTGAGACAGCCTCTGTGGTTTCAGCTACTCCCTTCCTGTCCTCAGACAGACCAGCCCTCTCACCCCTCCCATGCCCTGGCCAGAAAGGCTGGTGAGGTGAGGCCCAGCAGGACAGGGGTTTGAGGCCCTTTGGGGCCACAGAAGGGGGCTCAACACCTCTGATCTCTCTTCACAACCCTCCCACCCTGTTGTCCGTGGGTGTGGGCTGCTCAGCCTCTCCTCCCAGGGTGTGGGCACCGGATCACCCACATTCCTGGCTCCAGACTGGCACTTTCCCCAGGGCAGTGGATGCCATAGCACTAGCCCCAGGCTGGACCTGGGACCTGCCTGCTTCCTTTCCCTTCTCTCCCTCTTCAGGGGGACCCTACTGCTATCCTCCCTTCCCATAAACATAGGTATTCTGGATCCTCCAACAGAGGACTCTGGTGGTTGGTTGGATGGTTACAGGATGACCCCACCCTCTCCTGCCCATTGTCCTGGATCCTAAGGAGGAAGTGCTGGGGGCTGGTCAAGGGATTTGGGGCTTATAGGCAGGCCCTGTGGATCCCAGTTCTGGGCTGTACCTCCAGCCATTGGATTTTGCCCATCAGCAGTCTCTCCCTCTGTGTGGAGGTTATGGACCCTAGGTGGGAGCTGGTTTCTACTTCTCCCTGGCTGACCCTGTGGGGGAATTTTAGGGCAGGTCTTATGTTTGGGATTTTCTTGCATCTTGTTTCTCTTCTGGGCTTCCAATTTGTGCTTTTCCCCTACCTGTTTAACATTTCTGTGTTTGCTGTCCTCTGTGTGTCCCCTTACGTTTCTTCGTAGCATGACCTCAGTCTTCTTGTCTCTCTCATTTTCTTGGTGTTTGGGACTTTCTGCCTCTCCTCTCCCCGCTTCCCACCACCCTCAGTGTCTCTGCCCATGTGTCCCTCTCTGAATTGCTCTCTGTCCAGCCTCTTTCTCTCTTCTCTCTCTGAACGTTCAGTGCACTTGTGAGTGACGAGGAATAAAAATATCACCGTCCCTGCCCTTGGATTCACATTGCATTCGATCACTCCAGAGGAACAGCCATCCTCACCTTTCCTAACATTACCCCCGACCCCTTGTCCTCCAACCCTGGAACCTCAGACACACCTCTGGAGCCACGGGTGCCTCCTAACCACTCTTCCCCCGCAACCAGGGTTTCCCTTACAGCCCCAGCTGGCGTGGCCAGGCCCCCAGTGTAGGATGGGGCTCCTCCTACGAGGGCCGGTGGCAGCCAGAACTGATACAGCCCCCCTGGTCTGGGGCCAGGACACCAGGTAACTCTGGGGTGACATCCCAGGTCCCTGCCTGCTGGGAAAAGGCTGGGGAGAGAGGCAGGAACACCTCTGGGAGTCCCTGAGGAGACTGCCATTGGGGAGGAAGGCCAAGGAAACAGAAACTGGGTCCTTGAGGGGCTGGGTCGCCGGGGAAGCGGGTGTGGAGAGACTGGTTCCTGGGAGAAGTTGGGAGGCAATGTATGGGTCCCCCAGACATTGCCTCCCAACAGCTCTGACCTCCTCTTCTATCTCTGTCCTCCAGCTGAGGAGGGTGGGAGTATCTGGAGCCATGGCTGGCGCCTCGGTGAAAGTGGCAGTGAGGGTTCGGCCCTTCAACGCCCGTGAGACCAGCCAGGATGCCAAGTGTGTGGTCAGCATGCAGGGCAGCACCACCTGTGAGTGAGTCCCAGGGGCCCGTCTGGGCACAGGCAGGGCAGCCCGGGCCCACTGTACGGGCCAGTCCTGGCGGGCTGGAGGGCTCTGCTGGGCAGGGAGCAGGTGTTAATTGTAAGGAAGGAGGCTGGGACAGGCTGGCCTTTCCGTGCTCCCAGTCCCTGGGAGGGGGAATGTTGGCCTGGAGCCCTCCATTGCCCAATCCAGGGAGGCAGCCGGGATGGGGGCGGGTCCTGGGAAGCCAAAATTAGCTTTGGTGGCTGGAGGGGGTGGGGAGTATTAAAGGGGAGAGATGAACTAGGATAGAGGTGGGGAGTGGGATTCCCGGCTTCTGAGGGCTTGTGGGGAGTGGGCAGCGGTCGGGAGTACCTGACCTTGGCCTTCGTTCCTTTGCTTTCTCAGCCATCATCAATCCCAGACAGGGCAAGGATGCCCCCAAAAGCTTCACTTTCGATTACTCCTACTGGTCACACACTTCGGTGAGGTTGTTAGGTTGGGGGAAGAGCTAAGCAAAGAGGGACGGGGGATTCAGGTCCTGGGGAGGGAGCATTGCTGGGAAATAGGACCTCCAGGGAATTGGTTGGGAGGACCAGGACCCTTGGGTGGGGGTGGGTAGGACCCTGAACTTGTGACTAGGACCAGGAAGGGGGAGGCAGAATCCCTGGGATAATTTAGGGCTGGCAGGAAACTAGATAGGATCCTCAGGGATGATTAGGACCGTGATCGGGGTGGGGGCACACAAGACCTTTGGGCACCTAGATACCAAGGACAAAGTCATCTAGGGTTCCTGCTGTCTTTCTTGCCCCCCTGTTACCTAGGCCGAGGACCCCCAGTTTGCATCTCAGCAACAGGTGTATCGGGATATTGGAGAAGAGATGCTGCTCCATGCCTTTGAAGGCTACAACGTGTGCATCTTTGCCTATGGGCAAACGGGGGCTGGGAAATCCTACACCATGATGGGGCGGCAGGAGCCAGGGCAGCAGGGCATCGTGCCCCAGGTACACTCGGGGCCTGGCAGGGCGGCCAGGGCTGAAGCATCTTCAGCTGCCCCTCGGGGAGTAGGCTGGGTTCTAAGCGTTGTGGAGCAGAGACCGGGCTCTCTGAGGTTGTTAGTAATAGGGAAGGTGATGGGGGATGAGGTTGGCTCCAACCTGGACGTCAGGGCCAAGAAAGCTCAGTGAGAACAGCCACACCTTTGGCGGCAGAGCGCCCAGGGTTTGAACCTTGTTTCTACCACTTGCTGCCGTCTTACCTTGTCTCGTAATTATTTGTGAGTGTAGTTCCCATGTAGGCTTGTGTACCGTAGTCAAGGTGTTTACTGTAGGAAAAGCCAGTTGTGGATAACTGAGAGTTGACCATAATCTCTCTGACTGCAGCATAGGGACCTTGCATACAGGCTCCGGGCTTGCATTTTGGCTCACTGAATACTAGCCTGTGATCCTGGGCAAGTGTGAACCTCTCAGAGGTTGCTTTCCCATCTGTAAAATGGGAACGATCCCATCCCTCCCTTGGGGCTGCGGTAAGGGTTAAACAGGGTCACTTGAGATCTGGCCTGGCCTGGGTGCTGGGCGCCACAGGTGTGCCATGAACAGCAGCATCTTTGTGCTTCTCTGTGTCCCCCTCCAGCTCTGTGAGGACCTGTTCTCTCGTGTTAGTAAGAACCAGAGCGCTCAGCTATCCTATTCTGTGGAGGTAAGCCCAGGTCTTGGGAGGGGGCTGGGAGGGGAGCCACAGTGTCCCCTGGGTAGGGAGGAGGTGAGCAGAGCGATTAAGACCAAGTGCAGTCTCTGGAGTCAGGCAGCCTGGGATCTGCTCTAGGCTTTACCAGTTAGTAACTGTGGCTTTGGGCAAACGACTTCTTTCTCGGCTCCAGAGCGTGTTTATCTGAAATGATAATGATCAGGGGTCCCCTTCTAGGGTTGTTGGAAGGCTCAGTGAGCTTGCACATGTAAAATGCTTAGCGACACATAGTAAACACTCAGTGTAGGTTACCTGTATTGTATCCAGTGGAGTCCAGGTTAAGTTTCCCATTGGGTGTGGTTGTTAGCTTTTTTACTCTTTTAAGAAATTTATTTATTAATTATTTATCTTTGGCTGCATTGGGTCTTTGTTGCTGCGCGCGGCTTTCTCTAGTTGCATCGAGCGGGAGCTATTCTTCGTTGCGGTGCACGGGCTTCTCGTTGCGGTGGCTTCTCTTGTTGAGGAGCTCGGGCTCTAGGCACGCGGGCTTCAGTAGTTGTGGCTCGTGGGCTCCAGAGCGCAGGCTCAGTAGTTGTGGCGCACGGGCTTAGTTGCTCTGCGGCATGTGGGATCTTCCTGGACCAGGGCTCGAACCCGTGTCCCCTGCATTGGCAGGTGGATTCTTAACCACTGCGCCATCAGGGAAGCCCACCTTTATTACTTTTTATTTGCTTCTCCCACTCAGGTGAGCTACATGGAGATCTACTGTGAGAGGGTACGAGACCTCTTGAACCCCAAGAGTCGGGGCTCTCTGAGGGTCCGAGAGCACCCCATCCTGGGCCCCTATGTGCAGGACCTGTCTAAATTGGCTGTGACCTCTTACGCAGACATTGCTGACCTCATGGACTGTGGAAATAAAGCACGGTGAGGCAGGCTGATGGGGCGGAGGGTAAGGCAGACGGGGTTAGGAAGATGAGGGGCCGGACCCACTGACCATTCCCTCCCCCCCAGGACTGTGGCCGCCACCAACATGAATGAGACCAGCAGCCGTTCCCACGCCGTCTTCACCATTGTCTTCACGCAGCGCTGCCACGATCAGCTCACTGGACTGGACTCAGAGAAAGTAGGCCCCCCCACCTCCACCCGCTGCAACCCCATCCCACCTGGTAACAGAGACAGAGATGTGATCAGCGGGCCTTGTGTCCTCCCTCCCTGTCCAGGCTTGGTTGAGTGCCTCCTCTGAGCTCCCACAGCCCACCATGCTTCCCCTATCAGATCAGTGGGATAGTCTCCTTTTGCATGTTTGTTCTTCTAGCTAGGCTCCTTGGGGCAGGTCTTGGAGCCCACTGTGTGCCTTGTCCCAGCACACAGTGGGCATGTGAATATCTGTGATTGAATAAATGAAGAAAAGGACAACTAACCAAACCCTCACTGTCATCTTATGTATCCCCCTTCCATCCCCCACTCCTGGCTTTCTCCATCCCTTGCCAACTGCCTAGTCCCCTTGCTGGGTGTTCCCTTGATATGCCTGCCCCGCACTGACCCAGTCACCTCCTGTCTCTTTCCTCTGACCCAGGTCAGTAAGATCAGTTTGGTGGACCTTGCTGGCAGTGAGCGGGCTGACTCCTCAGGGGCCCGGGGCATGCGCCTGAAGGTGAGGGGCTTGGGAGGGTCGGACAGGGCAGTGTTGGGGGCTGTGTGCAGTGGTCTCAAATCATAACCTGGGACTCTGGCTGTGGGGGGAGCGGGAGAAGGGGATCGGAGTGGGAGAAGAAGGCCTCATTCCCCACGTTCCTCTTGCCAGGAAGGCGCCAACATCAATAAGTCCCTGACCACTCTAGGGAAGGTGATCTCGGCCCTCGCGGATATGGTAAGACCTGGGCGTGGGAAGAGAAGGGGCTCTGGGAAAGCGGACAAAGAGGGTGGCCCACCGTAACCCCCTTCCTCCTTCTGTCCCTCAGCAATCAAAGAAGCGGAAGTCGGATTTTATCCCTTACAGGGACTCTGTGCTCACCTGGCTGCTCAAGGAGAATCTGGGTGAGGGGCTTCTCCTCTCTGTCTCTCTATGGCGACCCTGCCACCATTCCTGCCAACCCCCTTTTGATACCAGTCCCATTGACACCCCTGGAACCTCAAATCCTCCAGTGGTCCGTTGACTCTCCCCCTGATCCCCAGGGGCATCCTTTGAAAGTGTCCTGATGCTGGGATCAAGGCCACACGCTCCCTGCCGAGCCAAGGGCCTCACTGACTTGGCTCCCCGTGACTGCTCTCTGACCTCACACCTGCCTTTGACTTCATCCTCTGCCCACTGATCGCTGATTATCCCACAGATGTCTGATGTCTCCCTGACCTCACCCCCACTTTCTCTGACCACCAGATTTCGTGATTAGCTCCACAACTCTTAGCTTTACCCTACCTTGGACAGTGACCCTATTGGACCCCTGCCTGAGCAATGAGGCCCCCCTGACCCTGTGACCCAGTCTGACTTTTTTTAGGACCCTGCCCAGCTCAAGCTTTCCCCTCCTTTCATTCGTAGGTGGGAATTCACGCACAGCAATGATTGCGGCCCTGAGCCCCGCGGACATCAATTACGAGGAGACTCTTAGCACCCTCAGGTGGGGCTCTAGTAGGGGTGGGGTGGGACACGAAAAGTGCCAGGAGCTCAGCAGCTGGTAGCTCAGGACCCTCCCCATGAGATAGGGTTGACCCTCAGCTCTACTGCACTATGATGAAACCTGGGAGGGAGAGGGAATCGGGCAGCAGACCAAAGTCACCCGTGTCTAGGCCTCACCGGTCCCGCTCCTCCCTCCTCATCCAGGTACGCCGACCGCACCAAGCAGATTCGCTGCAATGCCATCATCAACGAGGACCCTAATGCCCGGCTGATCCGTGAGCTGCAGGAGGAGGTGGCCCGGCTGCGTGAACTGCTGATGGCCCAGGGGCTCTCCGCCTCTGCCCTGGGAGGTGGGACTCTGGGAGGGTCAGCTCAGGGAGGCTCCTTGGCCCAGCTCATCCCTCCTCATTTGCCTTTGCCCAGGCCTGGGACCAGGGAGGGACCACTGCCCAGAAAGCCCAGCAAGTGCCCCTTGACTTAGATGCAGATGTGGAGAGGGGACAGGTCACGCCTTTAGATGTTACAGAACTGAGAGGGACTGATCCTCCTGGGGAGAGGCAGGCAGGATTCAGAGGGACCTTGACAGGCTCCTGGAACTACTGAAACGACAGGAGCAGGAGTAAATGGCAAGTCATGCATTTATGGTTTGAACAGTGAGTCATTAAGAATAGGCTGCTGGGCACCTGCCTTGACAGAAGTTCTTGTGAAACATTGGGAATTAAATTGACCGTAAGCTTAATAATAGTCAACAGTGGACTAATTTCTGAAACGTAAGGCTCAGCCTCCTTACTGTGAAATGGTATCTGTATTGGATAGTCTATGATCCGTGTTGGCTGTGTCTGGTGTGGACTGTGCATTCAGTCTTGGGGTCCATCCCATTGAGGAGTTGGGGTGCTAAGGGGCACGGTGGGTAGAATAAGGGTTCTTGGGAAGAGAAGGTAGACACGATGTTCGCCTCTGTACATTTGAAGGGTAGTCTTGCAAAAGAAAAAAGCAGTGTAGTCTTTTTCATCCTAGAGGGCAGAACTAGAAACAGAGCTACATGTAACATGGGGCAGATTTCAGCTGAGAAAAGTTCTCAGCTAAGAACTTTCTGATGGTACAAGTCATCCTGCAATGGAAGGAACTGGCTACCTTGTTCAGTAATGAGCTTTCCATCCCTGGAGGGGAACAAGCAGAGACTTGGTGTCCATTTGTCAAGGCTGCAGTAGGAGGGCTCCCTACTTTGTGGAGGTGGACCATGGGTCTTCTGCAGTCCTTCCAAGCTGGTCCCCTGTGAGACCTCTGTTTCCGATCAGTTCCATCTTTCCTTGGCCTCCTTCTTTTACCTTCTTCTCCCTCCTAGGCCTGAAGGTGGATGAGGGGAGTCCCGGAGGTGCTCTGCCAGCTGTATCGTCTCCCTCTGCCCCAGCTTCGCCCTCGTCCCCCGCAGCACACAACGGGGAGCTGGAGCCATCGTTCTCCCCCAGTGCCGAGCCCCAGATTGGGCCTGAGGAGGCCATGGAGAGACTGCAGGTGGGAAGCTGGAGCTGGCAAGGGGTGGGGCTCTGGGGGCTGCTGGGAAGCACCCCCTGGGAGGTGCTTGTCCCAGTCTGTCCTGACCCCTGCCCGTCTTGTGCCCCCAGGAGACAGAGAAGATTATAGCTGAGCTGAATGAGACCTGGGAGGAGAAGCTACGTAAGACGGAGGCCTTGAGAATGGAGAGGTGTGAGGGTGGGGCCGACAGGTGGAGCCCTGGAAGGAGTGGGGTGGGGAGGGAAGGTCAGGCCCTGCAGGGGAGGGGTTCGTGGGTACCGATGACCAGACCAATATCTGCCCCTCCTTTGCCTACAGAGAAGCGTTGCTGGCTGAGATGGGGGTGGCTGTCCGGGAAGATGGGGGAACCGTGGGCGTCTTCTCTCCAAAGAAGGTGAGTGAGGAGGCCTCAGAGACTCTGGATGCTGAAAGGAGAGGGTTGGGGTGGCAGGGTCATGAGTTCTAACTCTGATCTCAGGTCTCTGAATTGTCCCTCCATCACCTCTGTCCCCACTCCCGCTCCTCCCCTCTCTGTTGTCCGGCCGTCCCTGTCTTCTGCCTCCATCTAGGGACCACAGGATGCCAGGGTCCCTGCCCTTAGGGGGATTTCAAGAGCTGCTTAGAATCTAGGTATTTATAAATAGACACCCACACACGTGCGTGTATGAGTTCATGCGTAGAATGTATCTCTGGATTCATAAGAAACTGGTTACGGTGGTTACCCCAGGGGGAAGGGAGAGGACCCTGGGAGATTGCAGGTTGGTTGGGATAGCGACTTGTCCACTGTGTACACTTCTGTATCGTTTGGATTTTGTAACCTGTGTATGTGTTAGCTATTCAAAAACAAGCAAACAAATGCAAAAAAACTTAAAAAGTACGTTTCGAAAGGATAACTTGGGAAGACAAGACTGTAAAAGGAATAGAAGAGTAAGCACTAACCTGTAGGATGTTGCTTGTAAACGCAGTGAGAGGTTTAAAGATGGAAGCATCAGTGCGGCCTGGAGGTGTATGGAAACTGGTTTCCTGGAGAAGGTGGTTCGGAAAGTGGAGCCTGAAAGATGGATGGGGGGCGTGGTAGAGAGGAGCAGAGAGAACATCGGGCCGAGCCAATGTGGGGTATTGTCGGCCGAGTGGGGCGCACCAGCACCTGTCACGTGCCCGCTGTGTAGTAAGTGCTCAGTAAGGCTTTGTGGAGAGGAAGGAAGGAAAGAAGCAGGGCAGGAGTGATCAGGCTCAGTTGGAGGCAGGAATGGTATTCAAAACCTTTAGCAACCAGCACAGCACAGGGACCAACCAGTCAGAGTGGACGCTGGCTTCCGACGGCCAGCACAGCTGTAGCGGTGCACACTGGTGAAGCGGTGGTGCAGAGGCCAGTTTGGGCAAAGCAGGAACTTCCAGTCCCAGCCCTGGAATGGAGCCAGCCACGCCTGTCAGGGCTGTGGTATGAAGCATCATAGGATCAGGCTCTAAGTGAGATACACCTCTTCCAGGCAGTGGGTTACTGGAAGGAGACCCCTCCGATTTTCATACGGATATGGCGTCTGGGTGACTGAGCAAGCAGGGACCATTGAACAGGGATCCAGACAGAGGAGAGGGCTTTGCCTGGCCTGAGGCACGGCCGGGGCGAGAGAGCTGTCGGTGGGTGATTGAGGGTGGCAGGCAGGGCTGAGGGGTCAGGTCCGGGGCTGGGCACCCAGGGCTTTGGGATCCCCCAGAGGCGCACATCTGGGAGGAGGGACTGCAGGGGGCTCTCAGCATGGCTTGCCAGCCACCTGGGGGTGCCAGGTGCCTGTGGAGCTTCTGCCGCAGCTGCAGGGCTATAGGGAAAGGCAGAGAGGGATGGACAGGCTGATGGGTGGGTTTTTCTTTCCTGGAGAGGCTCACACTGTGCAAGGTGCCACCTGCTTGAGCTTGGGACCAACAGGAGGGGCTTCTGTTCTGTTTTGTTCTTAGTTGTTCTTGTAAAGGTGGCACGCCCCACCGGGAATGTTTACTTCGTACAGTGAGGTGCAAAGGAAATCTCCTTCCTTCCCACCCTCGGGTTCCCCTCCCAGAGGCGAGTCCTGTTGCTGGCTCCTGATGTGTTCTTCTAGAGGTAGTCTCTGCACGTACAGGCGTGTGTTATAATCATCCACGTACGCATGCACACATCGGCCCTCTTTGCTGTGGTGCTAGTTCCATACTTGACATGTTACTTTTTCACATATCAGTGTATCGCAGTTCTGTCCGTTTTTTTTTTTTTTTTTCCCCCACAGTGTCAGAATATTCTATTGTATAGACATAGGATAATTTTTTTTTTAACCAGCTTCCTACTGATGGACATTTAGGTCGTTTCCCATTCTTCGATACTATAAACAACGTTACAGAAGACAGTCTTACTAATGGTCTGCTGTCTGTAGAACGTATTCCTAGAAGTGGAGATTTGGGGTCCACCAGTAGCCAGGTAAAACTTTGATCTCTTTTGCCAGCGTGCCTCCAGAGATTTTAACCATGCCCACTTATACTCCCAAGAGCATCATACAAGACAGCGCGTGTTCCCTCATCCTCTTCAACTTCTTGATCTTTGCCCATCTGATTGGTAAAAAAAAGCATCTTAGGGGAGGTAACTTCGGCATTTTCTCCAGGTGGCGAGACATTGTCGTAAGTTTAAAAGTCATGTGGATTTCAGAGAGAAAGCTGTTAGGCTCACAGGAGAAACGGGTTTGGTGGGGGTGACTCCAACCTAGGAAACGTCGAGTGGAGAATTGGGTCCTTGCGGCAGAAGCTCCAGTTTGTCCTGGAGAGAGCCAAGGGCCTTAGGGAAAGCCCCTTCTTTCCTGAGACCTCGCCACCAGGCCTAAGGACTTCCTAAGTCAGTAATTTTCAAACCTGGCTCGGAGCTTCCTTCACAGGGAATGGCAGGGGGGCGCGCAGGACTGGACTCTGGGTCCCCTGCCCCCACCTCGGCCTGAGCAGCTCTCTACTTATCTGCTTGACGTGTTAGGCTTCTAGGTAAGGTTTCCTGTGAACAAAGGGTTCCAGGGCTGAATAAAGATTGAAAAGCACTGCCCTAAATCATGTCCCCTCTCCCGAGGGATAGATCGCTTTCTGCTTCCAGGACCCATCCGTGTTTGCCATTCCCAAGCAGGCCTGACACTGCAGTGTCGGGAGGGGCGTGGTCATCCCTCAGGAGAAGAGGAAGTGTTGCAGAGTCATCGTTGGAGGGGCCGACGCACAGATACACAACGCATCCACTGTGGACGTAGCCTTGGGCTTCCTGTTCAGGGGGCTCCCAGAGAAAGATGGGGCCTTGACTGCCGTCTTCCCCTACACCCTGTGCTCCCCTGCCTCCGTGCCTTTGTTCAGACTCCTCTTTCACCTGAAACACTCTTCCTTGTTCATGTCCACGTCCTCCTCATCATCACAGACCAGCTCCCATACTGCCTTTTGCGTGAAGCTCCCCTGACCCCCATGAGCTCCCATTGGTCTTCATTTTATTCATTTTTGTGTATGAGCCCCTCCCAGGATACAGTGGGATGAATGAATGAATGAATGAATGAGCTAAGTGAGGGCGTGAAAAGTTCAGGAAGTCTATTATGAGGCATGTGTTTCTTACCTGCAATGGTGTTTCCACGACAAGTCTTATCTCCCCAAGTTGGCTCTGATTTCCTGACCAACGGGGCAGCAGCCTCTGGGTGTGACTCATCTCTGTCCTGCCTGGCACCTCAGTGGGGTCTTGCACATAGAAAGGCCACGGTATATCCTTGCGGAACAGAGGCAGGGGATCTTGTGTTCGGGTGGAAGGCCTGGGAAGGCTTTGTGGAAGAAGTGGCATTTGAGACAGACCTTGAGGGACCGGAAGTGAATGATTTTGACAGGTGGGGGTGGGGCCAGGAGGGAGGCTGTTGTTGCAGGCGAGGGGATGGGCAGGGATGAGCCCGGCTTTTTAGAGTGAGTGCTCAGAGCCCACTGGGTGCGAGCACAGAAGGGGAGAGGGGGCCCAGCAAAGGGGCTTGGATAAGTGGGCTGGGGCCCTGCCGTGGAGGATGCCCAGGAGTACTGGCATAAAAAGCAGACTCAGGTCAGGCAGGCATGCGGTGCGTGGGCCGGAGAGGTCTGAGCAGTCCCCTCTCGAAGTGGCAAGATATATTTTGAGGGAAGAAGTGATGAGCCCTGGGGCCAGAGGGAATACAGGGAAAGCAGAGAGGGCAGGTGGCTTCTAAGGTTTCGGGTCAGGGAGACTGGTGTGTCCAGGTGCCTCTGAAGAAATGGGGCCTGGGGAGGGGCCGGAAGGGTGGGGGCATCTTGTGTGCGGGGAGGGGTGGGTCAGGCTGCCCCAAAGGCATTGGGGTGAGTGGGAGCAGGGGGTGGGAGAGCTCGCTCTCCGAGTGAGGGGGAGGGGCACAGCGGGGAGCCTGCGGGATGTCTGCCAAGCGCCTTCCCTCCTTGGCTGCACCCCTGGCGGCTCTTCCCTGACTGCCGCCCCTTCCCCCTCAGACTCCACACCTGGTGAACCTGAATGAAGATCCCCTGATGTCTGAATGTCTGCTCTACCACATCAAAGATGGTGTCACCAGGTAGCGTTTGCTTGGGCCCATGGGACAGCCTCTCCTTTTAGGGTGTGGTTGCAGAGGGAGGGCCACGCTGGCGACTCCCTTCTCTAATGATCTCCTGGGGACACCCCACATCTCAGGACAGCTCCTCTGCAGCCCTGTTAGCGACAGGCTTCCTGAGAACTTGCTGAGCCTGCCTCCACCCACCGCTTTGGTGTGGGTGACACCCCTCCTGGGACCAAACCAACCCAGCACTGGCGGGGATAGGTCCTGATCTACTGGGGCAGAGAGTGGGTGGGAGCTTGGACCGCTGCGTTCTTGGCCCCCAGCACCACTGCCTGGGCATCGCTTAGTGGGACCCTCCCTTGGGGTGGGAGAGAGAAGGGAAACATAACCCTGGCCCCATGCTGTTGAGGGCAGTGCCCATATGACAGGTAACTTCACTGGCTAATGCTAATGAATCCCTGGGGCTTAGCACCTCCAAGGTCACCTCCGGGAGTTAAAGGGGTGAGGGTGCTCCTTCCTCTCCTGACACAGGCTGTTCAGCTCTCCTTGGTGATCATCATGGGAAGGATGCAGGAACCAAGGCTGAGGGCACCTACCCCACTCCAGGTTCCCTTTCCCCTTTGCTGTATAACAGTGAGGATGTGGGCTTTGGAGCCAGGCAGATCTGGGCTCACATCCCAGCTTCACCACTGCCGGGCTGCATGACCTTGGGCAAGTTACTTACCTCTCTGAGCCTCAGCTTCCTCATCTGTGAAATGGGAATAATTATACTTGGCTTACTGAGTTGGTTGAACTTGTGTTCAGAAGGGGCTTGGTGTATGTATGACTGGCACATGCTCAGAAATTGTTGGCCATTGCTTCCCCAGGGTCGGCCAGGTCGATGTGGACATCAAGCTGACTGGGCAGTTCATTCGGGAGCAACACTGTCTGTTCCGGAGCATCCCTCAGCCAGACGGAGAAGGTAATGGCTAAGGGGGCGAGACTGGAGTGACCAGACAGAGAGAGACAGGTCCCTCACTGAATACCGAGCCCTGGCTCGGGCCCTGGGAGTGCAGCCGCCACGTGACAGGATGTGTCCTCGCCCTGAGAGGGGGCTTCGAACTCCTGGTCAGCAGTGGGGGCCCTGCTATCTGCACCTGCCCTCAGGTCGCAGACTCTTGTTATGAGCTGGGAGTGGTGAGGGTCCCCAAGGCAGAAACAGAAGACTGTGGCTTCAGAGGGTGAGGTTTTGGGAAGAGGAGATCCTGCCCTCCTCCTTGATTTTTTAGCCTCAAATAGCACCCTAGTCATTTTTTATGAAACCCTGTAGGTTTTTCAGTGGGATATCTGAATTTATCTCTGAAAACCTGATTATCTATGTAGCTATGACTACAAAAGTTTCAGGCAGTTAGTCATCCCATGTCTCCCTGTGGTTCCAAAACTTTCAGAGGTTTTTAGCTGTTTTTGGCCACAGCAGCAAAAGCTTTTAGGAATCACAAGCCCTCAGGGTGTAGGTAGTAGTCTGTCTGACAGGTAACAAAACAATGTTCGTGGTTAAGTACCACTTAGGACATATTCTGAGGTCACCGTTTTGTTCTGGTTGGGTCTTTTTTTAATGTTTATTTATTTGGTTGCGTCAGGTCTTAGTTGTGGCAGGTGGGCTCCTTAATTGCGGCACGTGGGCTCCTTAGTTGCAGCAGGTGGGCTCTTTAGTTGTGGCTCACGGGTGCCTTAGTTGCGGCTTGCTGGTTTCTTAGTTGCGGCACATGGGCTCCTTAGTTGCGGCAGGCAGGCTTCTTAGTTGTGGCTCACCGGTTTCTTAGTTGTGGCACATGGGCTCCTTAGTTGCGGCAGGCGGGCTCCTTAGTTGTGGCTCAAGGGTTCCTTTAGTTGTGGCTCGCCGGCTTCTTAGTTGTGGCACGTGGGCTCCTTAGTTGCAGCAGGCGGCTCCTTAGTTGTGGCTCATGGGCTCCTTAGTTGCGGCTCGCCGGGCATGCAAACTCTTAGTTGCGGCACGTGGGATCTAGTTCCTGGACCAGGGATCGAACCCGGGTCCCCTGCATTGGGAGCGTGGAGTCTTAACCACTGCGCCACCAGGGAAGTCCAGGTCATTTTTTTTTTTTAATGGACTGATTTGGGTTCAGTTGTGCCCAAGTGAAGTTAAGCTCTGGGAAGTGAGTAGGGCAGGGAGGTTGGCCGTGTCACACCTGAGCTCTCCCTCACCTGGAGCCCGTGCTATGTGCCTCAGGTCTGATGCTTCTGGGGGACAGGAGACAGGGCACCCGTGGTCAGCATGTGTCTTAAAATAAGAAAAGATGCTCTCGTGTGGCCTGCAGCTCAGGTTGAAGACCTGCCCGGTGGACGTCAGTTCCATTTTCTGGTCAGTGGATTAATGCAGTTGTTCTGGTCTCGTTAAAGTCCCTAGCGGCAGCAAACGCTTCCGGCCCTGTGGGCTGCGAGCTATTGAATCCGTTCAGCCCAGTGAGTTATTACCGAGTTCCTGTTCTGCGGTTCCCCCAAGCCATGTACTGGGGTGATACCAAAACCACACAAGGCCTGTGGAGGCAGCCCACCCTCGGGAGCTCAGGGTGTGTTTGGGGAGGTGACAGGCCCGAATAGGTTACATCACAGTGGAAGCAGCAGATGGTTCTGTGCCCCAAATGATGGGGGCTGTATAAAGGGTTAGTCCATTTGGGCCTTTAAGATTTAATACTTGACCAAAGACGCCTAAGAGCAGACAGCATGGATAGAGGTGTGAACACAGAAAAATAGTTATTACTTACCATCTACTTTGTGCCTTTGCATTTTCGCACGTAGCTCACAGGTGAGGGAGCTGAGGTTCCCAGGGGTTAGGGAATTTGCCCGAGACTGCACAGCTAGAGGATGGCAGAACTGGATTGGGACGCAGCATGGCAGACTCTAGGGCCTGTGCTGTGAGTCCTGGGCTGCCTCGGTTCAGATCGCTGTGGGTTTGTGTGGGTTCTCACCTGGCCCCATTTCCCTCCATAACAACTATCCCCGCCCAACCCTGCCTTTAGATTACTTGCTCAATTAATTGTTTATCATCTTTCTTACCAAGTGGAAGTTAGTTCGGTAAGACCAGGCATTTTGGTTTTTATCTCTCCTGTATTTCCAGGACCTAAAATAGTGCCTGGCATATCATAGGGGTGCAATATATTTGTGGAATGGATGGATGAATTTGGGGCGTGGTGGGAAATAAGGGCGGGGATAGACTGGTACCCTTCTAGCCACCTCGTCCTCTTCTCTGCCACCTTCTTGCATTGCTGGTCACCGACGTGGTGATGCTTTAGCTGTGTCTGACATCTTCTCCATCGTTTCTGCCCCTTCATCCAAGTTTCCCTTTGAGCATCAGCTCAGGAGTTACCACTTTCCCATAATCATTCCCAGTCCTCTGCCCCTAAGCCGAGTTACTCTTTGCTATTTTTGTACTCCTACAGCGTCCGTAGGCTCGTCTCTGCCTTACGTTACCATTCATTCTGGTTTCTCTGTTCCTTGTAAGGTAAATAAGAACTCTCTTTCCCACATCACTTTATTTGAGCCTTTCAGCCACTCTGTAAAGAAAGACTTTGTTATCCCGTTTTATAGCTCACAGAAATTGGGTGACTTGCTTAATGTCCCTCAGCTAAGGAGTCATAGAGTCTGGGTCTTTGGAATACGGGGGCCCCTCTGTGACAACGGGGCACTGGTCCTCAAGGACAGGGAAGTGCCTCAGGCATCCTCATGTCCCAGCAAGCAGCAGGCTTGGTGATTTGTACGAGGAGCACCTTGAGAGATGTTTGGGTTGGGTTGGCTTTATCTCCTCCCGTGAAAATAGTGATCTTGACTGACAATAGTTGACTGTGGCTTAAGAAGGTTAGTTAGGTCGCAGTGTGCAAGATGCATCAGACAGAAGTGGGGCTAGGAGCCTGCTGGAGGAATCCAGACCTGGCCAGTAGCAGTGTTGTTTGGGAAGGAAGGAGTGGTCATCTGGAAGGCAGAAATGACAGGGCCTGCCGACCAGCTGGACCTGCGAGGCCACGCCCTCTGAGGATTCCGGGCTTGCTAAGCCGCTGCTGGGGAGGATGGCAGAGGGTGAGAAGGGAGCCCCCTCAGAGGCTCCTGGGAATTGTAGCTGGGGCTCTAACCCTCCTTCTGCTCTTCCTTTCCCGTGCTGCCTGCCACCAGAGGGGCCATGGCACCCCTGACAGGTACTGGGTGGTGGGACTGGGGGTGTATGTGTGTTTTGGGGGGAATGCAGGGTGGGAATCTGTGACCATACCCCTCCCCCTCCCAGGGTCTGATCGCTCCCTCTCCTCTCTCCCTGCCTCAGTGGTGGTCACCCTGGAGCCTTGTGAAGGAGCCGAGACCTACGTCAACGGGAAACTTGTGACTGAGCCTGTGGTGCTGAAGTCAGGTAGAGGAGGGGGCAGTGAGGGTCCTGGGCCCTGGCTGTGCAAGGAGGAGCTTCTTGGGTGACTCCTGGGCAGGACCCGGAAACAAATAGGAAACAGCGTGGGAATGTGAAGACGGAACTGGGAAGGGAAGAGAGAGGGAGTCAGGTTTTGGTTTGTCTCGCTGCCTCAGGGCAACAGGAAGAGGATGCCAAGCTCCTGATTTCCTTTGGCTGTCGGGGACAGGGCGGTTCCTGGGGCCAGCTAGGGGAGCCTCAGCTCCAGCCGCTCTTGGATTTGGGGTGATGGAAGAGATTGTGTTGGGGCTCCTGGGATTTGTGGGCAAGGCCCTGTGCACCTCGGGCATGCGGAGGGGTGTGCTGCCGTGGGCGGGTGAGTCCACTTCTCCATCCTCCTATCTCCAGGGAATAGGATTGTGATGGGCAAGAACCACGTTTTCCGCTTCAATCACCCGGAGCAGGCGCGGCTAGAGCGGGAGCGAGGGGTCCCCCCGCCCCCAGGACCGCCCTTCGAGCCCGTCGACTGGAACTTTGCCCAGAAGGAACTGCTGGAGCAGCAAGGCATTGATATCAAGCTGGAGATGGAGAAGAGGTGCGTGGGGAGGGTGCTTGCGCCCCAGGGCCCTGCTGACCGTCCCTCCCAGGTGCCCAGCCCCCAGCGCCCTCCTGTTGTCAGACGCCCTATTGAGGTGGCTCCAGAACCTCAGAGCTCTTCCTCCCCTCCTCACCCAATCCCAGGCTGCAGGATCTGGAGAACCAGTACCGAAAAGAAAAGGAGGAGGCTGATCTTCTGCTGGAGCAGCAGCGGCTGGTGAGGGGCTGGCCAGGGGCGCGGTGGGGCAGGCAGAGGCGGGAGGTGGGCTGGTGGGCACTGGAGCAGCCGGCCTGGCAGAGCTTCAACCTCACTCTGAGTTTGGTCACCCTGCCTGAGCCAGAGTGGGGAGTGGGCCCGGGGCTAGCGGGTAGAGGTGGCATCTAGGAGGAGACAGGAGAGAAATGTGACCCAGGGAGGAACCCATGCAGGGAACTAGGGTTCCTCCCAGGTGACTGGGGCTTCCTGGACTCTAGCTGAACCTGTGCCACCTTTATGATTTTTACCAAATCCAAGTACCGCCCGTGTTGTTATTTACTTAAGATTGTTCTTTGGGGACGTCCCTGGTGGTCCAGTGGTTAAGACTCCATGCTCCCAATGCAGGGGGCCTGGGTTCGATCCCTGATCAGGGAACTAGATCCCGCATGCCGCAACTAAGACCCGGCGCAGCCAACCAAATAAATCAATAAATAAATATTAAAAAAAAAAAAAGATTGTTCTTTGAATGGACTTACTTTTAAATCTTTAACCGCATCCTGAGCGATATATACACACGAAACCCATACTTGGTACGGCTACAGCTAATACTCGCTTTCTCTGTGCCACACGCTCTGAGCACATTAATCCTCAAAGCGTATCTGTGAGGAGGTGCCGTCATTACCTCCACTGTGCAGACGCGCAGAGGTTAAGCCGTGCACCCAGCACCGAGCCGCTCTGACCACGGTGTTTCCATGTTGGTGGGACACATGGCTCTGGGGTGCCCTTAGCCCTATCCCCGTCTGTCTTCCCTCTCTGTGGCCCCAGTACGCGGACTCTGACAGCGGGGACGACTCCGACAAGCGCTCCTGCGAAGAGAGCTGGCGGCTCATCTCGTCCTTGCGTGAGCAGCTGCCGCCCACCACGGTCCAGACTATCGTCAAGCGCTGCGGCCTGCCCAGCAGCGGCAAGCGCAGGGCCCCCCGCAGGGTGTACCAGATCCCACAGCGACGGCGGCTGCAGGGCAAAGACCCCCGCTGGGCCACCATGGCCGACCTGAAGATGCAGGCAGTGAAGGAGATCTGCTACGAGGTGGCCCTGGCCGACTTCCGCCACGGGCGGGCCGAGATCGAGGCCCTGGCTGCCCTCAAGATGCGGGAGCTGTGCCGCACCTACGGCAAGCCTGAGGGGCCCGGGGACGCCTGGAGGGCCGTGGCCCGGGATGTCTGGGACACGGTGGGCGAGGAGGAAGGCAGCGGAGGTGGAGGTGGCGGCAGTGAGGAGGGAGCCCGCGGCGCAGAGGTGGAGGACCTCCGGGCTCACATCGACAAGCTCACGGGGATCCTGCAGGAGGTGAAGCTGCAGAACAGCAGCAAGGACCGCGAGCTGCAGGCCCTGAGGGACCGCATGCTTCGCATGGAGAGGGTCATCCCCCTGACCCAGGTAGGACGGGCCCGGCCCGGCTTGTCCCCGCCTGCATCTCTCTCCTGTAGCAACCTGAACCTCCCACCTCAGAGTCCAGCCTCCTTCCTCCTCTTCCTTTAAAAAATCTTACCGAAGTTTAACACAGCATAGTTTGTGAATCACCTGCCTCACAATCACCAGGGCACTCACTGAAAATGCAGATTCCTGGGTTCTGCCCCAGACCTACTGAATCAGCGTCTTTGGGGACACATCTGCATTTATAATAAGTACCCCGGGTGGTTCTGAAATACAATGAAGTTTGAGAACCACTGATATAAAGGGTACAGTCCTTAAGTTACCACTTAATGAGTGTTCCCATAGGTGACCACTCGTAGAACCACCCCTCTCCTGGGTGACCCTTCCTTTACTCTGGTAGCCGCTGTGCTGAGCACTTCTCCGGTGTCACCGTGTAAACCTTCACAGTGGCCCTGCGAGTGGGAGTGTTATCACCTACCCGTTTTCCATGTATTCACTCAACAAGTAAATAGTTGAGTGTTTACTGTGTGCCAGGCATCGTGCTAGCTACTGGGGTTACTCACAACAGACAGAATTTCTGCCGCGCTCCCGCTTGCCTTCTAAAGGGGGATGACAGGCAGCCAGTTATAGCAGCAGTCATGGTGTTGAAGGCTTACGGCTCCAAATGCAGCTCTTACCCCTCTCCTCACTCTCCCCTCTCCAGACCCTTGGGCTTCCTTGCTGTTCCTTGAACTTGCTGGGTGCATTCCTGCTTCAAGGCCTTTGCACCTGCTGTTCCTTCTGCCCAGAACGCCCTTCCCTCTCAGAGCCATAGAGCTCGTCCCGCAGTTCCTTTGGGTGTTCCCTAAAATGGTAACTTCTCCGTGAATCTCTTCCTGTCCTTTCACTGCATCTACCCCCACCCTGGCCTCCTGTCCTTTTCCTTGCTCTGGTGTTTTCCACGTGAATATATATTTTTATATGTGTATAAAATATATACACATATATGCATTTATATAAAATATATATAAAATATATTACATGGTACTTACATATAATGTAAATAATATATATTAAATAACTTAAATACATATATTTATATTTAACATTTTACGGAAGTACAGCTTATGTACCATACTATATATTTTCCTTATTTATTTATCAACTGTGTCCGTCCACTAAAATGATGGCAGGTATTTTTCTTTCCTCTTTGTTGACTGCTGTATCCCCAGGGCACATCATTTATTCAGCAGTATTTGCTGAGTGCCCACTAGGTGAGGCATGGTAGAATTTCTCAGGTAATCTTACAACAGCCCTATGTGATAGGTACTGTCATTGTTGATGTCATCTTACATGTGAGGACACTGAGGCACAGAGGCTACAAGCCGGAGATCCAGACCCACAGCTAGGAGGTGGCACACCTGGACTGCGTCGGCCACCCGACTCTGGGTCCGGGCTCCTAAACCAGTGTCCCTCCAGCTTCCTCATCTCCATGCCTCTCTCTCTCAGGACCCCGGACGTCCAGCTGCTCCAGGGCCTTCCAGCTTGTCCTCCCGAATCTGCACGTCCTCAGGACTCCACTCTCCTCACGTGCCCCCTTTTCTCTCACCCCCTCTCCCTCCCAGGATCACGAGGATGAGAATGAAGAAGCCAGTGAGGCCACGTGGGCTCAGCCCCAAGGGTCTGAGGCAGCGGAGCAGGAAGCCCCCAGTGACCGAGCACCTCCCGCGCGGCCCTCCTCGCCGCCCTTGTCGAGCTGGGAGCGGGTGTCGAGGCTGATGGAGGAGGACCCCGCCTTCCGTCGGGGGCGCCTTCGCTGGCTCAAGCAGGAGCAGCTGCGGCTGCAGGGACTGCAGGGCTCCGGGGGCCGGGGCGGGGGGCTGCGCAGACCCCCCGCCCGCTTCGTGCCCCCTCACGACTGCAAGCTGCGCTTCCCCTTCAAGAGCAACCCCCAGCACCGCGAGTCCTGGCCGGGGGCGGGGGCCGGGGAGTCCCCAGCGCCACCCCAGCCCCCTGAGGAGCTCACCCCCTCTCTGGCCACCCCTGCCCGCAGGCCCCCGAGTCCCCGCAGGTCCCACCGTCCCCGCAGGAATTCCCTGGACGGAGGGGGCCGGTCCCGGGGAGGGGGTTCTGCACAGCCCGAACCCCAGCACTTCCAGCCCAAAAAGCACAACTGTTATCCCCAGCAGCCCCAACCGTACCCAGCCCAGAGGCCCCCAGGGCCCCGCTACCCCCCATACACCACGCCCCCGCGGATGAGGCGGCAACACTCAGCCCCTGACCTCCAGGGGAGTGGGGCGGCCGTGTGAGCCCGGCATCTTGGGCAGAGAGGTCCTGGCGGAGCCCCTCGCTGGGAGGAGATGCTGCTTCCCCAGAAGCCCTGGGGCAGGAGGCCCTAGAGACCAGAGAGAAGGTCCGAGTAGGTGATAGAAGATGTAGGGGTAACTGGGCCGGAGGCTGAGGGAGGAAGGAAGAGGGCACGGAGCTGCCAGGAGCGAACCAAAGTGAAGGAGAGTGACGGGAAGCTGCCTCGGGGCTGCCCCTTGTGGGGGGGGTCCCACAAACGCTGCTAGGGTGGGTGGGGGGCTGGGGTGCCGCGTAGTCGGTGTTTGACTTTCTTTTCAAGTGGGGGCAAAGGGGAGAGAACCTAGAGGGGGGTAAGGTCTCCCCGTCCTGGCCCTGTCTGTCTGTCCGTCTGTGGTGGGTTTCTGTTTCCAGGGAGGTGTGGTGGGATCATAAGTCATTCCTCTCCCCTTTCAGGCCTCCTGCTATATTTGGGGGACCTGTCTGGCGTCTGGTTTGCCTGGGGTCCCTGAGGATGTGGGACCTTTCAATAAAGGACGGAAAACAGAGGGAGCTTGTGGCTGGTGGTCATTTGGTTTTGGTTTTCAATGGAGGTTTAGATTATATAAAAGTAAAGTGCGCAGATCTCAAGTGCGGCTCAGTGAATTTTTGCGTAGGTCACCACTCAGGTTAAGGTAGAAGAATGTTTCCATCATGGTTTCTGGAATGTTCAGCATCACGTCTCCTCTTGAGTGTGTAACCCATTCCTTATATCCCTTTCATTTTTGCTTACCCAGTGTCTCCATCTCTGCCCCGAAAACTGCTGTCATTGTCCTGGAGGGAGGTGAGGGAGGGATGAGAGGGGAGGAAGAGGGAGTATCAGCCTGGCAACGCCCAAGTGGCTGTTCCTAACAGGAAATAGAGGCATTTGCGGGACAGGGCGGTGGGGGGGTGGTTTCTGCGTCTTTGAATCACTTAGCTATTTGAAAGGTCTCCCAAGCAGCCACAACTTCCCCAGGTTCTGTTCTGTCTTGGGCGTGTTTTACAATGAACGTGTTAATCAAGCTTACTGCACCCACCTGATTATTTCATTCCGTTCGTGTTTCCTGCCTTTTATCAGGGCGCATTCAGTATTCCAAATAGTATTTTGTCTTAAGATTGCTTTCAAGGAGGATGCTGCCTGCTTGTTTTAACGTTCTAGCTTGGAGGAGCCTGTCCATGGCGGTACATGTTTTGCAGGTTAAATTGCAACGCTGCTCTGCCTGCACCAGGCCAAACCCCAGAATCCCCACGTTTTCAACCTTAGGAACACACTTCCACCCATGTGAAAATCTGAGCTGCTTGCCCACAGCTTCCTGATGTCAGTCTTGAGGTGCAAGCAGCCAAAACCATAGACATTATCCCAGTTGCAGCCAAACCGCAGCCCTGGGCAAGGCTACAATTGTTTACTCTTGGTTTCTGCACCCTTATGCTGGCTACCTTTATTTTGGCAACTTTGAATGCCAGGTCTTCAGGGATCCGTTGACAGTGACCCAAGATTTGGAATGTAATGGATGGTTTGTCGACTGTGTTTATTTGAGCAGTTTATAATCTGGTCAAAGAGACTAAATGTGAGCAAGAAAATGATAGACTACAAAGTTCTCTGCACGTCAGAGCAAGCTGAGTGGCACAGACAGTTTGTAGGATTTGAGATGGGAGAGATAGCCCACTAATTTAAAATACAGTGGGATTATTTTCCCCTCAAGACTACCTTGTATAAATATTTTCTACCATTTTTATCCATTTCTCTCTTCCAGCTCAATCTTTTTTTTTTTTTTTTTGGCTGCGTTGGGTCTTCGTTGCTGCGCGCGGGCTTTCTCTAGTTGTGGCGAGCGGGGACTACTCTTTGTTGCGGTGCAGGGGCTTCTCATTGCGGTGGCTTCTCTTATTGCAGAGCACGGGCTCTAGGTGTGCGGGCTTCAGTAATTGTGGCATGCAGGCTCAGTAGTTGTGGCTTGCGAGCTCTAGAGCGCAAGCTCAGTAGTTGTGGCTCATGGATTAGTTGCTCCGCAGCATGTGGGATCTTCCCGGACCAGGACTCGAACCCATGTCCCCTGCATTGGCAGGCGGATTCTTAACCACTGTGCTACCAGGGAAGCCCTCAGCTCAGTCTTTTAAAATGTGATGAATTTTAGATTTTATTCAGAGAATTGCCTACTAATCTCTTATCTGTTCTACACATGCTACCATCCCTTATGCATATCAGCCTTAAAACTGTAAAGGACTCTTTTTGTCTCCATTTTTCAGATGGGGAGACTGAGGTTTGAATAGATTAATGAGTTGCCCAATGTGATACAGTTCCTAAGAGGCAAACTTAGGATTCCAGCTCAGGTCAACTTGACTGAAGCTCAGACTGTCTCATGCCTCTAGGATGATCATCTTTCCTTCTAGAAACCACGTTGCCTTCTCCTCACGTGAGTCTGCCTCTAGTTTCTGGTCTCTTCCAAAGCTGCCCTGAGAAGAAATGAGAACCACTATTTGTAAGCCTCCTCCAGGATCGTGGACAAAAGTCATGGCAGATAACCTGCCAGCTTTCTAGCTCCCTCAATTTTACCCTTGGTTTCCTTGGAAATTCAGGCCAACAGCCTCTGCCTCATTATACACATTCTCACTCCTCCCACCCACTTCTGTCTCTCTTGAAAGGCAAGAGGAGACTGTGGCATCATCTGGATAGTATGTCTCTCCTAAAGATCTGGTCACCAGATGGATGTTGTAGAAGCTGCTTCTCTCATCCCTAAACAATGCAGTGCCCCAATAGCCTCATCAATGAGGATTTCCATCTCGACTCCTCCAGGTCCTTTCTTATGCTCCCTCTGCCCCTGAACCTGGAGAAGGACTGTGTGTTCCGATAACCTGGGAAAGTCTTGCCCTGAGCTCCCGTAGCTCTTAGGCTGCAGCTGGGATCCTGCCTGATGCCCCAGGCACGTGGACCAGCCTGAAAAGTTCTCATGCCTAATGAGCTAAGCTTCTTTAAAATGACCATGGAAACGGTTCTGGCTGTCCTTACGGAGTGACTTCTCAGCCAGAGAGGAGAAGCAGGGTCTCGTTCTTTAAGCCCAGGACCCCATCTCCAGAAGGTTAGGGCTGCAGTCAAACTTTGGAGCACACAGACCTGGGTTCCAGACTCATCACTAGTTAGCTGTGTTACTCTGGGTAAGTCACCCCCTCTGGGCCTCAGTTTCCTTCTTTGTAAATAGGACTAATCAATGGGAAGATTTAATGAGATAATACAGGAAAAGGGTCTGGCACATATTGGGAGCTCAAGGTTGGTGCCTTCCCTTTTCCCTTGTTATGAACTGGAAATGAAGACTGGAAAAAGAAGAGAGGTGTCGCAAAATGAGGTCGGGTTCCCCAAAATGTCAGAGGCGTTCTCCAGCTCAACCCTCCACGATGCCTGGTACCCCGTATCCACCAAAGCCTCGCCCCCAAGCCCTGTTGTTCCACTGTTGTCCGCCAGGGGGAGAAAGGGCGCACGTTCGCTTGCGGGTAGCTTTCGCTAGCGCGTTCACAGAGCCCTGAGAGAGCGCGGCCTTGCGCGCTCCTGAGTCTCCGGGGGGCGTGCACGCGCAGGAGGCTGGGCGTGACGCGGCGCTAGGTTGGGCTTCCCATTCCCGCGTGCTTGGAGCTGCCCAAGGTTGAGGCTGGGGGACTCGGGGGCCCGAGGAGAGCGGCACGGGTGTGGAGTGTAGGGCCTGGAGCTCTGCGGGCATTTCTTCTTCCGAGACCAGCTATCATCTTCGTTTTCCAGAGGGAACGACCTGACTCCCTTCAGAGTTTGTATTTTCTTCCCCATCATGGATGATCAGGAATTCCAAAGAAAGGAAAGAGAAGGGACATTCATTGGGCACCCTCTGACATAGGGACGGTGCAAGGGAAGTGGACCAACCTTAGGGGCAACGATGCCCCCATACTAGAGGAGCTTTTGGATTGGGGTTTGCTTTGTTCGAAATTTGGTAAATACAGAAAAGTAGAAGGAAGAAAATGGAAATAATCCACATTTCCTCACCACAAAGGATCTCTTGTTGTCTCCCATAAATGGACCCTAAAATGTTTGTTCAACAAGTATTTATTGAACACCCACCAACTATGTGCTTAGCATGTTAGGTTGTGTGGGACTGCAGAGGAAAAAGAATGATGACCAGGAAACAGGATTTTCAGAAATCTGCAAATGAGTGTATGTTGGTGTCTTAAAGGGAAATTCCCATAGCAAAAGCGAGACAATCACCTTAGGAAGATTTCAGAGAAGAAAACCCACAGAGGGAATTCCCTGGTGGTCCAGTGGTTAGGACTATGTGCTTTAACTGCTGCGGGCATGGGTTCTATCCACTGATCTGGGAACAGATTCTGCAAGCCCTGCAGGGAGGGGCGGGGGAGGGGGGGACAAAAACAAAACAAAGCAGCAACAAAACAAACAAAACCAAACCCCCCCCCACACACAAGAAAACCCACAGAAGAGAAGCTGTGAAAATGATAAAGGCATTACAACCTGTATTTGAATTGAATTGCACATGAGAGAATATATATGGGAAAATTATTTAGCCCAATTCTCTGATTTTTTCCTTGTAAGGTTTTTATTTGACTTTAAGTCACAGAATAATGCATGTTAATTGTATACAAAATTGTAAACACTATCAGAATTTTAATACTCATGAGGAAAATGAGGCCCAGAAATTCTAACTTGCTTAGAATCCAGTAAGTCTGGGACCAGATCTCAGATTTCCAGGCTGGTACTGTTTCTGTTGTATCATAATAGGCAAATGTGGTTCTGGCTTTAAATGAATTTCTCACATTATTGAGTTTCAGAGAATTCATCCTGGAGGGAAAAAGTCTGCAAATTTAATCAAAGCTTGAGTTCTCAGATAATAATTAGTTCTTGGATAATTCTCACTAAGGAGATAGTCTGTAAACATAATGAATAGCTTTTGGCTATATCATAACTTGTAGTAGACAGCAGGAGCTGTATTGGAGAGTAACTAAATACATTTAATAAATATGGTAAAAAGTCAGATGGATTCTTATCCTTGTTAATTTCCAGGGCAGGGCATTCACACTTGAATTAGCTCCTGTGAAAGTTTATGCAGAACCAGGCAGGTGGCTGTCACTCCCATGATGGAGGAACCACCCAGCTTGCTTTCTCTATGATTCAGAAAGTCTTGATCATTCTTCAGTCATGAAATGGGCAGGATGTGGGACTGTGAGACCAGGACCCAGCTAGAAGCCCTTACTGCACACTACATGGTAGGGGAAAGAAGGCCTTTGGAAATATCCTTTTGAAAAGATTCTAGACAGAAGATCCAGAGTCAGAACTTTGAGGGGAAATGTTTAGGATGCTATAGAGTTCTTAATTTGGTTGTACATCAGAATCACATATGAAGCTTCTTAGAAGTAAAGCTTCTGGGGCCCAACCTCACAGCCTCTCTCCTCTTTCAAATCTGTGGTTCTCAGGACACTTAGATTGAGAGCCAGTCTCCTTACCATGGCTCATGAGGCCCACAGGATCTGGTCTTCACCCACCTTTCTCACTTTATCTCTGAGTGTCTTAAGCACTTTCTTTCCCCATCTTTGTGTGTCATTTATGTCTCAACTGAGTCGTGTTTTCTCAGAGAACCTTCTTTGATTTCCCATCATGTTACCCAGAGACACCCACACTCTCTAGTGTATTTCACCCTGTTTTATTTTCCACATAGCCTTCCTCTCTCTTTGAAAGGCTACTTTGTACTTCTTCACTTGTTTATTGTCCATCTCAGGGGTCTCTCTGGCCCACCACCTTTTAAAAAAAAATTTATTTAATTTTTGGCTGCATTGGGTCTTCCTTGCTGCACGCAGGCTTTCTCTAGTGGCAGTGAGCAGGGGCTACTCTTCGTTGCAGTGCGCGGGCTTATTATTGCGGTGGCTTCTCTTGTTGCGGAGTGCGGGCTCCAGGCACACGGGCTTCAGTAGTTGCGGCACACGGGCTTCAGTAGTTGCAGCACACAGGCTTCAGTAGTTGCGGCAGGCGGGCCCAGTAGTTGTGGCTCACGCGCTCTAGAGCGCAGGCTCAGTAGTTGAGGTGCATGGGCTTTGTTGCTCAGCGGCATGTGGGATCTTCCTGGACCAGGGATCGAACCCGTGTCCCCTGCATTGGCAGGTGCATTCTTAACCACTGCGCCACCAGGGAAGTCCCCGCTGCCTGTTTTTGTATGGCCGGAGAGCTAGGGGCAGTTTTTACATGCTTAAATGGCTGGAAAAAATGAGAAGAATCACGACAATGTATAGACAAAGTCGCCTACGTGATAGGGGCCTTGCAGAGCGGTGAAAGGAAAATAATTAAGTGCAGATGCTTTTCTGGGAATGAGTTTGAGACTAAAGAAACCTCTGTGTCTTAGAAATGAAGCTCTGTAACTGAAGAGAAGCAGATGCTAGAAAGACTAAAGGAGAGGCAAGACCCACAAGATGGGGGTCAAGGAGTGGGCTTTGAACAGGTATTATCAGAAATAAGTGTGCCTGGGGACTTCCCTGGTGGTGCAGTGGTTAAGAATCCGCCTGCCAGTGCAAGACCAATGGGTTTGATCCCTGGTCCGGGAAGATCCCACATGCCACGGCGCAACTAAGACCGTGAGCCACAACTACTGAGCCCACGTGCTGCAACTACTGAAGCTCACGCGCCTAGAGCCTGTGCTCCGCAACAAGATAAGTCACCGCAATAAGCGCAGGCACCACAACGAAGAGTAGCCCTGCTCGCCGCAACTAGAGAGAAAGCCCGTGTGTAGCAACGAAGACCCGAGGCAGCCAAAAATTAAAAAAAAAAAAAAAAAGAAGTTAAGTGTGCCTGGGGTGCTCATGGCTTGTAGGATTATAAGAGCACCTCTTGTTTGGGGCCCAGGGAGGAATGGATACTTGAAGTAGGAAGTGGAATATTCCTTAAGGAAGAATATCACTGGGCACCTGCAGTGAGCCAAACGCAGAGACCCCGAGGTTTACAGCAAAGTGTTATTCACAAGGCAGGCGAGGAGACAGGGGAACAAATCTCAGATCCGCCTCCAGGAATGAGAGGGGTTGGGGTGTTTATGGGATAAAGAAGCAAGGCCGTCTGAGGCCTGGGGAGCGTGGGGAAAGGTGATGGGGATAAGAAAAGGCGAGGTAATCCACGTTCTGTTCTGCGCAGGTGCAGCTAAGCTACAGGGTTCTTCATGGGCCGGGTGTTGAGAAAATGGCGCCATTAGCACGTTCTGAGGGTGGAGTTGGGGGCCCGCTGACGTCAAAAGGTCACCGCGGGGACACTTGCGCATGCCCAGATGGAAGGCCCGCGGTCTCAACCAGTCTTAACCGGCTAGAGCTCAAACTGGACACAGCGCTGACTGGACGACAACTCAGGCAAACTTCTTATCGTTTAGGCTACGTGAAGCTTAGAGGACATGGAAGTTTGTATAAACAATTAAGGTGAGCCTGATCAGTGAAGGTAGGTTACAGCGTATTATTTATTAAGGAAGTTAGAGTTTCATGGATCTGACTGAAAACCACCCTTGGTTTCACTTGTTCACGTCTCGGGTGAGAGGGTGGACGTAAATGGAAGGAAGGTCACCATAGGTCTCAGTGGGAAGTGCTTCAAACCTGGGATTCACCATGAATTTTCACAGAAGAGTAGAAGCTGGGGGACAAGGCATAGGAGTGGTGGCCCTGGGGAGGGGATGGGGGCGGGGGAATGACCAAGGGGAGCGGGGGTCTAACATGCCCATCTCACCTGGAGAATCCCTGTGCTTCTTGGTGGGCGGCCTCACGGTGCCTAAACAGCCCTAAGGCTCTTACCTGCCAGGCGGAATAGCACTTCTTTCTTTTTTTTCTAGTTTGAAAGATTTTTTTGTTTTGTTTTGTTTTGAATAGCACTTCTTAGATAGGGAGTCAGTGAGTTAGGGGGACCTAACACTGTTTTCATTCTGCAGCCAAGAAAGATGATGGTTCCTTGTGGTCCCTCATAATATCCAGTCCAGATGGCTGGGAGGGGCAAGTGGTAAGGATTCTCCATCCCCTGACTTTTCCCTTCCTGTAATTTCCTTACCTATTAGCCACAAAGTACAGTAAGTCCCCTACATACAAACGAGTTCTGTTCCAAGAGTGTGTTTGTAAGTCCAATTTATTCGTAAGTCCAACAGAGTTAGCCTAGGTACCCAACTAACACAATCGGCTATACAGGACTGTACTGTAATAGGTTTATAATACTTCTCACACAAATAATACATTAAAAACAAACACAAAAAATAAACCATTTTTAATCTTACAGCGCAGTACCTTGAAAAGGACAGTAGTGCAGTACGACAGCTGGCATACAGGGGCTGGCATCGAGTGAACAGGCAACAAGAGCTACTGACTGGAGGAGGGAGAGGAGGTGGGAGATGGTAGAGCTGAAGGATCGTCAGCAACAGGAGACGGAGGGCAAGCTGCAGTTTCACTCATGCCTGAACGCACGTTCGCATCTTTGAAAGTTCACAACTTGAAGGTTCGTATGTAGGGGACTTACTGTACCTGGGATCCTAGAAAATTGTTAGGGTTCCTATTGTGAAGACCTCACAGCAGCATTTAACATTCTAATATTGTGGGTGGGTAGGAAGGGTGGACACAAAATCCTCATCGCCTTGTGAGGACTGGCCTTGGGGTGGGCACTGTGAAGGCCCTTAATTCGTGCACCATTGTGCGTGGGGCAAACCCTTCGTACTGATTTTGGTGATTTAGCCCACGTCTGAGTCGCGTAAGAAGGAGATCATAGGTGAGTGCTGCCACCTTCCTGCTGTTTGCCTTCTGCGCAGCACAGCGCCCCCCCCCCCCCCCAGTCCCCTCCCCTCTATCTCAGGAACACTGGCCTCAGAGGTCAGAGGAGATAAGCCCAAATCAGCCTGATCCTTATCTTGCTTATTACCTCTGCTTCAACGTGGTGGTTTTAAAGGGTCACAGTTCTTACCCCTCCCGTGTGATTGTCCCCAGTCCAGGGCCTTGTTTTGACAACTCACCCAAGGGCAGAGCAAACCCAGCAAACAGTATAGCTTACCTTTAAGGTAGGTTTCACATCCTTCCCCCTCACCCAAATAGATACTTCTGTGGAGCACACTTTCAGGAAAATAAGCCCATAGATGAGGTTTGATATCTCCCATTAGAAACTCGCAGTCTTTGGAACTCAAATTTCAAAGAGGCCTTGAGCAGCAGCATTGACTTTGGGGGACTGCAAGGAACTTTAGAGAACATTTAATCTGTCATCTTATTGTATTTATTAAAAAAAAAAAAACTATGGAGGGTCTACTGCTTAGGACGCATTTTCCTATGTGTTTTGGATGACACAAAAGTCATATTAAATATCTCCATCTTCCTCTCCTGCCTTCTTTCTGGAGAGCTCTCTGCCTCCCACCAAATTGTTCTTTACAGACCCCACACTCTTCTGCCTCTTTGTTTTTCCTAGAAGGTCCTCCGCCCCTGACAGCCCCCTTCGACTGGCTTCCTCCTGTCCCCCAGGAGTCTCAGCTTAGCTGCTGTCATCTCAGGAAACGTCAATTCCCTCAGTCTGGGTTGGGGATCCTTTTCTTTTCCAGCTTATCCTGGACACATCTCTGTCACTACATGTACCATGTGATGATGCAATTGTGAATCTTGTCATCTCCCCTTGACTGTGGACTCTTTGAGGTTAGGGACTGAATCTGTTTATCTTTGAGTCAGACCCAGATTCTCCTTGAGCAAAGACTGGCAGGAAAAAAAAAAAAAAAAAAGACTGGCAGGAGAGAGAAGCCATCATGAGGCTTATAAAAGGAGTATATCAAGGTGGGCGTGGCAGATATCACGAGAACAGTAAAAGAGTAGCATTACGTCACTATTGGCTTCTTGGCAGTAGGCCAGAGCTGGAGGTCCACCTCCAGCTGAAGGAAGTAGCCCGGGAAGGAGTCACTTCCTTCTAAACTAAAGACCTTGAGTCCTGGGGAGGTTCTATCAAGCGTAGAAGCCCGAGTCATCAACAGGTGAATGCTCTGATTGACAAGGCGGTGAAGAGTAGGGGAAGGAGCCCAAGACGGGGTGTCAGGAGACCTGGTTCTAGTTCATACTTTGTTCCACATGAGAACCCACTGGCCAAATGGGACTCCCCAACATGTCATATCTTTTCCTCGGCCTAGAACAACTTCTGTCCTTCTGCAACTGTCTTCTGGTCAGGATACTGCTCTCCTTTAAGATCCAGCTCATATCCCGTCTCCTGAGTGAAGCCTTCATCTTCCAAACCAGATATGACGTGAGGGTGTCTCCTCTTTGCTCTGAACCCCTATGGAAAAATGTATATACCTCTTTTAGGAAACTTAATCTTGTTCTGCTTCACTATTTACTTATGAACTTCTCTTGTTTCTCCTACTAAATTACCCCCATTAATTTTCCCCTCCTTGAGAGCAAAGATCATATTTGTGGAGCTCCCTTATTTTATTACCTAATGTATGGTAGATGCTCAAATATTTGTCGACTGAGAGAAAGATTCCCTTTTATTCAGTAAAGAGTCGTGGCCAGTGGCATGGACTCTGAGCCACTCACGAGCTGTGTGACTCTGGGCAAGTTACTTAAGCTTTCTGTGCATCAGCTTCCCCGACAGTAGATGGGAATAGTAGTACCTACTTCATGAGGCTGTGTTAAGGAGTCAGTGAGCACTTAGCCTGGAATACTGTGTTAAGCATTAGTCCAGTCCTCCTTCGAAGAGTGTCAGAGCAGGAAATGCTGTCATCAATATGGAAACACCAACAGGTAATTTGAATTTTTCCCTCCCTGACTTAGTGACTTCTTCCCCCATCCCCAAATCTGCTGTGACCGAACCACTGGTGAGTTGTAAAATCCTCCCGGACGGCTTTACATTGTTCTAGATATTTGCATGGATTCCTTGGTTTGGGTGTACAAGTGAGTTTGGGAAAGTAAGATTCTGCATTGTGTTTTCCAGTTAATCTTATAGATTTATTTGTTAATTTGCATTTGTTTTGTTTTTACAAGAAGGAGTGCCTTTAGATAGGTTCCTGAGAACACACAGAGGTTTCTCTATTAGTGGAATTAATTAGAGATAGAGCAGTGATGTCCCAGAGGGTTAATAGTGACCAGGTCCCTGAGCAAAGTCAACGTCTTGTGATGATTAACACAGTTTACATCTTAAGTGAACAAAGACAGCTTTCTATACCAAACACTCAAACAAATGAAGATTCCTGTAACATTCACAGGCTCGAGGCTACAGACAAGTGATTCTTAGAATCATGAAAACAACCCTTCTAATATTGATGGAAAAAGCTCTTCGACCCTTTAGAAAAACTAAAGGAAGGACCTACTGTATAGTACAGGGAACTATACTCAGTATTTTGTAATAACATGTAAGGGAAAAGGATCTGAAAAAAAATATATATATATATATATATATATATATATATATATATATATATATAACTGAATCACTTTTTAAAAAATTAATTAGGTTGTGCCTGGTCTTAGTTGTGGCAGGCGGGCTCCTTAGTTGCAGCATGCATGTGGGATCTAGTTCCCTGACCAGGGATCGAACCCAGGCCCCCTGCATTGGGAGCGCAGAGTCTTAATCACTGCCCTACCAGGGAAGTCCTGATAACTGAGTCACTTTGCTGTACACCTGAAACGTTGTAAATAAACTGTACCTCAATTTAAAAAATAAGTAAATAAATAAAATGGGAAGGTTAAAAAGAAAAAGAAAACTAAAAGATCCTGAACCCCAGTTTTTGCAGGACAGGATACAGAATAAGTAAAGATTTAACTTACATTTTGTGGTCCCTAGTATGTAAATATTTCCTCACCTATTTCTTATATTTCTGGAAAACCAAGGTTAATGGCTAGCCCAGGGCTTGCCTTTTTTAAGCACTTCTATCTACACCAAAAGTATTTGGTGTTATAGGTTTTTTAATTCCACCGGCTAAGGTTGGATTATCAGATGAAAGAGGTTGAGATGCTACAGGGAGAAGAGGTGAGATAACGTAAGTAGTGGTGTGAAAGGGAAAAGAAACATGTTGCTCTGATTGAGATTCTCTGCTGTTAAGTACGGCGAAGTCCTGCTGGCCCTCAGCCTGATTTGCTGCCCTCCACCACAAATAACTTGTTTCAGAAGCTTTTCCTGTTGTAAGGCCTGGGTTGGAGCGGTGCTTTTCACAGTACCTGCATCTGGCACCAGGGGGAGGCCTGCAGGGAAAGGGAGCCTTTTCAAGCCCTGCTTTCTTTCAAGGAGGGGACAGACTACAGACACCCTTCTTTAGGATCTGCCCCGGCATGGACCCAAGCTTGTCTGCCTGTCCCCTGCTCCGTACAGGCTGGAGTGGGGAAAGGAGGAGGCTGCCTGGGGGAGCATTGTCCTCCTCTGCAGTTGCTTGTTTCCTTTTAAGGACATTTGTTTTGTCTCTGCTCTGACAAACAAATAATAAGATTTTCCATGGAGGACTGGACAATCAGAGGAACTTCGAGGCAGGGGGCCTGTTCCTGCTTCTGTATAGCTATGCAAGGGGGAACGGAAGGAGAAGGGGGAAGAGACCTTAGAAAGCTTAACTGCATCCTGAGCAGGTTTTATATTTCCATTAAAAGAACACTGCAGTTTACCATCATCACGCACTGAGTGCTCCCCTGCAGCTGAGAGGGAGTTCAGGACAGTAACCATGGAGACACGGCACTCCCAAAAGCAGCGTTCCGGTGTTGGAATGCTGAATCCAGATTGAAGAAGACTAACAGCCTCAGGAGGTTCAGAGGTTAGACTTCTTTGAGCTTCAGACGTTGGACTAAATCGTTGAGTCACTGAGGTTATGAGAGGCATAAAGAAGCAATCCCAACACATTCTCTGGTCCCATTTCTATGAACTATTCAGAACAGTTAAATTTCTAGAGACAAAGCAGACCAGTGGATGCCTTGGGCTGGGGCGAGGTATAGGATGGAGAGTGACTGCTAGTAGGTACATACAAAGTTTCTTTTGGGGATGAAAAAAATGTTCCAAAATTAGGTTATGATGGTGATTGCACAACTCTGTAAAACCACTGAATTGTACACTTTAAGGAGTGAAATTTATGGTATGTGAATTATATCTCAATAAAGCTATTAAATAAAAGCTTCCCCTACCCTGTCGCCCAAGAAAAGCAAATTCCAAATCTAACTATAGTTAAGGAGGCACATGTCCCCACTGAGGATGGGATTATAGATGAAATAAGATTGACTGTGAGCTGATGTTTGCTGAATGAGGGTGATGAGTACTTGGAGGTTCCTTATGTTATTCTCTCGACTTTGGTATGTGTTTGAAAGTTTCAATAGTAACAAGTCAAATGAATTTTTAAAAACTAAAACACACACAGACCACCTAAAATGCTGTGAGAAATGAAAGGACAGAAAATGGGCAATGGTAAAAGCTGAATCCCACAGTTACCACCTAAAGAAGGGTTATCTCACGTGTCAGGGAAACGTGAAGAGAGCAGGTTCTGTTGTAGGCATTGAGAACCTGGCCGACCAAAAAAGAAATCTAGAAGGTCCATAGCTGATAATTTGCATCGTCACTAGTTTTTCTTATCTTTATTCAAGTTTTATTTTATAGATACCAAAAAGTGGGCTAGAGAATGGCTGGGCAAGAGAACGCCAAAGTGAAAATAATCTGTTACCTTTTTTGAGACGAAATAAAGATTTTAAAACAATCACTCTGAAAACAGCACGGTAAAAAAAAAAAAATTCATGTGACTATGAAAGGATATGTATAAGGAAAAGTAGGTCTCCTTGCCATGGTGGACCTCAAGTTTTTTGTTTTTTTTTTTAATCTTTTTTTATTGAAGTATAGTTGATGTAGGGCCTCAAGTTTTATTCCCCAGAGACAATCGCCAAACCACCAGCAGTTCCTATAAATGCAGAATGTGTGTGTTTGTGTGTGCGCTTGTGCACACGCGCATACAGGTATACACATACACACTTACCTTTTTTCTTATATATATGAGTATATGTATATATAAGGCATACCTCGGAGATATTGCGGGTTCAGTTCCAGAACACAGCAGTAAAGCGAATATCACAATAAAGCGAGTCACATGAATTTTTCGGTTTCCCAGTGCATATAAAAGTTGTGTTTACACTATACTGTAGTTTATTTAATGTGCAATAGCATTATGACTAAAAAAAGAATATACATATCTTAATTTTAAAATACTTTATTGCTAAAAAATACTAACCATCATCTGAGCTTTCAATGAGTCATAATCTTTTTGCTGGTGGAAGGTTTAAAATATTGGGAGAATTACCAAAATGTGGCTCAGAGACACAAAGCAAGCAAATGCTCTTGGAAAGTGGTGTCAATAGACTTGCTCGAAGCAGGGTTGCTGCAAGCCTTCAATTTGTAAAAAATGCAAGCACAGTAAAGAGAAGCACAATAAAATGAGGTAAACCTGTGTGTGTGTGTGTGTGTGCGCGTATGTATTCTTTTGCACCTTGCTTTATTTTTTCTTTTGCACCTTTTGCACCTTATTTTAAAATAAACTTAGTTTATTTTAAAGGAAACGATGGTCACATTTTTTTTTTTTTTTTTTGGCTGCACCACGCGGCACGCGGAACTTCCCCAACCAGGTATCAAACCCGCGCCCACTGCAGTGGAAGCGCAGAATCTTAACCACTGGACCTCCAGGGAAGTCCCTGGTCACTTTTAATAAAATATCCCCCTTGCATCCCACAAGTTAGATGGTGATTTTCAGTGACCAAAGAGAAGTCTCAGACCTACAGCAAAATAAATCTCTAAGTCAGGCAAAGGACAATTCTCCCTTTGCCTTTCATGAAAGAATCATAGGCCCCCAGTAGGTCTGAAATCAGGTCTGGAGGCAGGACTGGGAGAAGAAAGAAGGAAAGACATCAAGGAGCGTGGGGCAGTCAGATCAGAGTCAGGCTCCGTGCTCTTAGTCTGACTGTCCACAGTCTTGTGTTCTCCCCGCCCAGGCACCTTTGAACCCGTGGGGAAAAGTCCTGATCCATTTCTGAGTGTTGTAGACCCTACTTCTCCTCTACTACTGCAGGAGTTTCCAAACACAACCTGAACGCTGGGGTTTGCCCTGGACCCGAAGGAAGTGCTTGGGTACCCCGGACCGTGTGTGTGCAATGTGTATGAGAAGGTTACCTTTGTTGGGAAGGCTTTTCCTTCATTCTGAAATTATTTCCTTCCTTGTTTTCTTCTTTTTCTTTCTTTCTTTTTTTTTGAATAAAATGATGTTGATAGTGTTCCCTTTGCCAAATATCTTTATTGACAAAATTAAAACACAAGTATTTGTATTAGAAAAATTTTCTAAAATATATGTTGGACTCCACAATTTAGATTTCCTGGGTAGTAAAATTGAGAATAAAAATGTTGGGAAGCACCATGTTGTCATACAGTGAGCCCCTTTGTCAACATAGCCTGTCCACCCTGTTCCTACAGACTGCTCTCCTTGCCCATTCCTGTTCGTGGAAATTCTCATCATCCAGGCTCAGCTCAGAATGCCACGCCTGCAAGCACAGAGAGGTTGATAAGAGAAGAGACATACCTCAGAGATATCCCCTAGTAGTATGAGAATGACAAAGGTCGTATTACAAAATTGTGGGAAGGGGGAGAGTGGAAGGATTATTCAATAAATAAATGGGAAGTACAGGTGACCAGTAAGCATATGGAAAAAGTGCTCTCTCTGAATAGGTATCAAAGAAAGACAAAGGAGAACATATTCTATAAGTATTTTTGGTTGGTTAGAATTCAGGGAGAGTCTCAAACCCTGCTGGCATAAATTGGGAGATGAAAGAAGGATATAGTTACCAACAAAAGGCAAAGAAACACTGGGTAGGTAAAAACAGCAAGGGCCCATTGCAAAAGTTTTCAAATTCTGGTCTTTTTTTTTTTTTTTCTGGGTAAATTCCCAGAAATACAATTATTGGGTGAAAGGGTATGGACACATTTAAGGCTCTTGTTTCTTTCCCAGATGATGCTGATTTATCCTCCCATTAGTACAGGAGAAAACCAAGCTTTGAAAATTAAAGATAAAATAACCTATGAACCAAGTGAAAAAGTATAACAGAACTATGACTATATCTAAGCAAACTGTTGAGTGCTTGGGAATCTCAGGGAGTCTAGTCCTGGCTCTGGATTCTGGGCTTGGCTTGGACACCAAATTGAGCTGTGAGCAAAACTCCTGCTTTTTGTGTCTCATCTTGTGCAAGTACTAAAAGAGAGTCTTGGACTAGCTGATTTCAAAAGTCTCTTGCAGCATTAATATTTTATACCTCTAGGGACTTCCCTGGCGGTCCAGTGGTTAAGACTTCACTTTCCAATGCAGGGGGTGTGGGTTTGACCCCTGGTTGGGGAGCTAAGATCCCACATTCCTCGTGGCCAAAACACTAAAACATAAAATAGAAGCAATATTGTAACGAATTCAATAAAGACTTTAAAAATGACCCACATCAAAAAAAATCTTAAAAAAATTTTTATAACTCTATAATAGCAGTTTCTATACAGCTTTCAAAGGTTTGGAGTATTTAACAGAGGAATAATAGCTGACATTGTTTCTAGGAGCCAGGACAAGTTGATACCCAGTGGAAGGAGTCCTGAGCAGGAGAAGTGCAAGAAATGTCTGGTGTCAGTCTGTGGATGACCAGCCTTGTCCATTGGTACATGTAAGACCTCCTTTGGGGACCCCCACAATTACCTGGGGGAGCACTTAGCCTGGATTTGTGGGTCCACATTGTGAGGTAGAGGCAAGATCTGCTACTGAAGACAGAAGAGCAAGCATACTGATTAGGTATGTCCTAACTGTACTTTTAGTCAACAATTATTTATAGAACACTTGTTCTGTGCCAGGCACTGTCCTAGGCTCTAAATATTTAGCAGTAAGAAAAAAAGCCTTTCCCTCAATGGACATTCTCATGGAAGGAAAAAGCAATAAAGAAGGCAAATAAGTGAAATAAATAGTATGTCAGATGGTGAAAAATTCTATGGAGAAAAAGCAAAGAAAGAAAATGAGGGAGCTGTGGGAAAGATCACAATTTTTATTTTTTTTAATTTTATTTTTAAAAATTAATTTATTTTTGGCTGCATTGGGTCTTCATTGCTGCGCGTGGGCTTACTCTAGTTGCAGCGAATGGGGGCTGCTCCTTGCTGTGGTGCGCAGGCTTATTGCGGTGGCTTCTCTTGTTGCGGAGCACGGGCTCTAGGCACACGGGATTCAGTAGTTGTGGCCCGCAGGCTCAGTAGTTATGACACGCAGTCTCGGTAGTTATGGCGCACAGGCTTAGTTGCTCCGCAGCATGTGGGATCTTCACGGACCAGGGCTCGAACCCGTGTCCCCTGCATTGGCAGGTGGATTCTTAACCACTGCGCCACCAGGGAAGTACACAATTTAAAAAATTTTTAGAGCAGTTATAGGTTAACAGCAAAGTTGAGAAGAAGGTACAGAGATATCCCATGCCAAGCCTCCCACATTAACAGCATCCCCCATCAGCTTGGTACGTTTGTTACAATTGATGAACCTACATTGACACATCATCAACATGTTCCAAAGTCCATAGTTTACATGAGGGCTCACTCTTTTTTTTTTTTTTTTTTGCGGTACGCGGGCTTCTCACTGCTGCGGCCCCTCCCGCCGCGGAGCACAGGCCGCGGACACGCAGGCCCAGCGGCCACGGCCCACAGGCCCAGACGCTCCACGGCATGTGGGATCCTCCCGGACCGGGCCACGAACCCGCGTCCCCCGCATCGGCAGGCGGACCCTCAACCACTGCGCCACCAGGGAAGCCCTGAGGGCTCACTCTTGGTGTTGTATATTCTGTGCATTTGGACAAATGTATGATGACCTGTATCCACCATAGTATCGTACCGACTTGATACAGGGAGGAGGAGGTATTTAATAATATCCTCCAAACTGAGAAGGAACTTTGAGACAGAAAAATGAAGCAGGCAACTCCGAAGTACAATTATGAAGTTTATTGTGGAGAACTTACATATGCGTAGGAAGGCTTGGGCAGATGGACAATCCAGAGGGTACAAGGGGATGTAAAGTGGCCAAAGCTAAAAATAGAATCTGACTACCAAGTGAGAAGCATGGCTGCACAGACTGGAACCTGGGTTTTTCCTCCCCCCGAGGGGTATCATGACCATTAACTATCTGCACCAGCAAAAGACATTCTTCCAGCTGTCATATCAGATGAAGGTAAGGGTGAAAGTTGATAGGGAACTTACCTGGCTTGGGCGCATTCTTTGTGAACACAGAAAGGCGAGGGAATAGAATTGCGGTCCTAAGATGGAGCTGACAGAATGGAGTCAGTGTGGTGTGGTTCAGCCACACAAGAGCATTTTCACTGCCGGAAAAATCCTCTGTGCTCTGCTTATTCATCCCGCCCTTCCTCCTAACCCCTGGCAACCGCTGATCTTTTTACTGCCTCCATAGTTTTGCCTTTTCCAGCCTGTCATAGAGTTGGAATCATACAGTATGTAGCCTTTTCAGATTGGCTTCTTTCACTTAATAATATGCATTTAAGTTTTCCTCATGTCTTTTCATGGCTTGATAGCTCATTTCTTCCTAGCAATAAATAATATTCCATTGTCTGGATGTGCCACAGTTTATCCATTCACCTACTGGAGGACACCTTGGTTGCTTCCAAGTTTTGGCAATTGTTGATAAATTTGCTTTAAGCACCCATGTGCAAGTTTTTGTGTGGACATAAGTTTTCAACTCCTTTGGGTAAATACTGAGAACATGATTGATGGATCATATGGTAAGGGTAGGTTTAGTTTTGTAAGAACTGACAACTGCCAACTGTCTTCCAAAGTGGCTGTACCATTTTGCATTCCTATCAACAGTGAGTGAGAGTTCCTTTTGCTCCACATTCTTGCCAGCATTTGGTGTTGTCAGTGTTCTGGATTTGGGGCATTCTAATAGGTATGTTAGTGGTATCTCATTGTTGCTTTAATTGCATTTCTCTGATGACATATGACATGGAGCATTTTTTCATATGTTTGTCACTTGTGTATATTCTTTCGTGAGGTGTCTGCTAAGTTCTTTAGCCCATTTTTTAATCAGGTCTTATTCTTGAGTTTTAAGAGTTCTTTGTATATTTTAACAGTCCTTTATCACATATATCTTTTGATTTTCTCACATTCTGTCACTTGTTCTTTCAGTCTCTTGACAGCACCTTTCACAGAGCAGAAGATCTTAATTTTAGTAAATTCCAGATAATCAATACTTTCTTTCATGGCTCATGCCTTCAGTGTCATATCTTTAAAATCATGACCAAAGCCAAGGTCATCTAGATTTTCTCCTATGTTATCTTCTAGAAATTTTATAGTTTTGCATTTTATATTTAAGTCTGTGATCTATTTTGAGTTAATTTTTGTGAAGAGTGTAAAGTTTGTAGATTCTAGATTCATTATTTTTTACATGTGAATATCCAATTGTTTGAGCATCACTTGAAAAAAACTATATTTTCTCCATTGTATTCCTTTGCTTCTTTCTCAAAGATTGGTTGACTATATTTATATGGTTCTATCTGGGCACTCTGTTCCATTGATCTATTTGTCTATTCATTTATCAATGCCACAATGTCTTGATTACTTAGCATTATAGTAAGCCTTGAAGTCACGTGGTGTCGGTCCTCCAAATTTTTTCTTCTCCTTCAATATTTATTGGCTCTTCTGGGCCTTTTGCCTCTTTAGAATCAGCTTGTCAATCTTTATAAAATAACTTGCTGGGATTTTGATCAGGTTTGCATTGAATCTATAGATCAAGTTGAGAAGAACTGACATCTTGACTATATTGTCTTCTTATCCAGGATCATGGAATACCTCTCTGATTAATCAGTTTTTCCTTGATTTCTTTAAACAGTATGTATGCAGTTTTCCTCATACAGATCTTGTATGTATATTTTTAGATTTATTTATTTTTTGAGGTGCTAATGTAAATGGTATTGTGCTTTTAATTTCAAATTCCGCTTGTTCATTGCTGGTATATAGGAAAGTGATTGACTTTTGTATGTTAACCTTGTATCTTGCAACCTTGCAATAATAGCTTATTAGTTCCAGGAGCTTTTTTTTGTCAATTCTTTCAGATTTTTCTACATTAAACGATCATGTCATCTGTGAATAAGGACAGTTTTATTTCTTCCTTCCCAAGTGGTATATGTTTTATTTCCTTTTCTTGTCTTATTGCATTAGATTTCCATTACAATGTTGAAAAGGAGTAGTGAGAGAGGACATCTTTGCCTTGTTCCTGATCTTAGTGGGAAAGCTTCAAGTTTCTCTCCATTAAGTATGATGTTAGCTGCAGGGTTGTTGTTGTTGTTTAGATATATATTTTTTAAATTAATTAAATAATTTTAAAATTTTTGGCTGCACTGGGTCTTCCTTGCTGTGCACAGGCTTTCTCTAGTTGTGGTGAACGGGGACTATTCTTTGTTGTGGTGCATGGGTTTCTCACTGCGGTGGCTTCTCTTGTTGCAGAGCGTGGGCTCTAGGCGTGCAGGCTTCAGTAGCTGTGGCACGCGGGCTTCAGTAGTTGTGGCTCACGGGCTCTAGAGTGCAGGCTCAGTAGTTGTGGCGCACGGGCTTAGTTGCTCTGTGGCATGTGGGATCTTCCCAGACCAGGGCTTGAACCCCTGTCCCCTGCACTGGCAGTTGGATTCTTAACCACTGCACCACCAGGGAAGTCCCAGGTATTCTTTTTTTTTTTTTTTTTCGCAGTATGCGGGCCTCTCACTGTTGTGGCTTCTCCCGTTGAGGAGCACAGGCTCTGGACGCACAGGCTCAGCGGCCATGGCTCACAGGCCCAGCCGCTCCACGGCATGTGGGATCTTCCCGGACCAAGGCACGAACCCGTGTCCCCTGCATTGGCAGGCGGACTCTCAACCACTGCGCCACCAGGGAAGCCCCCAGGTATTCTTTATTAAGTAGAGGAAGTTCCCTCTATTTCTAGTTTGCTGAGTGTTTTTTTTTTTAATCATGAATGCATGTTGGATTTTGTCAAATGCTTTTTCTGAATTTGATATTAATATGATCATGTGATTTTTCTTCCTTAGCATGCTCATGTGATGGATTATATTAATTGATTTTCAAATGTTGAACCAGATTTGCATACTGGAATAAACCCACTTAGTCATGGCATATGATTCTTTTTATACATTGTTGGATTCTATTTGCTAATATTTTGTTGAGGATTTTTGCATCTATGTTTATGAGAAAAATTGGTCTGTAGTTCTCTTTTCTTTGTCTGTTTTTGCTATTAACGTGATTCTGGCCTCATAGAGTGAGATAGGAAGTATTCCCTCTGCTTCTATCTTTTGAAAGAAATTGTGGAGAACTGGTGTAAGTTCTTCCTTAAATATTTGGTAGAATTCACCAATGAACCCAAACTACTTTCTGTTTTGGAAGGTTATTAATTATTGATTCAATTTCTTTAATAGAAACAGGCCTATTTCTGTTCTTCTTGGGTGAGTATTGGCATATTGTGCCTTTCAAGAAATTGATTCATTTTATCTAAGTTATCAAATTTGTGGGAATAGCGTTGTACATAGTATTCCTTTCTTATCCTTTTAATGTCCATAAGCTTTGTAGTGATGTCCCCTCTTTTACTTCTGTTATTAGCAGAACACTCTTTTTTTCTTAGTCAGCCTGGCTAGAGCCTTGTCAATTTTATTGATCTTTTTACTGTTTTTTATTTTTTACTTTTTAATTTCTTTTGGCTGTGCCACGTGGCATGCAGAATCATAGTACCCTGACCAGAGGTAGAACCTATGCCCCCTGCAGTGGAAGTGCAGAGCCCTAACCACTGGACCACCAGGGATTTCCCTTTATTGATCTTTTTAAAGAATCAGGGGCTTCCCTGGTGGTGCAGTGGTTAAGAATCCACCTGCCAATGCAGGGGACACGGGTTCGAGCCCTGGTCCGGGATGATCCCACATGCCACAGATCAACTAAGCCTATGTGCAACAACTACTGGGCCTGTGCTCTAGAGCCCGCGAGCCACAACTACTGAGCCCTTGTGCCACAACTACTGAAGCCCGCATACCTAGAGCCTGTGCACCACAATGAAGAGCAGCCCCTGCTTGCCACAACTAGAGAAGAGCCCGGGTGCAGCAATGAAGACGCAAAGCAGCCAAAATAAATAAGTAAATTAATTAATTAATTAAATTTAAAAAAAAGAATCAGCTTTTGTTTCATTGATTTTCTCTATTGATTTCCTGTTTTCAATTTTATTGATATCTGCTCTAATTTTTTTTTTTTTTGACTGTGTTGGGTCTTTGTTGTTGCATGTGGGCTTTCTCTAGTTGTGGCCAGCGGGGGCTATTCTTCATTGTGGTGCGTGGGCTTCTCATTGTGGTGACTTCTCTTGTTGCAGAGCATGGGCTCTAGGCACGTGGGCTCAGTAGCTGTGGTGCACAGGCTTAGTTGCTTCATGGCATGTGGGATCTTCCCTGATCAGGGATCAAACCCATGTCCCCTGCACTGGCAGGTGGATTCTTAAACACTGCACCACCAGGGAAGTCCCTCTGCTCTAATTTTTTAAAAAAATATTTAATTAATTTATTTATTTATGGCTGCGTCAGGTCTTAGTTGCATCACTTGGGATCTTCGTTCAGCAGGCAGGCTCTTTGTTGCGGTGTGCAGGCTTCTGTCTAGTTGTGGTGCACAGGCTCCAGAGCATGTGGGCTCTGTAGTTTGTGGCACGCGGGCTTAGTTGCCCCAAGGTATGTGGGATCTTAGTTCCCCGACCAGGGATTGAACCCATGTCCCCTGCATTGGAAGGCAGATTTTTAACCACGGGACCACCAAGGAAGTCCCTCCGCTCTAATTTTTATTAGTTCGTTTCTTCTCTTACTTTAGATTTAATTTGCTCTTCTTTTTCTAGTTTCCTAAGGTGGAAGCTTAGATGATTGATTTTAGATCTTCTTTTCTAATATATTCGTTCAATGCTATAAATTTCCCTCTAAGCACTGCTTTCACTGCATCCTATAAATTTTGATAAGTTGTGTTTTAATTTTCATTCAGTTCAAAATATTTTAAAAATTCTCTTGAGATTTTTTTCTTTCTTTTTTTTAAAATTTATTAATTTTATTTATTTACTTTTGGCTGTGTCGGGTCTTCGTTGCTGCGTGCGGGCTTTCTCTAGTTGCGATGAGCAGGGGCTACTCTTTGTTGCGGTGCACGGGCTTCTCACTGCAGTGGCTTCTCTTGTTGCAGAGCATGGGTTCTAGACGCGTGGGCTTCAGTAGTTGTGGTGCAGGCTCAGTAGTTGTGTGCTCCGTGGCATGTGGGATTTTCCTGGACCAGAGCTTGAACCCGTGTCCCCTGCATTGGCAAGCGGATTCTTAACCACTGCGCCATCAGGGAAGTCTTACCCCTAGAGTTTTTAACTCTTAAGACTTGTTCACACTCTCAGAATTGCCTCCAGTAATTCATCAATTTCAGTTGCGGCTTCCCTAGCCCAGCAATGGTTCCAGTGGAGGTTTCTGCTCCAGTATGTTTTGATTCTCTGTATTTGCCTGTCTCTCCAATTTTGGGGGGCAGTTGTTTGCCCTGTGAACTCACTTCTCTTACGGATCTTAGGAGAGTTTTTGATTTTTCAGCTTGTTTAGCTTTTTACTTGTTGTTAGGATGGAGTGGCAATTTCCAAGCTTTGTACATGTGGAACTAGAAACTGCAACAGATTACAGTTTTAAATAATGAACTCTCTTGACTTCCTTGCTCTATCATAACCTTATCGCCCGCCTGAATTCACATCTCTTCATTTGTCTCTTTTCTAGATTCCAGGGTTTTTTCAATTTAATTTTTAAAATAACCAGTACATTTGTGTGGTACAGAAAACAAAACAAAAGGGCATCAGAACGAAGTTTTTCTCCCTAGAATAAGGATCTCCATCCTTTTAGAGATAGGCTGTGCATATACAATCAGGTTTGTGGGGTTTTCCTTCCTTTGTTTTTTTTTTTTTTTTTGCGGTACGCGGGCCTCTCACTGCTGTGGCCTCTCCCGTTGCGGAGCACAGGCTCCAGACGCGCAGGCTCAGCGGCCATGGCTCACGGGCCCAGCTGCTCCGCGGCATGTGGGATCTTCTCAGACCGGGGCACGAACCCGCGTCCCCTGCATCGGCAGGCGGACCCTCAACCACTGCGCCACCAGGGAAGCCTCCTTCCTTTGTTTTTGTGTTTTTGGTTACACAAATGGTAATAATGTTCAGTAAAGACTATTCTGAACCTTATTTTTATTTTTAAGATAGTTTCATATTGGTTTATAAAGAGCTTCCTCATTCTTAGTCGTGGCTACAAGGTATCCCATTTTATGTATGTATCATAATTTGTTTAACCACTTCCCTGTGGATCCATTTAGACTGTTTCAAACCATTTGCTATTATGAACAATGTTGCACTAAATAACTTTGTACAATTGTGATTTTACACACAATAAAGCCTATCTGTAGAACACATTCTTAGAATTGTTCAGTCAAAGGTGCATGCATTTTTCATTTGGGAAAATTTGCTCTCCCTGGAATTTGTACCAATTGGCATTCTTCCAGCAGTGAACAAGGGCTCATGTCCCCACCCCGCCTCACCAACAAAGTTTTATGAGGGTTTTGTTTTTAATCTTTACCAATGAGTTAGGTGAAAATGTGACATGAGTGGCTGAAAAATGTACACCATACTCCATATAGAGTAATTCATACTGGAGAAAAATCATATAAGCCTAATGAATACCAGAGTTTTCAAAGGGAAAATGGAATTCGTTAGGTATTATTGAATTCATAGTGGAAAAAACCTTAGGAATGTAAGGAATGTGGGGAAACTTTTAGGTGGCTATCTTGACTTGCTCAACATCAAGAGAATTCACAGTGGAAATACGCCATAGGAATGCAGTGAGTGTGGGGAAAGTTTCTGGAAGAGTTCATGCATTGTTCATCATCAGAAAATTCATTTGAGAGAAACCCCTATGAGTACACTGAGTGTGGAAGAACCCTCAGCTACCGCTTAGGCCTCATTGAGCATCAATGAATTCACACGGGAAAAAAATCTTACGAATGTAAGGAGTGTGGGGAAACATTTAGATATAATTCAGCCTTACCAGTTCAGAGACTTCATGTTAGGAGAGAAACCTTGTAAATGTAATGACTGCAGGAAAGCCATTCCTCAGAGCCCACATCTTATTCTGCATCACTGAGTCTACTCATGAGAGAAACCCTATAATTTATTGAATGTGGTAAAACCTTTAATCAGCTCTTGAGTCTTATTCAACATCAAAGAATTCATTCTGGAGAGAAACCCTGTGAATAACATCATAAGTGCTGGAAGGCCTTCGGTTATAATTGAAACCCCGAGAATTCATATGGGAGAGAAACTGGCTGTAATAAATGTGGAAATGTTCTCTGACCTAGGTCAAGCTTTACAGCAACATCAAAGAATTCATTTCAGGGAAGAATCCTATGAATGTAATGAATGTGAGGATACCCTCAGCTAGACTTGTACCTGAGAATCTGCTTTGTGAAAAAAAGAGATGATAAAAACTTGAGCAATTGGAATGTCTCTGTGTATTTATTTTGTGACACGAAGCTGCTAGCTGATTTCTGTATGCACTGCCTTGGTTCATGTATTTCTTATGCGAATAATGGATCAAATGGTAAACCTGGAAATAAGTTTGTCTACAGTTCCTCTTTCTATATCATCAGAAGTGCCACATCAGTTGGAAAAGCACTGGTTGCAATTCTTGGAAATTAATGGAAACATTCTGACTTGTCACGCCATGTAAGTAGCTCAGACGTCCTTGTCAATAAGGGTCAAATCTCCTGATAGCTCTTGTAGTAATTTCCTACCTGGAATCAGGGAAATGCAAGAAGGCCTTGAATTGAAGGGTCCTGGCAAATTTTCTCCTACCAAGTAGTTTATACTGGGAAGAAAGATTCCAGGGTGCTGTGGTAAAAGAGCCCTTATGCCTTTGAAACTGTTGAAGAGTAGAGGGGCCCTGGTAAAGATGAGACAAGTGGATACCGGCATTAAAGTTATTTTCTGGTATTTAATGTTGATTGAATTACCCATTGGGATGGTGTATGTTAAAGAGGAGGAAATGAAGATGCATTCATGCTCATATGAATTAGTGCTTGACTCTTTCCCAGGGCCTGGCTTCTGTGTTTCTTCTCATACCTGCCCACGCAAAACTGAGGGATACAGGTTCCCGTGCAGAGACTCTTTCAAGACAAAATGTGGTGCTAGGACGAGAGTGAATGCCTGGGGTACAGAATTTACAGAGGCACTTGCTCTCTTGCATGACCCTAAGAGTGATGCCACCTTAAATACTGTGGCCTTGTGCCTCACTTGCCTCAGCCTACTCCTGGCCCTGGAGGGAAGCCCTAGAGCCTGGATGCGTTGGTTGGAGGGGACTGAATGGAAATCTGGATCTTGGGGGTCTTGGAACAGCTGGAGGAGAGAGAAAGGGATGGAAGGAAAAATGAAGGAAACACTTGGGAGGAAGCTAGCCAAGGGAAAGAGCTGTAGGAGTGGGCTTAGGCACAGAGCCACAGCTGGAAAAACTGGGCAGCTCTAAGACACAGATCTCACATCTCCAGAGGCACCGATATTGGCCCTCCCTATATTCATTGACTCACTTACTTAGTGCTGCCACGCTAGACACATTGCTGTTAGAAATATGCTTTGATTGGTCTCTTTCCAAGGAGGTTTTCAGAAGCTAGCTCATGTAATGGTTCTTTATTATAAAGATGTTAGGTGGTTTATTATTATTATTAATTTTTATGGCTTTATTGTAAAAATAGAGGGAGAACTCAGCAGATCTGGGCTGCACAAACTCTGCACATTCCCAAGATTTTCAAGACTGACCCTTAACCAGCTCCTGGAGGGATAACCTTTGAGCCCGGAATATCTTGCCTGCTAAAAGTATCTTTGTATATCTGAGGCCTTGGGCCATACCAGATAGTTTATGCTAACAATGTGATGCATGGTGAACACCTGTTTTTGTATGCCTAGGGGCTTTGGGCCACATCTGGGCTGGAGACTGAACAGCTAAGGTCAGTCACATAGGCTTTCCATGCTTACATGACTGACCCCCAACAGAAATCCTGAACTCCAGTGCTTGGGTGAGCTTCCCTGGTTGGCAACACTTTGTATGGGTTGTCACACATTGTTGCTGGGAGAATTAAGCACTGTCCATGTGATTCCCCAGGAAAAGGAGAAACAAGTTTGTGTCCGCTCTCTCCTGAACTCCACCCTATGCCCTTTTCCTCTTTGCTAATTTTAATCTGCATCCTTTCACTGTAATAAACCAGCTTTCTGAGTTTGGTGAGTCATTCTAGCAAATCATCAAATCTGAAGGTGGTCTTGGGGACCCCCAACATAGATATTCTTGTAGGAGAACCCAGGAAGAGCAGAACAGGAAGACTTCAGATTGTTTTGGATCCAAGGCAGCTTAAGGACTTCCATTTTTTCAAAAAAATTCTCAGGGACTTCCCCGGTGGTTCAGTGGTTAAGACTCCATGCTTCCACTGCAGGGGGCGCAGGATCGATCCCTGGTCTGGGAAATAAGATCCCGCATGGTGCGTTGCCAAAAAAACAAAAACAACTCAGTCACAGAACTTTATTTTTAAACCAATTATAAGTACCCAAAGATAAAGGTTCCAAAAAAAAAAAAGCAAATCAAAAAGCACAAACAGCTATAGTTGTCTATATGTTGCTAAATCTAGCAGCCCAAGAAGAATTCCACCAAATATCAAACAAAAGATGTCTCTGGACTAGAGGCAAGGCAACGGGCCTTGTTTGTTTTTGGCTATCTGGGAGGAACCCATCTGTGACTTCTCCATTTAATGGGCTTCTGGTCTTTACTCTCAAAGCATCCTTTTTCCCAGGGGAAATGACTACTACTAAATATGTAAGTACGGTGTATTATCTAATAGTCCTTACCACCATCCCAGAAAGTCTCTGTAAATATATATTTTCCAACTCCTTGTTGGAAAAGTGCCTGTCCATGGTGACTCAGTAAGGATTTATTGAATGATTAGTACCTTAAACTTCACCTCCACTTGTTACTCTCTCATCTCAGAAACCTTTGGCCTTGATTAGGCCCCACTGGTTACTAGTTTGGTGACTAATTCAAACAGCTAGTGGGAGAGCCCAGCTGTTTCAACAGCAGGAGCTTTGTGGGTCTTCACTTAGTCTTCCCACTCTGGATTTTCCCTCCTCCTTCTCAGACTGCACTGAAAGAAGACTCAAATCAGTGATATTTGTTACTTTATTATTGTCCACATTTCCCCTTCTCTTTCTCAGTCTTAAAAGTTTGAGAGTTGTCTTCACATCTCTGTCACCATCTTCTCCATTCATCTTCCATTCTTTTTATCCATATATATATATTTTTTATGCTAGGTTGTTCCCCCATCTTTTGTTTGCTTATTTATTTATTTATGGCTGCATTGGGTCTTCGTTGCTGCATGCAGGCTTTATTCTCTAGTTGTGGTGAGCGGGGCCTACTCTTCGTTGAGGTGCGCAGGCTTCTCCTTGCGGTGGCTTCTCTTGTTGTGGAGTGTGGGCTCTAAGGCGCGCGGGCTTCAGTAGTTGTGACTCATGGGCTCTAGAGCGCAGGCTCAGCAGTTGTGGCACACGGGCTTAGTTGCTCCATGGCATGTGGGATCTTCCCAGACCAGAGATCGAACCTGTGTCCCCTATATTGGCAGGCGGATTCTTAACCACTGCGCCACGAGGGAAGTCCCTTATCCATATATTTTTAAAATACGAAAGTATTCTTTAAAAACAAAACCAGGGTTCTTACATGGAGTATCAGTTGGATGGTGTTTGGCTATGAGTACCAAATACCCCAAATAAAATGGCTTACTCGTGATTTAAATTTATTTTTCTCTCACATAAAAGGCCAGAGGTAGACAATTCAGAGTTCCTATGGAGCCCTCATAGTCTCTTGGGATCATCCGTAGGGTGCAGCCCCAGCCTTCAGGTACAAGGTGGAGTTGCTGGCATCAAAACCATGTTGCAGGCAGGGAATGGAGGAAGGTACTTGCCATCTGTCTCTCAAGGAAATTTCCTACAAGCTGCCCTTTCCATTCACGTCCCACAGGCCAGGGCTTAGCCACACGTCCACACCAGCTCAAGGAGAACTAGGAATTGTACTCTTTATTGCAAGAAGCTATGCGCCCCGCTAAATCTCCGGGATTCTAGGAGGGGTGGGTGATATTGGGATAGGCAACCTCCCATCTCCGCCACAGTTGTCACGAATGTTTGTTACATTCTCCTCTTTTCTTTCTCCACCAGGGCCATTGTTTCAATGCCATATTTGCCAACAGAAATGGCTTGTCTTGTTTGGGATGCCGGTTATGATATTACTTTTATATTAAGTAATATACATACAGTAATGCATGTTTCAACATGTCCCTTGATATAGGAATAACTAGAAAGAATCTGGATGAGGGGAACGGTCTATATTTTGAATTTTATGGGTCCATTAAAATGTTAACACCTGACTTAAGACACCACATCTATTCAAAGTGGCAGCTATGTCAGGTTGACAGGTGCTCCGAGATTCAACTTTTTCACTCATCTACTTTCCCAGGCACGGCTGGACTTGGTTTTTAGGCTTGTGGCGCCACCTGACGCCCATTGAGGACACTGCGTCTTCATCCCCGAAAATCTCTCCTCTCTTTATCTGCACCAGCAGTTGCTGCATTGGTAACTGCCATTGCACACATTCTAGTGCCTGGCATATGCTAAGTGTTTTTGGTGCATTATCTCACTTAATTCTCCCAAGAGCCCTATGTACTAATATTATCCCATTTTACAGGTGAGGTCACTGAGGTGCAAAGCTGAAGTCATTTTCCCAAGTATGCAGAGCCAGTAAGTAGAGTGCAGGGCTCTCTCTAAGTCCATGCTTTACCAGTCGTTCTCAACCCTGGAAAGCACTTTTTTTTTTTTTTTTTTTTGCGGTACGCGGGCCTCTCACCGTTGTGGCCTCTCCCGCTGGGGAGCCGAGGCTCCGGACGCGCAGGCTCAGCGGCCATGGCTTACGGGCCCAGCCGCTCCGCGGCATCTGGAATCCTCCCGGACCGGGGCACGGACCCGTGTCCCCTGCGTCGGCAGGCGGACTGTCAACCACTGCGCCACCAGGGAAGCCCTGGAAAGCACTTTTAGTATTTATTTATTTATTTGGTTGCACTGGGTCTTAGTTTCAGCAGGCTGGCTCCTTAGTTGTGGCTCGCGGGCTCCTTAGTTGCAGCATGCGGGCTCCTTAGTTGTGGTATGTGGGGTCTAGTTCCCTGACCAGCAATTGAACCCAAGCCCCCTGCACTGGGAGTGTGGAGTCTTATCCACTGAGCCACCAGGGAAGTCCCTGGAAAGCACTTTTAAATGTATCATTGTGTTAATGGATAAATACATTTTTGTGGGTTGTTAGGAAAACTTATCCAATAGTCATAACAATGTTCTGAAGGTAAATAAATGCATTTCTGGTTTCAATAACTAATCTAAAAATGAAATTTAGGAGCAGCTCCTGCATGTAGGCTGAAGGATGCCTGTACACTTATGTGTCTTGGCACATGTTCACTGAAATATTCATCATTCATTCTCTTGAGTGTGAATTTTAGCGTCCAGGCTGGCTGTGTTACTCGGATACTGAATTTAAATTGAAAGGCTGGGAATTCCCTGGCATGGGTTTGATCCCTGGTCGGGGAACCAAGATCCCACAAGCGCGCGATGCAGCCAAAAAAAAAAAAAAAAAAAAAAATCGAAAGGATGTTCCTTAGGATTAAGGTGACTTTCTTTTTCTTTTTCTTTTTTTCTTTTTTTGTCCATGCGGCATGTGCGATCTTAGTTCCCTAACTAGGGATTGAACCCGAGCCCCCTACGTTGGGAACGTGGAGACTTAACCACCTTGGAATTAAAATACAGATAGCTCTGACCCCGTCCTAGACCTTCAAAAGCACAGTCTCCTGAGGTGGGCCCCACAATATGGAATCTGTCTTCTGCTCAATAAGGGAACTGCCTTATATCTGTGTGGTGTTATTGGATGCATTTTATGAGATGTTGAGTAATTTGAAAGCATGTGATATAAAATCCATTTAATACACAAAGAGCAAAATAAAGCCAATCCCCTCCAATTAAAACAAAATTTTGGGATTCACAATTTGAAAGCTCATGAAGGAAATTGGATACTGTTCACACTAATGAACCGGTAAACAAATGACCGCCTCCTTTGTGAGTATTATGAGAACTTGGCAGTTGTTTTGATTTGCTTCTGCGCCTCCTGTGGTGATGTGGATTGAGCTGTTATTTTTAAATGTACTGCACAGCCAAGAGGAGCCTACAGAGGCATGATAACTAAAAGCAATGTGGTGTTCTGGATGGGATCCTGGCATGGGAAAAGGACGTTAGGTAAAAACTAGGGAAATATGAATAAGATATGGATGTTAGTTAATAACAGTGGCTCAACTGGTTCCTTAATTGTAACATGTGTACCATTCTCAGGTAAGATGTTAATGTGGGAGGACTTCCCTGGTGGTGCACTGGTTAAGAATCTTCCTGCCAATGTGGGGACATGGGTTCAAGCCCTGGTCCAGGAAGATCCCACATGCTGTGGAGCAACTAAGCCCGTGTGCCACAACTACTGAGCCCACGTGCCTAGAGCCTGTGCTCCTCAACAAGAGGAGCCACAGCAGTGAGAAGCCCGAGCACTGCAACGAAGAGTAGCCCCTGCTCGCCGCAACTAGAGAAAGGCCCAGTGCAGCAACGAAGACCCAACACAGCCAAAAATAAATAAATGAATAAATAAATAATACATAAAGAGATGTTAATATGGGAACTTGGGTGTGGGGTACATGGGACTCTCTGTAATACCTCTGCAATTTTTCTATAAATCTAAAACTTTTCTAAAGTTAAAAGTTTATTTAAGGGCTTCCCTGGTGGCGCAGTGGTTAAGAATCCACCTGCCGATGCAGGGGACACCGGTTGGAGCCCTGGTCCGGGAATATCCCATATGCCGCGGAGCAACTAAGCCCGTGTGCCACAACTGCTGAGCCCACGCGCCACAACTACTGAAGCTCGCGCGCCTAGAGACCGTGCTCCACAACAAGAGAAGCCACCGCAATGAGAAGCCTGCACACTGCAACAAAAAGTGGCCCCCGCTCGTCGCAACTAGAGAAAGCCCGCGCACAGCAACGAAGATCCAACACAGCCAAAATAAATAAATTTATATTTTAAAAAGTTTATTTAAAATAAATAAAACAAGGAAATTCCCTGGTGGTCCAGTGGTTAGGACTTGGTGCTTTCACTGTGGGGGCCTGGGTTCGATCCTTGGTCGGGGAAATAAGATACCCGCAAGCCACACAGTGCGGCCAAAAAAAAAAAAAAAAAAGGTAAAACAAAGAATTACAAAGGTGGCAAAAATGTACTGTTATAATTTTAAATGTTTTTGCATTCTATAACCTCACCCTTGTACTTATTGTGTAATGGTGCTAATGTTAGCATTGAAAAATGAAAGTGAGATGTAATAAAACTCCGTAGAAAAGTTTCAAGAACTGCTATGCCATTTGATCCTATACGTTTAGGAGAGAGTACCTTGTGAAATTGTATACATCATAAACATAGCCTTAAAGCAAAACATATTCATTGATTATAGGTTTATGAGCTACGTGATGACACCAGCTCACTTTATCTTTATTCCTTTTGGGGAAATTGCCTTAAATTATGTGATGTCTCCAGAAACTAATTTCTTGCCTAAAACTGTCAGCTCTGTACTTGGTGGTTTTCTCATCAGGCATATCATGGGCAGACGTGGCACGTCTGCCCATTTTCAGATAAGGAAGCCAAGAGGTTAAGTCACTTATTAAGGTCCCAGAAATACTAAATGGCAGAGCCAGAGCTGGAATCCAGGTCTTGTGACGCTTAATCCAACACTCTTTTCACCTCTCCAAAGCAGGAGCTGGGACCTAACCCTTTAAAGGGCACGCCTGCCCCTCTTCCTCCTTCCTGTCAGGAGGCCACTTTCACTCAGGTATCTACACCTGCTTGGAGCACCTGAACTCCAGAGAAGCCAACTTGGTCCCAGATCCAGGTGGCTCCCCAATAGTCTAACCAGGGATTCTTAAGTTGGGGCACTTTGGAATCCCCCCAAGGGAGCTTTGCTGACGTTTCCACCTCACCTCCAGAAATTCTGAAATATTTGGTCTACAGAGCAGCCTGGGATTTTTTTTTTATTCCCTAAAATTATGACATTTTGTGGTTTAATGTTGCTACCAAAGAACAGGAAAGGATCTGCTCATTAAACCTGCTTCAAAGGAGGTCATGGAGTTTTGCATGGATGTGGTTTCTGCTGCTGATCTCAGAAGTCAGAACACCTCCCCCTTCGAAGCAAATGCCTGGCTTTAGGCAAAGCTCTTTGGCTCTCCTCCCCACAAGGTAGACATTCTATATCTCAGGATATAAAACAGAATTCATCTGTTGGATGGTGTTAGGGTGGAAGGCTAGTCCCACAAGCTGAGGGCTGAAACAAATGTAGCCATACCTGGACATTGCGCACTGTTGTTGAGCGCGCTATTCTAAAGGAGCAGGATAGTCCTTCGACTGGTCTCTGAGGGGTTGAAATGTCCATTGTCTCACGTAATTTCACACTTAGGCCTTGTCAAGGGAAGGGAATCCCCCGATTTTGACGAGACCTAATATAATCATTTATGTCCCTCTCCATGAATCCCAGTCTCCTCCAGGTTCAGCCCCTTTCTTCTCTCATCCTAACAACCCACATCTCATATTAAGCAGTATTTGTTAGGATGATGGGAGGTGTGACGTATTTGCCTAATTTAAGGTTGTTTGTCCATCTCCTCCAGGGATGCTGCTTTTCCCTCTGGGCTCTGGAGACTTTCAACAGTCGCCCTCTAGTGCTGGAAACAGTCCCAGATTCTTTCAACATCTTGGCACCAAAGATACTGCCTGAATCAGTGTGTCCTCCCTTGGGGTCCAGCACGGTAGGTCAAATTACATACTCAATCATGATTAAGGAAAGGTCTAGTTTGACTATCTAGAATGTATAATTTTATAAGATTGATTGTTGCTTATCCAGGGGTGGCCCTATCCAAAATTAAAGAATGAAATTAACCAAGCTTTATGGTTGATCCATCTGGTTGCTACATTTTGGTTCACTGACCCTCCTATATTAGGTAGAACTTGTGGACGCTAGGGTCAGCTAATGTTCCTTATCACCCTGTGAAAAAGTTACCAATCCCATGATAACTACTGATCTAGTGGGATATAAGGAGCTTTGCAAAGCCAGCTGGCTATATTTGCTCTTGTAACCAGCTTTATCCTGTGCCCCCAATTCCTGCCGTTACTCTTCTGGGTTAAGGTACTGCTCCTTGAGGCCATTGTTAAAATTCAGTTTAATCACAGAAGACTTTTCCAGGTAAACATTTCTCAGTCAACATGTACAGACTGTCTCTGGTCAGCGCTGTGCTCTGGGCAAAATCCCAGAGGGCAGGTTGGGTTTTTATCACTAGGTGGGGAGATGACAAATAGTCTTACAAGAGAATACAAGATCCAAAAGGTCAAATTAGCCCAAATGCCAGGGGTCAGGAGGACAGTGGAGGAGCAACTGAAATGAGAAGAGAGGAATCAGGGAAGTCTTTGTGGATGTGATTTTTTGGAACCAGGTCTTGAAGTAGGGAAGCCAGATAAGTAACCCAAACACCCTCATCATGCAGGATTTTATTCCAGTAGATGGGAGATACTTTATGTACATGTAAGGCAGATGTGGATTTTTCTGGATGTCACATTTGAAATTTCCTCTCTGCAGCTGACTCTTGGTCAAAATAGTGCCAAAACAGGCCTGGACAAAACCGAGCCCCATGAAGAGATGGAGGTAGATGTGTATTCAGTGGGACTTTAGGAGGGCAGCCAGATTGGAGTGAGGAGAGTCTGAAGATGTGGGTGCTAATCTAGTCTCCCCTCGTCTTTTTTTTTTTTTAATTTATTTATTTTATTTTTGGCTGCATTGGGTCTTTGTTGCTGAGTGCTTGTGGGCTTTCTCTAGTTGCATGGCCAGCAGGGGCTACTCTTCGTTGCAGCGCACGGGCTTCTCATTGCAGTGGCTGCTCATTGCGGAGTAGGGGCTCGTTGCGGAGCATGGGCTCTAGGCACGTGGGCTCAGTAGTTGTGGCTCACGGGCCCTAGAGCGCAGGCTCAGTAGTTGTGGCACACAGGCTTAGTTGCTGCGCGGCATGTGGGATCTTCCTGGACCAGGGCTCAAACCCATGTCCCCTGCATTGGCAGGCGGCTTCTTAACCACTGTGCCACCAGGGAAGCCCCCTCCCCTCTTCTGACCTGAGTAAACCTGGACAAGTCGCTGAATCCTTTGGGTCACCATCACCTGTGAAAGACTTTTCTACAGTTGCCATAGATAGCCTAAGCTTCCAGAGACCCTGATCATGGCTAGTTTATATGAGAGGGCTTTGTAAACTGTTAGGTATTTGTAAGGTTTGGATTTATCGTTCTTTTAAACCATGCCTCAAAGCTTGTATTTTGCCCACTTGAATAAGATCTGTACACCATGATATCGTATATGGATGGCATTAATGTAGTGAGGTTAAGGATCATTTGAATGACTCACTACTGCAGAGAGAGTTTGAACGAGGGAGGAAGGCAACAAGCCCGAGATAAATCTAGAGAGAAGACGTGTGGATGTTGGCAGCAGAATTAAGCCTCAGAGACAGAGGGATCCTTTTGCTTGAGAAAGACCCTGAGGTGTCATCACAGCTATGGATTTCAGTGGCAGTGGACCCAAGGGCAGCATTGTGGGCAGGCATGTGGCGTAAGAGAAAATACACTATGAACAGCAAATAAACAGAGCATGGGAGATGGCAAATGGATTGCATTAGCCTGAAAGAAAGATTGCATCATAGAGAAGGGATCTTGCTGAAGGACTGAATATTGCTTCCAAGATTTTGTTAAAATTGAAGTATAGTTGGTTTACAGTGTTGTGTTAGTTTCCAGTGTACAGCAAAGTGATTCAGATATATATATATATATATATATATATTCTCTTTCAAATTTGTTTCCATTATAGATTATGACAAGATATTAAATATAGTTCCCTGTGCTATACAGTAGGTCCTTTTTGTTTATCTTATATATAGCAGTGTGTATCTGTGAATCCTAAACTCCTAATTTATCCCTCCCCACCCACCTTCCCCCTTTGGTAACCAAAAGTTGTTTTCTGTGTCTGTGAGTCTTTCCGTTTTGTAAATAAGTTCATTTATATCATTTTTTTAGATTCCACATATAAGTGATATCATATGATATTTGTCTTTCTCTGTCTGACTTACTTCACTTAGAATGATAATCTCGAGGTCCACCCATGTTGCTGCAAATGGCATTATTTCATTCTTTTTTATGACTGAGTAGTATTCCAATGTCTCTTATACACCACATCTTCTTTTCCCATTCATCTGTTGATGGACATTTAGGTTGCTTCCATGTCTTGGCTATTGCAAATAGTGTTGCTATGAACGTTGGGGTGCATGTATCTTTTCGAGTTAGAGTTTTCATCTTTTCCGAATATCATCCATGGTTTTTAGGGGTTGTATCTTGAGCTGGGAAAACAAAACCATGAAGACAGAGTGAGGAGTCATTCTGGCCTCCTTTGGGTTCACTAGTCACATTGGAAACTTATATGTCCCTGTGATGGTGGGAGACACTTGGACTTGATTTTCCTCCCATGTTGTTTCTCAAAATAGAGCCTCAGAAATATTCATGTAGGACTGCCTTGGCCTGGATGGCAAATAATTTCTACTCATATGGGAATTCAGACTACTTACTAGCAGTTTCCTGAAGTGTTGTGATAAGCAGGTTCTAAGCAGGCTGGGTGGGCAGGGGCACTGTCAGGGCTCAGTCATGTCTTAGCCCTGGTGGCAGTGGGCTCATTATCTTGCTGACCTTGTGAAGACTCCAGAGCCCTGGGGAGGAAACTTGTACCCTGGGGCTCCTGGTTTGTCCTCTGATCACTTGCTCCCTTGTACATTCTGCTGTTGTCTATTTCCAGTGCATCCCCTCCCACCACCTCTGGCTTGCCTTCCTCAAAGCCCAGCACTGACCCCTCTGCCAGGGCAGCCTTCTCTTCTCTGTCTCTCCACCTGGCACTGAACCATGGAGCAGGTACTGGGAGAGTAAGGTTTTCAGGTGTTTCTGCATTTTATCCCATGTGAAAGGGGCCATGGTTTCACCTGAGAGAGAGACATGGACCTTACAAGGACCCTGGAGGCACCTCTTAGGTTTAGAACTTGCCCAAGAAGGATCTGCTATCTTGGCTCAGTGATAACATGACCTTGCTGGATCAGGCTCAGAATTGGTTGCCCTGAGCTCCTTGGGGTAATTGTAACTCTAGAAAAGGAAGTTGCCTTTTTGTTTTACTTCCTTGCATCTTCATAGCTGGAGGTGCAAGGAGAACACTGAAGCCTTTTTTTTTTTTTTTTTTTTTTTTTGTCTTGCTGCAAAGCTTGAGGGATCTTAGTTCCCCCACCAGGGATCTAACCTGTGCCTCCTGCAGTGGAAGTGTGGAGTCCGAACCGCTGGACTGCCAGGGGATTCCCTGAAGACTTAACTGAGCCTCGACTCAGCTTCAGCCAGTTGCTTTAGTGTGTGGAGGTGAGATATGAATATTTCAGGTCAGCCTGTTTCTACTAAACATGGGCCCAGCACGGCCAGCACCTCTCTGGGACATGTAACAGAGTGCTGGCTCTCAAGGAACACTGTCTATATGGGGGGAAAGGCATGTTTGTAGGAAATGGTTAAGTCACATAAGGCTAGATGCATTTGTGTCATGCTGAGTGAGATTTTGGTCTGTAGGATGTACTATGAGGTTGGTGCAGTTGAAAGGAAAGGAAGGCAGGATCAAGGAGAGAGGTGATAGTGATAAAAGAAGTGCATGTGGGGAGTTGGTAAGAAAAGTTTACAGGAAGAGAAAGCTATCCAAGCCAGTGTCCTTGTGTCCTGGCCCAGGGTTATTCACCTGGGAGAGAAGGGTTTTGAAAGACCTGAAAGTTTGCAGGGTTGGTGCTTTTGGTCATTTCTTCCAGAATCCTAACAATGACTTACATTCACAATGTTATTTAAATCTCAGGGGACACTGAGTGCTGTTACTAATAGTTTGGTAGTAGTTTGGAATATGGTCCATAGACAATAGAAAATATAATTATGATCAGCACTTAGGTCCACATCAGAGCTGTAAACTAATCTGAGAAATGACACAGTTTTGAAGTATAAGATAGGAGAGTAGCCAGTACTGGTAGCCCTCCTTCCCACATCTTCCACGGATAGAAGGGACAAGGTCGAGCAAGAGCAGTATGGCTTTTATTTTCCATGTACTTGTCTCTGTGTGAATTCAAGAGGGCGGCCAACGTTCCTACCTGCCATTTTTTTCAAAAGGAGCAAAACTTCTCATACTTACCTGTAATAAGACTCAATTCGATGGAAGTCCTGAACCTGTTAGGACTTCACTGGGCATGAACCTCACTGGGCATGAGAATGGTATTTGTGGACCATATGCCTTGGCCTCCTTCCCTTGGTAGGTCCCCATTACTCCAGATGGCCCCTAAATTGGCTAGTGTAATGAAGCAGATGGTGAGCAGGGGAATATCCAGGAGGCTACAGCCTATCTTTTTCCTGTTTAACCCACGTACAGGGGCTGATCAAATGAAGCACTGTTAATGTCTGGACCAGTGATACCCAAACTTTAGAGTGCATTAGAACTCCTGAAATGCTTGTTAAAACACAGATTGTTCAGCTCTAATTCCAGAGTTTCTCATTCAGGAGATCTGTGGGTGGGGCCTGAGAATTTGCATTTCTAACCATCATTCCAGATGCTGCTGATTCAGACACCACATTTTTTGAATCACTGACCTAAGCTATTGGTTTCCAACCTTGCTGGCTGCATATTGGAATTGCTTGGGAAATAAAACAATAAAGCCCAGACTATATCTCATATCATTTTCAACAGAATCTATGTGGGTGGCACCAGACATCGATATTTTTAAAGATCCCCAGGTGAATTAGTCAGTAAGGAAACACAAAGTAAAACCACTATAAGAGGCCACTAGATCTCTATTGTAATGCTCAATTTAAAAAGAAAAAGAAAAAAGAACTGATCAGATCAAGTGTTGGCGAGGATGTGGAGGAAAAAGACTCATACACTGCTGGTGAAAATGTAAGATGTGCATCCACTTTAGAAAATGGTTTGCTGGATTCTTTAAGAGTTAAATATGTGCTTACCATATGATACAGCCATTCCACTCCTAGGCAGCTATCCAAGAGAAATAAAAGCTTATGCATCTGTGCATATAAAGAAGTGTACATGAATGTTCTTAGCAACTTTGTAATAGCCATAAACAAGAAACCACCTGAATATTAATAAGTGAATAGATAAAAAAATGTGGTGTATTCAAATAATTGAATACTGCTCACTAATAAAAACATACTTAAAAAAAGCTCCCCAGGTGATTCCAATGTGCAGCCAAGATTGAGAATTACTGATCTAGGTTCTTGAGACAGAAGGCTGTTAATATAGGTGTACTAGATAAATACAGTAGAACCAAATGTCTCCCACTCTTGGTCTGTGGCAGGATACTCTCGTAGTATGGACATCTTTCCTTGGGATGAATGCAGGTGGCAGTGATTGTGATGGTGGGTCATGGCTTGGACAGAGGTTCAAGCAGAATGAAGAAGGTTGAAACAGCAATCATGAAAATGGTAGACAAGCTGACTAGGGAAACAAGATGATTTCTAGGCAGAAGTGAAAGACCTCTGGGAAGTGGAGACCATAAATTTATTTGGGGGTTCTCCTCCAAAATGTACGATTTTCCCCACCAGCTGTCAGCAGCCTGGGCAAGGAAAATGGACATTTCAACTGATCCAGGGTTAACAAACTTCCAATGCAGTTGCAGACAGTAGGGCAAAGGAGTTAAGGATATTGGTGTGAGAATGGCTAAAGTGATGGACCCTATAGTCTAGGGCCTAATCCCATGAACTCAAGCAAAAGCTTTCTTTTCCCCTTTCTTTCTTTTTTTTCCTGATAGGTTGTGTACTAGATATATACATAATATCACTTTCTGTGAGTAGTCACTCCCTTCCCTATTCCATAGGATTATGGTGAGGCAAACACAGAAGCCTGTCCCCACAATTGGGGCAGACAAGTGCCCCAGATTTGGCTAAACCTACTATCCCTTTCCCCTGAATACAATGATTAGTCCAGGGGTGAGCACCAGACCTAAACAAGGCCAATCATAGTCCTTCCCTGTAACTGATATTTGGGAGGGGTGTCATAGTTTGAGGCAGCAGATGACTGGCCTGTTCCTAGGATGTAGGGGTCTGTGTTTACCAGACTCGTGTAGTTCAAGGGAGGGAGTGACGGGATAAGGGATGCAGGGGGGCGCGTGATCTCTGCCCGGTGAGAAAGCGAAGCCAACTTTCAATTTCTCAAGTCCAGATCAATGCTTGGGGAGCGACAGCAGCGCGCAGAGCGGCCGATCCCAGGGCGGAAGTGCATCCCTGGAGCCTTTCTAGGAAACTCGGAGGACCTAGCTCGTCAGTGATCCTGGGGCTGAAGTGGGGCATCGCCAGGCGCACAGGGCCACTTCAGAGAGCTGGTGTGGCAGGGCAGCGGCGAGATGGGGCTCGGGTGAGCGCGAGAACCGGCGCAAAGCAAGCCTGAAAAGGGTGAGGAGACCCCGCACCTGTTCCTCCTGGGAGTGCGGCGCGCGTTGATTGGCTGGAGTGCCGCCGGGGTACCGGAAGTGGCTGATGCCCATAGCCAGTGAAACCCAGACAACAGCTGCGGGTTCTGAGGCAGCGGGCGGAGCAGCGCGGGGAGCCCGCGGGGAGCGTGTGTGGGGCGGTAGCTGCCTGAGGTGAGAACTCATTCTGTCCCGGCCGGGGGTGGAGGGTGCTGCGCTCCCGAACCCCTGGCCCACGAGCCCCGCGAAAACCCGACGTTTAGGCCCGTGCCTGACCCGGGTTCGCTCTGTGACCTTGGGCTTTATGGTCTCCCCACCCCGCACCGGGTCCCCACCGGCACATACCCTGGACGCGGCCAGGGCCCGTCTCCGTCCTGGTTCCCTGCCTGTCAGCCGCTGGCACAGGAGCAGCAGGGACACCCCCTTCCGCGGGGGTGTCCTTACGTGGGGGATGATGGGAGCTGTGGTTTCCTCTGACATTCCATCCCCAAGTAAGCTGCGGGGACGAAATGGCGGGCAGTGTCATAAACTTCAGGCCTCCTGGCAGACTGTGCCCAGGGCCGGATATTGGTTTAAGAGGGTTAGTTACGGAAAGGAGACAGATTTCAGTGCAGAGTTAATAGAGCCTTTTGATTGTGGGAACCAGGAGGACAGAGGAAAAGACGATAACAGTGCTTTAAATTAAGTGTCATCCAGATTGGCAGAAGGAACTTGTTTTTACAAATAGTTATTGACGTCAGCTATGTGTCAGACACCGATCTAGGCTCTTTAGATACAAAATGAATGAACTATCCAGTTAGCCCTCAAGGGTGTCACAGATTAGTTATGTAAATAAGATATTTACACAAATTCATTTAGCAGGTACCCGAAATGTGCTTGGCGCTGGGAATATCAAGATGAATAGAACATCATCCTTGTTCATGGTCTGAAGAAGGAAGCAGAGATGAAAATAGAGTAACAGTACAATGAGGTAGCTGCAACAAGGTGAAGGAGCCTTAGGGACAGAGAAGAAGACAGAGGGGACTCTCTGTGTCTGAGCTGAGTCTTGTAGATGTTTGTTAAGTGTAAAAGTGGGCAGTAGCATTCCAGGAAGTGGGAATAGCCTGTTCTCAAAGGCAGAGAAGCTTTAAAGAATAAGAAGTGTTTGAACTGCAGCACCCTGAGCATGACTGCAGCTCCCACCTGTCATTGGAGAGCATGGGACAGGAGATGGGAAGGGGCCTGACCAGGAAGGCATGATGAGCCATGTTAAGAAGTTTTTATTCTGTAGCCATTGGAGAGCAGTGAACAGGAAGCGACACGATAACTGTAGTACAAAGAAAGAGGTGAGTGAAATGATGATTCAGAGGACCAAGAGATAACCTCCTTCCTGCAGGTGTAAGTGAAGACTTTGGGGAGGAGGTGATCCTTGTACTGGATACTGAGTATTTAGTAGGATCTGACCTTTCAGAAGTTAAGGGAAAGTATTTTTATGAATTAAGATGCTTTTGTCTATAAGTCACAGGATACAATTCAAGCTGGCCTAAAAAATACAAGTGTATAAGCTCTCATAATTGGAAGTCAAGAGGTGAAGTGGTTTCAGGAATGACTGAATCTAGTGGCCCTGCTGGCTCCATTTCCCCTCAGTTTTCTCAGCTCGTCCTGCCTTCATCCACAGCTGGTAGTGAAATGGCAGCAGCGGTTCCAGGCAACAATATGTAGAAGTCTCTTCTGTGGTTCTCTCAGGACGGCAGGAAACTATTCCCAGAAGTTCCCAGCAAACTTCCTCAGAGTATCATTGACCCAGATGAAGGCATTTGTCCATTCCTGAAACAATCCCTACTGTTCTGAACAGTTACTGGCAAGGGGAATGGTATTAACTTAACTGGGTTAACTCATTTGGAGCTCACTCCTGGAGCTCTTGGGTGAGGTCAGATCTCCTGCAAAGAGTGCGAGGCCACTGCAAACTTTTTTGCTCAAATATCCCATAAAATAATTTGAAAAGCTTTGTGTATCCCCTTACATGTTTGTAAGTTGACATCCAAAATATTTCATCATTTTTTCATCATGAATTTGAATAGTTGCAAAGGATGTTACTTTTGGTATGTTATAAATTTTGACATTTCAAAATTAAACGTCATGCCAATTGGCAGGATTCCTGCCCTTGGATCTGTGTGCTCACCACATCCTTCACCCTGTCTGTAACCTCCACTCTTCTCTCCTTCCCCCACTTCATTTGTCTCCCTGTCTCACTTGGTCATCTCAACTGTGTCCTGGCTAACATCCTCAAGTCCCTCACTTTCTCATTCTTCCACCACACGTGTCCCCAGATTCCCAGCCTGCTCTGGGGCTGTCAAAAGTGTTGCTGGAGAAAGTCAGGAAAGCACTCCGATGGGCTGATTTCGCTCCTCTCTACACTGATGTCTCCAGCATACTTGTCTCAGCAAGAGGTTGTAAGGGTGTAACAAGAGAATGTGTGTAAGTTGCTTGGCACATAGTAAGAGCTTTCATTACTCCCCAGAAGGTTAGTGCTCCCCAGAAGGTTAGTGCATCCTCACTTATCTTCTCTCCTTTACCCCAACTCTGCACATGCTACATTGAGGTCAGAATGTTCTTTCTGTTCTTTTTCTTATTCCTCCTATACTTCCTAGTCTCTGAGGCTTTGCTCACCCCATGCTCTGCCCAGAATGCTGTTAAGTGCAGTAGTCTTCAAATGACATATATTGAGGGAGTCCACAAACATTTTCTATAACATCTGTAAGTGCATGGATTGTTGAATGGACATCAGTCTCTAGATCCTTGACTTCAGTTTGTACCCTTGCCTACCACCAGTGTGCTTGAGAGTGGATCTGTGGCCTATAGATTTCTCTTTTCCACCTCCTTTTTCACAATTGCTCTTTTCCTCCTTTACAGAAGAAAGACATACCTCTCACCCATGCCCTCCTTAATTTTACTATGGCATATCACTCTGGGGTGGAAAAACCTCTGGAGTGCCACACAGGGGGACAATTTACTGAGGGAGTAAATGATTCTTGGACCTTTTATAACTCAAGTCCCAATCTTTGCTTTTTTTAAAATTTTTTATTTTTTCCAATCTTTGCTTTTAACAACATTTTAAAAAGACCTAATCAGGCTGTCAGCTGATAGATTATTCAATGATTTTTTACTAAAAATCACAATATGTTTCTGGCAGATGAGTTTAGAGGATTAAGTGATATTGCTATCCCAAGAGATTGCTGTAAACTCTGATTTAGGCAGTTTGGGCAAACTCAGGTCCAGTCACGGTAACTAGGGTCAGTCTGATAAGCGTAATGGAAATGTGACCTAGTCAGTTGTATTATATTCCCTGTCTGCTCCCAGAAGTTTAGGGTAGGGTTGGGGGAGGGGTCAAGTTGGAGGGCAGGAAAAAAGAATGCAGAGCAAGAACTGGCAGTGTTATCTGTAATCCTGCTGCTTTGCACATGTGTTGATCTGCTTGGTGGACCAGACCTTGGTAGAGATGGATGCACCAGACTGAGAGTTAGATAACTCCAGTCACTCAGACTGTCTAACACAGTGGTTCCCAAACCTGATAGGGCATCAGAATCACCTGGGCACTTGTTAAAAATACACATTCCTTTGCCTACTCCTGGAGATTCTGACTCTGAGAGGTCTGATGTGGGACCTGGAAGTTAGTATTTTTAGAGATTTTCCAGTTGACTTTTCTTCATCTAACCTAATTCCAGGCCAAGAATCATTATTTAAGCATCGTTCATTAAAAAAAAAAAAAAAATCTTCCTGCTATGATTGTAAGCCAACTAAACAATTTTTAGGGTTTTATGTGGTGGCTTCTCATGTAGACAGTATGGTCCTTTTGAAGTTTTATTTCTCATGGTTAATTAATACGTGGATATTTGGTTTATGCATCAGTATTTTGTGAATGAGGATTTCTGAGTGCATTGAAAAAAAGAAATTCCAGATCTGCAGAGTTGAAGACCCTATTCTGAACTATGGAGACCCAGTAGATGCTTGTCATCCCCCAGACTGAGGACCAAGAGTGGTCCTCCTACTCCTAAGATGGCACATCCATCTTATCTCTCTCCAGAAACAACTAATTTCAAATTTAGAAAAGTGGAGAAGTGACAAACATAAGAAATTATGTTTGGAAATTTAAATTTATGCTATGAGTAATAGAGTGTTTCTATATGAGGACGAGGTCTAATGTGTATCTGTGCCTCTGGAAAATCAACCAAAAGGAGAATGGCTTTGGGACTTCCCTGGTGGTCCAGTGGTTAGAACTCTGCGCTTCCACTGTAGGGGGCATGGGTTTGATCTCTGGTCAGGGAACTAAGATCCTGCATGCCGCACAGTGCATCCAAAGAAAATAAAAAGGAGGATGGCATTGATTTGTATATGAGAAGGTGTCTATTACACAAAACAATATTTAACAAATGGCATTAATATCGTGTCACTGGTGGGATGCAAAGTAAAAGAATAGTCAGAGGGGGAAAATTTTAGTTGGGGAAGACTTTCTGGACTAGAATTTTGAACCAGGTGTTGAAGTTGGGGATAGATATACATACCTAACTTCTATGTCTTGCATCTTGTTTTACTGTGGACACGTGATTTTCCATATGGTGTGGGGCAGATGTGGGTTTTATGAATGCTGACTTTGTGTGGAGCTTGATGTTGGAAAAGAAGTAACTATAGGAGAGATGCTGGTGAAAAGGAAAGGCCAGCGAGGGGGTCAGAAGTAGATAGGGACTGAAATACCAGCTTGTAGAACTTGTTCTTGGCTGAGCATTAGAGAGAAATTTATTTAAGACAGTGCGTTCTAACTCAAATAGTACGATGGATGAAAATAGCTAAATTCTCTACAATGGATTCTTACAGTTACATAGGTACACATTATCTATAATTTTCAAAAATTTCAGTGAAAAGGAGAAATCCAGTTTTTGTGTGCCTGCCCTTATTCCAGGGGAAAATTAGAGAAGGCGCTGAGTGGGGGAAAGTTGAAGAAGATTCCAGGTCATTTTTAGGGGTAGCACAAAGAGCTTCCAACACTTCAGGATTTCAGTAGGAGATCAGGTTCCTTCCAGGTGTCAGGAAAGAGGGCTTACCAGAGCTGCACCCCTGAGTGATTAGGGAGGCCAGAGGGTATGATCCTGTGGATGACTGGAGGCTGGGCAGAGAAAAGGGGCAGTACAAAGGGCACCCCAAAATCACCCCTTTGCCCTTCCCTCACCACTTGACCCCAGTCTCTCCTGCCTCTCAGGATCTTCATTTCTTCAGTAATCTCATCTTTTCTTCCCTCTTAACCTTTCTCTCTACTGGCACCATCCTTTCTGATATAAACATGTTCAAATCTCTACCATCAGAGAAAATTCTTCTTTGACTTTCTTTGACCTTTTACACTACTGCCCATCTTGGTCCTCTCCTTTCACCCAGATTTTTTGAAAGAAGCAGCAAATTAATTAATCAGTCCACTGCCACCTGGCTTCTGCTTCTGTCATTCCATTGACTCTGTTTTTACATGTCATCTGTGACCACCTAATTGTCCCAGCAGACGTTTTCCAGTTCTTATCCTACTGGATCTATCAACTGTGTGTGATGCTTTGTAATTCCCTCTGCCATTGCCTTGGTGACTTATATGACACTTTTTCTGGTTCTTCTCCTACTTCACTAACCATTCTTTCTCTTCTTGGCAGGCTTCTCTTCCTCTGCCTACCCCTTTATCATTAGGGTCCTAACAGGAAACAGGTACTTCGCTCAAATTAGGATAATTTGAGAAGGGTTTATTTGCAAAGAAGTTAATATAAAAGATGTAGGTGTAGGCAGGGTACTGAGGAAAGCTGGGATTGGCAATAGCAGAGTAGTCACCAGCCCTAGGCCAAAAGAGGCAAGAGGTAGGGGAGGGCCTGGAGCCCACAGAGACAACTGGGTAGGATGATTCCTTGAGAGGAGTAATGAACTTCAATTGAGGGACACCATGAACCCAAGGTGATCTCATAGGAAGGAACCAGGAGGATAAATACTCTGACCTCACTGTCCTCCCTCCTTCCAGCCTCCTGCTAGGGCTCCCCATTGGTGGAACACAACTGGAAGCCAGAGGGCCCCTTGATGAGTGCTATATAGGTTACCTTCTGGGGCAGAGAGCAGGGTGAAGAAAAGTTGAAAGATCTGGAGGGGAACATGGAAGTTAACTGGAGTACTCTTCAATGTTGGCCTTGGCTTTCTAGGTTTCTGTCTTCAGTATCTGACAGTTGTCACAACTATACTCATTATTGTCTATGCTGAGTACTCTCAAGTCTGTATCTTTAGTCCTGACTGCTCTAAGCTTTAGACCAATATATTTTGACTGATTCCTTGGTACTTCTGTATGGATGTGTTGAAACTCATCTTGTCCAAAACACAGCTCATTTATCATCTTCCCCCCTAACCTAGCTGCTCCTCAATATTCCCAACCTTGGTGGTATCACTATCCATCTAATTACACCTTCCTTACACCTATATCCAATCATACCCCAAGTCTTAGAGAATTTGTCCTCTCAAGCACTTCTCTAGTCTGTTTCCTCTTCATTCACACTACCACTATTACCCTAGTTAGATCTCATCACCCTTTGCCTTGATGACTGCATCAGACTTCTAACTGATCTCCTTTATGTCCTTGTCTGCTGCTTTCTGGTTCAGCCACTAAATGGCCACTTGTGTATATCTACCTGAAATGCTAATCTGACCATGAACTGTGTCATTCCTTGGCTTAAAAACCATTCCATGACTCTGCAATATAAGGATGAAGTCCCATAGCTGCCCCATTCCCCCTTGAGAATCACCTTCTGCAATTAACACTTTTATTGATGGGAGGATTGTGTTGCTCAGATTTGCTGTGGTGCACAGATGCACTGCTCTAGGCAAAGGGCCTCTCCTCTTCAATATTAGCTCCCGGTTGCTTAATACCTGAACAGAAGCTGGGCTCATTTCCCCAGCATTTGGATCTTCTGTGAGGGGACAGCTAAATCCCTGGGGCCATTGTACCAATTAGGAGCAAGTTTCGCTTCATAAATTAAAAAACCATAATAGCTTAAGCAAGGGAAAAGCTTGTTTCTCTGTTAGATAAAAGAAGTCCAGAGGCAGGCGTTCCAGGGCAAGTATGGCAGCTCCACAGAGTCATCAGGGACCCAGGTGCCTTCCTGTTCTTGTCCCACTGTAAGGTATGCTGGTGAACTCATGGTCCAGGATGGCACTTCAGCTATCACTTCATGCCCCAGGCACAGCACAGAAGAGGGTGAAGAAATGTATCCCCTTACTTTTAAGGAGATATCCCAGAAGTCCCTTGTGCTGTCATTTGCATTTTACTGTCTCATTGGCCAGAAGCTAGTTACATGGCCAAACCTAGCTGTAAAGAAGGCTGAGAATATATTTCTTTAGGCAGCCTCATTGCTACAAAAATAAATTCATTATTCTGTTGCTGCTGAGGTGGGGAAGAGTGGAGATTGGGATAGACAACTAAAAATCCTTGCCACAGCCTTTTAGAAGTTTTAAAAAAGTATAGGCTTTAAGATTTATAAAAGTGCTAAGAGGGGCTTCCTTGGTGGCGCAGTGGTTAAGAATCCGCCTGCCAATGCAGGGGACACGGGTTCGAGCCCTGGTCCAGGAAGATCCCACATGTCGCGGAGCAACCAAGCCGTGCGCCACAACTACTGAGCCTGTGCTCTAGAGCCTGCGAGCCACAACTACTGAGCCCACGTGCCACAACTACTGAAGCCCGCACACCTAGAGCCTGTGCTCTGCAACGAGAGAAGCCACTGCATTGAGAAGCCTGCGCACCGCAGCGAAGAGTAGCCCCCGCTCGCCGCAACTAGAGAAAGCCCACGCACAGCAACGAAGTCCCAGTGCAGCCAAAAATAAATAAAATAAATTTTTAAAAAACTAAAAAAAAAAGTGCTAAGAAAATTGTATAAAGGGACCAATTAGAATATTAGTAAGTAAAAATCAACAACATTGCTATATGTATGTATATATATATGTGTATACACACACACACACACACACACACACACACACACACACATATAATAACAACCAGTCAGAAAATATAAGAAAAACTCACTAAAAGAGAAGACATACAGAAACGTGATGGATATAAAAACATCAGGGTAAGTTTGGAAATTTTACAAAATTATACTAAAATTTATTTGGAAAAATAGAATAGACAGGAATATTTGAAAAAGAAGACTAACAAGTGAGCACTTTCTCTAACATATTAAAAAATTTAAAGCTACAGTAGGTTGAACAGTTTGGTGTTAGAGAGGGAATAGATCAATAGAACTGAATGGAGCCTGGAAATTGACCCAGATATATATGGAACTTTAGACTATGGTATAGGAGGCATTTCAAATTAGTAGGGAAAATTAGGTATTGATACAATTTAGTAACCATCTAGAGAAAAGCTAGAACCATACTTTATCCAAATATACGGGAGCCAAGGGTGGTTCCTTCTGTCCCTGTTATAGCTAAGTCACATTAACCTTTTGAATAGGTAATGCCTACAACATATACAATCCCCTATTCTCTAGAGCTGGTGAGCGCCACAGAACTGGGCTAAAGATATTTCTTCTTGCTACTCATTTCTGGTTTCTTCCTCTATAAACCCAAAGGTTATATTAGTCATTTTTGTCCCTTTCCCAACCTTTTCCATATACCATCTATTAATATGGCCACAATTTTCCTTAAATGTTTTTATTACCAACCTCAGGTTCTGCCTCAATTCACTGTTAATATTATGGAACTTTTATCAGCATCTTCTTACCATCCATTTCCTATTCTCTCTTTAAATCTTTTCCTCTGATAATTTCCCTCACTCTTCTCAGTCAGCGTCTGCTCTTTGTGTAGCATGTCCACCATAATCCTAAATCTTTCTCTTCTCTTCAACAGCGTCCTGTAATCTCACCAGATACAGAGAGTGCTTTTGGGTGCTGTCAGAACCATGTCAAGCTCCATACTCCCTAGTATTGGCTTCATTTAGCTGTGATACAGCCACTTCACAGACTTACCCTCTCTCATTTCAGATTGTGAGATGGGGACTGAGAACAAGGAGGTAATTCCCAAGGAAGAAATTTCTGAAGAATCTGAACCACATGGGGCAATATTAGAAAAACTTCCAAAGGTGGTTTATCAGGGTCACAAGTTTGGAGCAGCATGTGAAGAAGACATATTTGAGGAGCATTCCAGAGAGTCCACAGAAGAGGTTCTGGAGCAGGTGTCCCCTGAGGAGAGAGACTTTGCATCAGGGTTGATTATCTTTAAGAAATCACCCTCAAGTGAGAAAGACCATGAGAATAATGAAAGTGAGCGAGCCTACAATCCTAGCTCAAACCTGACCACGTACCAGGGAGATACTACGGCAGAGGCAGTTAGCACATTTGCTGCTTCTGGCCAAAACTTCATAGAGAATTTAGGACCTAATAAAACACATAGAAATTCTCTGGGAGAAAAGCCTCATACATGTAAAGAATGTGGGAAAGCCTTTAATCAAAACTCACATCTTATTCAGCATATGAGAGTTCATAGTGGAGAGAAACCCTTTGAATGCAAAGAATGTGGAAAAACATTTGGAACTAACTCAAGCCTTCGAAGGCACCTGAGAATTCATGCTGGAGAGAAGCCCTTTGCTTGTAATGAATGTGGAAAGGCCTTCATTCAGAGTTCACATCTCATCCACCATCACAGAATTCACACTGGAGAGAGACCTTATAAATGTGAAGAATGTGGTAAAGCCTTCAGTCAGAATTCAGCCCTTATTCTACATCAGAGAATCCACACTGGGGAGAAACCATATGAATGTAATGAATGTGGGAAGACCTTTAGGGTTAGCTCACAGCTTATTCAGCATCAGAGAATTCATACTGAAGAAAGATATCATGAATGCAATGAGTGTGGCAAAGCCTTCAAGCATAGCTCAGGCCTCATTAGACACCAGAAAATTCATACTGGAGAAAAACCCTATCTGTGTAATGAATGTGGGAAAGGCTTCGGTCAGAGTTCTGAGCTCATCCGGCATCAGAGAATTCATACAGGAGACAAACCGTATGAATGTAATGAATGTGGGAAAACTTTTGGCCAGAACTCAGAGATTATTAGACATATTAGAATTCATACTGGTGAGAAGCCCTACATATGTAAGGAATGCGGGAAGGCCTTTAGGGGAAACTCAGAACTTCTTAGACATGAGAGAATTCACACTGGAGAGAAACCCTATGAATGCTTTGAGTGTGGAAAGGCTTTTAGGCGGACCTCTCACCTTATTGTCCACCAGAGAATTCATACTGGAGAGAAACCTCATCAGTGTAATGAATGTGCCAGAACCTTTTGGGATAACTCTGAGCTGCTTCTCCACCAGAAAATTCACATTGGAGAGAAACCTTATGAATGTAATGAGTGTGAGAAAACATTCAGCCAGCATTCCCAACTTATCATACATCAGAGAATTCACACTGGAGAGAAGCCTTATGAGTGCCAAGAATGTCAGAAGACCTTTAGTCGGAGTTCTCACCTCCTCCGACATCAAAGTGTTCACTGTATGGAATGATCTGCAAAGCATGAAAGCCTTCTGTGGAAAAGCTGAAGTCAGACTTATTGTTCTCAGTCTGTACCCCAAGTTCTCAGATCAAATGAATAGACAGAACCTCCTCTGTCCTTTCACTGATTTTTATTTAAACAGTTGGTCAAAAAGGATGAGGCACTTTTATGAACTATTCATTGAGAAGTTTCAGTGTACTGAGTTAAATCATAAAAGCTGTTTCAGGCCTTACTTCTCCACTATCCCTTTTTCCTTTCCTTCCTCCCTCCCCACTAGTGGATCACATAACATTAGGGGTCTTTACTGGCCATCTAGCCCAAATTGTTACTGTTCAGGAAAAATGGAGGAACATGATTCCACCACTTCCTAGGAATGACAGAGTTGACCCCTCGAATATTACCCCTGAAATGTTAAAGTCATGGCCTAGAAGACACACCTCTCTCTTTCCCACTGTTTAGCATTGGAATTTAGTAAGCTTTTATTAGCTTCGAAATCTTCCAAACTTGCTATCAAGTTCCCTTGGAAGATGGCAGCATTAATGAAGAAGCGGGAAGCTTGAGTCATTTCCCATCTCCTGCTAGGCTTCCTTAGTCATCTGAGAGGGTGCCATGATAGAGGAAACTGACAAGCAATTTATAGGATTGTAAGTGAAGGCCCTCAGAATCCAGAGGGGCTGATTAGCAAGGCCAGGGGATAAACAAGCTTCTGCACGGGCAGAAGCAGCTCTTTTGCAGCTCTTTCTCATTTCAGAGCCGTTCAGACTGAGTGCTCCCAAGAACTCTGCTGCATTCACTTTGGGCCCCAGCTTGTGTCGCTGCTGACAGATCCTGTGTCAGGAAATAACAAAGAGGACTGCAGCTTCATTGTCACTAGGCACCTGGCCACAGTGATGAGCTGGTTCACCTGACTGACCAGGACCCTGCCTTGCCAAAGCACTTAAGCTCCCATGACCTGGGCCCCACTGCTGGGGTCCCTGGCTAATAGGCCAGGATGTGACAGCCTCTTCTCAGTTTGCCCTTGGCTTTGGAATTCTCTTTCTTCAGCATTTCTACAAGTGTTTTCTGTGTTCTCTTACGTGTTTTTTTTTTTTTCTTCAAGGAAACACATCCTCAATTTTTCATGTGTCAGTGTTTCTGAGGCAGTGAATGGTAGTGGGAATTGCACTAACAGGGATCCAGCTTGCTTGGGGTCTGGTCTTAGAACTAGACCTTGAATAAGGCACTTCACCTGCTGATCCCTAATTTCCTCATCTGTAAAATGAGGGGAGTTGAACTAAGTGATCTCAAGTTTCAGCTGGCCCAGTAATTCCTTTTTTCTTTTTAAAAAATTTAACTTTATATATCTTCAGTGTTTTATTCTTTAATCTCTTTATTACACTAATACTAATGACTAGTATTTATTGAATTTTTACTATGTGCCAGGCACAGTGCCAGACAGTTTACATTTTTGTTTTCACAGCCTCCCTATGGTGTGGGTACTCTTTTTTTAAAAACAAACAAAACGGCTTTATTGAGGTATAATTTACATACCATAAAATTCACCTGTTTAAGTGTTCAGTTGAATGTTTTTTAGTTAATTTACAGAGTTGCACAACCATCAGTGATGTGGGTTCTCTTACACCAATTTGAAAGGTGAGGGGCAGGGGAGAAGTCAAGTAACTTGCCCATGATCACACAGCTGGTAAGTGCTAGAGCCAAGACTCCAGCCCTGAGCGGTGCTCCTAAGCACTGTGTGGTACTGTGAATAGGTGCGTGCATTACTGCCTTATTCGAAATCCTTTGTACATTTTCTATTCATTATTAATTACTACATGAATTTGAATATAATGGATTTAAATCATGTCCTTGGAAACATAACTGGTCATAGCCAAAACCCATCAAGTGGGTTTATTCTGTACCCCAATATGTGCCCCCACCCCCGGGCTCATGCTCTTGGCTTGAGAAAAGGGCTGTACAAGTAAAACAGTTGATGGGGACTTCCTTGGCAGTTCAGTGGTTAAGACTTTGCCTTCCAATGCAGGGGTGTGGGTTCGATCCCTGGTCGGGGAGCTAAGATCCCACATGTATCAAGGCCAAAAAACCAAAACATAAAGCAGAAGCAATATTGTAACAAATACAGTAAAGACAAAAAAAAGTCCATATCAAAACAAACAGAAAAAAGCTGATTACACAGTTTCCACATCCTTCCAGGTACCTCTGTCTCTAGTAGTTAGACGTTAGTAGAAGTTCTTTAACTCATCTCTTTCCATAGGGTGTTTACAAGTGCAGTGTGCTCTCATTCCTTTTTTCATCACTCAAGCTCAAATTGAATTATACCCAAACATATCTTTCTCATGTGAAACCTGGATGTTACTTATTCCCTTACCTTCTTATTCCTGTGTTTGAATATTTTATTTGCACATTCACCCCTTGCCAGCCCTTAATATAGAACTCAGCACCTCTTCAAGCTCCCCAGAAAGGATCCCCTCACAGAAACATATCCATGAGTAATACGGACTCTACTCAAGATTCTGGTGTGTAAGAGGTGGAGAAGGGGGTTTGCATCCTACTAGACATCTCGTTCTCAGCAGTCCCTTCTTTGCCAAACTGCCACTGAAGATTTTTCTCTTTGTCCTCCCCTCTCAGGGCTGTCACCTCAGCTCCTTTTTAGGCCCTTCAATAACAGACCGCTCATTGGAACACTAGAAGGCAATTTAGTGACCAATTTTTGTTGTGCCTGATCATATTAAGGGAAGAAGTTCTCACCTCTCATTCTAAAAAGAATTTTCCAACATATATTAATTCTTTCCCAAGAGAAATTCTGGTGAATGAAATTATTTCCACCTTGTTATATACACTACACACACATCCTGTAACCTCACTACCTGCCCTTATCCACCTTACACCCAGCTAGCTCAGAAATATTTCTCTCTTTTCCTTGTTTGCCCCCTCCCCCTCAATTTTCTTAGGAGCCAAAATCTGACCATAATATAATTGACTGGTAGTCATAATCTAGTGCAAGTATAATTCTATCAAGGAAAGTAAAGATGTGAATTTTCTTAATTTTAGACCCATTAAAAATACCAGGCCTCACAATCTCAAAAACCTACCAAAATACCCAGAAATACCCTTCAGAATTTTTGCAGACCTAACCATGTACATTTTCATCCTTCCCTAATTAAACAGTTTTACTGGTATATTAACACTTTATGTAAATAAAGTATTTCTTTACAATTTTACTGATTTGATGCCTTTCTAAGTATATTCCAAAGTACATTGTTTCATTATGGTCTTAATATGACTTTGTATGCCATTTTCCTGCCATCCTATACCTTTCACCTTAGTACCCCAACATGTGCTCTGGTAGCTTCTGGTTTTACGTAAGCTGTTCACTCTGTCCTTTTATTTATTTTTTTAAAAAAATTAATTATTTTTGGCTGTGTTGGGTTCTCATTGCTGCGTGAGGGCTTTCTCTAGTTGCGGTGAGCAGGGGCTACTCTTCGTTGCGATGCGTAGGCTTCATTGCATGGCTTCTCGTTGCGGAGCATGGGCTCTAGGTTCGTGGGCTTCAGTAGTTGTGGCATGCAGGCTCAGTAGTTGTGGCACACAGGCTTACTTGCTCCACGGCATGTGGGATCTTCCAGAACCAAGGCTCGAACCCGTGTCCCCTGCATTGGCAGGCGGATCCTTAACCACTGCGCTACCAGGGAAGTCCTGTTTACTCGGTCCTTGATCTTCTGCTTTGCTTGGTGAGGTCTTTTATCTTTCATGACAGGGCAAATGTTACCTACTTTGTTCATCTAGATAGATACAGTTAGTTTTTCAGGATTATCAACTTAATGTAAGGTATTCTGGATCTGGAATTTCTTGGTATCCAGTGGTTAGGACACCGTGCTTTCACTGCTGAGGGCCCGATCCCTGGTCAGGGAACTAAGTTCGCACAAGCCTTGCAGTGCAGGGGGAAAAAAAAAAAAGATATTCTGGATTTAAAAAAAATGTTACTGAGATTTCTGTGCCGGTGTTTATTATTGTTTTGTTTTGACATGTTCTCCTGAGTGACTCCTGGTCTGAGGCAGTTTCCTTAGGTTGTTAGGTACGGGGTCTTTGAGACTCAGGAAAGCTCTATCTAGAAAAATGTGCATGCAAATTCAGGGAACTCATGGACCATCTGAAACTCATCTTTGGACCTCTGTAGTCCTTTACACGGTCCTGAAATCAAAGTTTTACCTATAAAACAAATTACCAAGTAACCCGCAATAACCTCTACCTCATCACATCCCTCAGCTTTGGGGATGAAGCTATGCCAAGACTATCCGCCTGGGTGAACCCCTGAAAGTTCGGGAGTTGGAACCTCAGTAAATTCCAGTGGGAAGCGGGACATGGTGATTCTGGTGATAACCTGAGGCGAGGAGCCTCAATAACCACCTGCTGAGCCCCTACGACGCGTTGGGACCTGTGCAACGCGCGGGGGGGGGCTAAGCGCTAAGAGGCTGGTGGGGACTTGAGCTATGCAGTAGAGGTCAGCCCTGCGGAGTGGGGAGTAGGCGAGAAGGCTTCGATTCTCCCACGGAGCAGGAAACCCGCTCCTCCCTGAGAGCTGGGGAGCGGCGGCCGACGAGCCAGGCGTGGCCCCCTCCTCGAGCCCCAGGACGCGAGCTCACCCCTCTGCACCCGCTGGCCGTCCCTGACACGTCCTTGTCTCCAGCCCGGGCCTCGCACTGGGGCTCGGCCGCGACTCGCATCTCTCCTGCGGTGCCGCTGACGAGAATGCTGATGTTTATTTGTACTACGCTTTGCAGACAGTGTTTTCATCGGTGGACCCAACTTTGCCGGCACCGACACCGACGAACCTCTAAGTCATCGAACGCGCTCGGCCACCACTACCTCCGGGACCAAGAGGTACTGATAAGAGCCTCATCGAGCCCTGAGGCTGGGGCCGCTCTCGGAAGCCTGGGGACCCTTGTCCGTGCGCCACCTGGCGGGCGGGGGCGGGCCGGGGCGGCGCGCGGCGTGATTGGTCGAGGCCCGGGGTGCCTTTTTGCTGGTGACCGGTGGGGGCCGGAGGCTGAGGTGGGAGGGCCCCGAGAGTGGGCTACTGCGCGCTGCTGACCCCGAAGTCAAGTACTGGGGCGCCCGCCGGACGGGACCTGGGCTGGCGTCTCTCAGGCCGCCGTGATTTGTCGTTTGTGAGGACGTTTCACATCCCAGGGTGGGATCTATTCCGCCGTTCCCTGATGTTCATGGAGTCCTTGCCGCCGCCCAGTTTCTTTCGAACTTCCAACCAGGCCTATTAAGATACTTATCTAATAACTAATTATTAAAATTTAATTTAGTGGCAGTGGGAAAGGACATACTCAAGGTACAGAAGGCAGGTTTGGCTTCAGAAAGAAGGAAGAAAGCACTGTCCTCTGAGGCTGGTGGAGGAACTGAGACGACAGATGTGGAGGGAATGAGCGCAGGGTGGCCAGCAGAGTTGATTATTTGAGGCCTTTTGCTAAGAAGGGTGATTATGCATTGGAGTGGGCAGATTACCCAAAACATCATCTAGAAAGGAGAAAAATGCTTCTGTGCCCCTGATCTGCTGGTTATGTCGGCATTCTCTGAGCTGGGTTGTGGTGGGGACAGGGCGGAACTTTAGTCACAGGAGGACTATAATCCACACTCCACTCCATTGACTCCCAAGTGGGAGGAATCCCAGGAGTGCAGCGAATGTGGGAAAGACCCGAGAGGTCTTCATGCGGTCGGGTGGAGCTGAGATTCTCTGCATCAGAGAGTTCACACTGGTGAGCAACCCTGCTAATGTAATGAATTCCACCTTCAGACAGAATTCCCACCTTGGAGTTCATCAGAAAACTTGTACTGGAGAGGCCCTTGGAATACCAATGCGGAAAAGCCTCTGATCAGAACTTTCACCAGTTTCAGCATCAGAGCATCCACAGTGCACAGCGATCTGGGGATTTACTCACTGTAGGACACTTTCATTCCGACCTGAAACTTTGCTCTGATCTTTCCTCTTCTTTACCGATGTCACTAGACTGGAAATGCCCTTTGTGCCAGCTAATTTTGTCCTGCTCCTTGAGGACAGGGCTACCTTGTTGTAGAAGAGCGTATCGCATTCAGCCCACTCAAAAATTAACCAATGAATGAATGAAATAAATAAGAGGCCATAAATGATGAATTGGACATTTCAAATTTAATTAACTGAATGTAGAATCATAATGCCTTTGCTGTCCTTTATTTTTCTATGCAGATCCTTTATCCCCTAAAATGATGGCCACGGCATTAAAGGTCTATATCACCCATCTAATATAAATTATATCTCTTTATGTGATATGGGGACACGTAAAGTGTTAAACATACACTAAAGAAAACCTTTCTTTAGCTGAGGGAATTGATCCACTATACGATTTACTCAAATACAAGATAGCCACAGATTGCCTTAAACACACCTCTTTTCCTTGCAACTTTCAGCACTGGAACAAAACAAAACCCAAATCAGATACTTCACCTGTACCATCCTCAAAATCTTTCTTTCATAAGAGGCTTTGTTTACTTCTTGATCTCATTTCTGTTTTTATACATTATTTCCATCTTCTTGGATATATTATATTTTTTTCTTCATGTGAGCTATATCTTAAATGTATTTGCTGGGATTCAGTATTCTTATTTTTGCAGCTGCTTCAGCATCATCACAGGCTTATGTTTTCTTCATATGTAGTAGTATGCTCAGGATAATCTTGAAAATTAGTTGTTCTTGTGTGTTTTGTTTTGTTTTGTTTTTTTGGCTGAGCCACACAGCTTGTGGGATCTTAGTTCCCTGAGCAGGGGTTGAACCTGGGCCCTCAGCAGTGAAAGCGTGGAGTCCTAACCACTGGATGGCCAGGGAATTCCTTGAAAATTAGTTTTTAAATGACTTGTTATTGAAAGGATTAGAATCTATTGCAGGACAAACCATATGTTGGGAGCCTCACTATCTACAGCAGAACCCTGCCAGGCTGGATGTTCTGTCCATTGAATACAGGCAACGCCTCTTTAACTCCTTTCTTTCTTTCTTTCTTCCTTTCTCCCTTCCTTCCTCCTTCCTCCTTTCTTCTTTCCTTCCTTCCTTCCTTTCTCTTTCTTTCCTTCTTTCATTCTTTCTTCCTTCCTCCCTCCCTCCCTCCCCCTCTCTCTCTCTCTCTCTTTCCTTCCTTCATTCCTTTCTACAGAAATTTATTTTCTCACAGTTCTGGAGGCTACAAATCCCAGATTGAGATGCCAGCCAATTTGGTTCCTACTGAGAGCTCTCTTCCTGGCTGTGGGTGACCACGTTCTCACTATGTCCTCACATGGTGGAGGGAGAGGGAGGGAAAGAGGAAAGAAGGAAGAGAGGGAGAGCGGGAGAGCTTCTTTTTCTCTTAAAATGTTTTCTCAGGTACCTTGGGGAAAAGTGTCCCTTTTTTCTCTCTATGCCACGTGGACCCGTTCATTAGCTAGAAATAAATTCCAATTAAGCAAAGAAACAGCAGTAATGCAGGAAATGCAAGTGAATCAAGGAAAAAGTAGCCATTTGTTTTTAAGGCAAACAACCAAATAACCAGTGCTACCAGCCTGTAAAGACCCCAAACACACCCAGAAATCCCTTCAGAATTCATCCTGGATTGTCTAATCTTGGTTATTCCCTGAATTTCAATTTCCTCATCCATAAAGTGGGGAAAATACCCACGCTTCAAGTTTGTGGGAGTATAGTACAAAATGGTATATCTGACAGTCCACTGCTTTGTGTATAGTAGGAGCCCAATAAATGCAGTTTCTTTTTCTCTTTTACCCACTTTCTTTCTCCTCTGATTTACCCCAAGCTAAAGATCTTTCCCACAAGCGTTAGAATTCAAAGAGAATAAAAATTGCATCTTAACCACTACGTTGTACTTATTTTTATTTCCTGTTTTTTTTTTCTTTCTGTGTTTTATCTTAAATGTACATTATTTCATCTACCTTAAGGACACTAAGTAGCCCTTGTGAGTTGACATGGGAATCTAATTACCATTATAACACTGTTTCTTTGTCAGGGCCAATGTATTATGTTTGCAGGTCTATCACAGAAGATTCCTTCCTTTACAAGTGGGAATTCCATTGTGAAGTGCTTATAGGAAAAGTCAGAACTTCTTTCTACTGCTTATAAGTTTTAGTTCTTGTTTCTAAAATGAAATTCCATATCTCAGCTAATTCTGCTGCCTATGTATTTATTACTGGCTTTAAGCAATTCGATTTTGATAGTACCTTGGTGTATCTGTCTTCACGTTTCTTCTGCTTTGTGTTTGTTGAACTTCTTGGATCTGTAGATTTATAGTTTACAGCAAATTTGGAAAGTTGTTAGCTGTTACTTCTTCAAAAGTTTTTCTGCTTTCCCCTTTCTTCCCCTTGGGACTCTAATTACACATGTATTAGGTTGATTAAAGTTGTCTCACAACTTACTGATTGATGCTTTGTTCATCTATTTTTTTTAAATGTATTTTTTAATCTCTGTATTTCATTTTGGGTAGTTTCTATCCAGTACATTTTTCATCTCAGACATATCTTTCATCTCTAGAATTCAGTTTGTGTCTTGTTAATATCTCTTCTCTGTCTTTCTCCGTGCTCATGTTTTCCTTTACCTTTTTGAACATACGGAGTATAATAGCTGCATTCAGTGTCCTTGTCTAATAATTATCATCTGTGTCATTGCTGGATCTGTTTCTATCGATTTTTTCTCCTCATTATGGATCATGTTTTCCTTTTTCTTGCATGCCTTTAGTTTTTGATTGGGTGCCAGGCATTGTAAATTGTAATGTTGTTGGGTACTTTTTTTTATTTAATTCCTTTAAATTATTTTTGACCTGGGAAGCCCTAAGCTAACATTTTTTAATGTTACCTGTTCCGGTCACTGGGCTAGGTGTTATTGAATTTAATCCCCATCACGACCTATGGATGGGTACTATTATTTCCCCCATTTTACAGAAGAGAAAGCTGAGACTAGGAGAGTGATTTACCCAAGGCTGAGTTATGTGTCCCACAGAATTCATATTGAGGTCCTAATCCCCAGTACCTCAGAATGTGTCTGCATTTGGAGATAGGGTCTATAAAGAGGTAGTGAGGGCTCCCCTGGTGGCACAGTGGTTGAGAGTCCGCCTGCCGATGCAGGGGACACGGGTTCGTGCCCCGGTCCGGGAAGATCCCACATGCCGCGGAGCGGCTGGGCCCGTGAGCCATGGCCGCTGAGCCTGCGCATCCGGAGCCTGTGCTCCGCAACGGGAGAGGCCACAACAGTGAGAGGCCCGCGTACGTAAAAAAAAAAAAAGAGGTAGTGAAGTTAAAATGAGGTTATTAGGGTGGGCCCTAACCCACGATGACTGGTGCTCTTATAAGAGGAATTTAGGCCACAGATATGCAGAGAGGGAAGACCATGTGAAGACACAGGGAGATGGTGGTCATCTGCAAGCCAAGGGGAGAGACCTCAGAAGAAACCAACCCTACCAACACTTTGATCTTGGACTTCTAGCTTCCAGAATCTTAAGAAAATAAATTTCTATTGTTTCAGCCACCCAGTCTATTGTACTTTGTTCGGGCAGCCCTCATGAACTCACAGGATCACCGCAGCTAGTGAGTCCTGAGCTTTGGGATCTGTACTGGCTGCCTGCCTGCAGAGCCCACCACTGCTGAACTGACCACTGCTGCCGGAAGGGCTCTCTCAACTACAGGCTGCCTGTCAGCTTCCTGAGAGGGGGAACAATCTGTTTCTTCTTCTATCTCCCGCTGTGGACAAAAGACCACACTCGTTAGCAGGTACCAGTTCTTTTGTTTATTCAGCTGCACAGCTAGGGGAACTTTCTGCTATCAGTGAATTCCAAAATGCACCTGTGAGCAGGGCACTCATACATAGAAACACGAACAGATTATGATTGGACCAGTATGGCACCTGTAAATCCCAGGAGCCCCTCTTGGATACGGAACTAGTTCCTGTAATACAACCAAACTAAGTATACAGAACCTCTGCTGTTGGAATAGCTTCTTTTGCACTAACGAAGTCAGAAGAGATGGCCTCAGGTCAACATTTTGCCTACAAAATATTCTGGTTTCAGCTCTTCTCAGTGATGAATACAGGGTGCTGCAGGCAACGTGATGGCTATTTCTGGAGTGACCACCACCAAGACCAGAGCTCTAATCCATACCCTTGACGCCTTGACCACATCACCTGCTTCCCAGATCCTGCTCTGCCCTTTCAGGGACCAGGACTCTCCTCCGCCGGTCAGTCCGCAGCACCAGGCTGCAGAAGTGGGGAGATGTTCCATGGGGTGGAGCACGCTCACGGTCTTCCCAAATTTGTTCTCTCCTTCTTCAGTTTTAACTGGGCAAATTGTCACCCTGCTAGAGGTGTTTTCCAGCCTCCCTGTTAGGTAGATGTGGCTGTGTAGTTGAATCTTCACCAAAGGATTGGGTCCCCTTCTGCGACACCTGCTGAAAAGGAAATTGCCAGTCCTTGAGACCATTACTTCACTCTTCCTGGGGAATGGGATGTGGATACGGTGAGGATCCAGCATCAACCATGCAGACAAACACATCCTAATCCAGGGGACAGAGGAGCAAGGTGGGTCCCTGACGTACCTGGTGAAATTAAACTGAGCTGTCCCTTAGACCAGGGCTTGAAAAAAATTTCCCGTAAGGGCCAGAAGTAAATATTTTAGGCTTTGTGAGCCACAGTCTGTCACTTAACTCTTCTTTCCTGCTTTTTACACTTAAAAAAATGTAAAAACCATTCTTAGCTTGTGGGCTTTAAAAAACAGGCCGCAAGATGGATTTGGCCTGTGGGCTGTTTGCTGACCACCTGCTCACGTCTGGACATTTATGTGAGAGAGAAATAAAACTTGTATCTCAGAGTCAGGGAAGGCCTCTCTCAAGAGGTGACACTTAAGTGGAGATCTAGACAAAGTAAAATGTAACTTATGTAACTATCTGGGAGGAGAGCATGGAGTTAGGGAATGGAGAATGAGGACAGAGGTCCTGAGGTGGAAAGGAGCTTATAACATGGGCCAGTTAGCAAATAATCGCCTCCTCACTCCAAGTCTGCCATCCCCTGCTGTACTCTATGAGACTGGAGCTGGAACTGTCGACATCTCCCCTTTGCCAGCTGGCACAGTGTCAGGCTTTGCCAGTAAAGGGCACTGGAGGGACACAGCAAAGAGGAAGGGGCCTGTCCTTCTGGTAGTTTTCCTTCTTGTCCTTACAGTGCAGCACCCGTCCTCTGGTGAGTTTGTGGGCACCTCGACCAGTGGCTTCCTGCTCTGACCTGCAGAGCCTTGATGAACTTCACCAGCCAGTGTCAATATTTAACAACTAGTTAAAAAAGAAAAGCCCTGATTTGTAGCATTTCCTGACTTCCACGGCATGAATACTCTCACCATGACCAATTTCAGTGCAGGCTGGCGAAAAGAAGTGCAGAACTGGCTGTTGCAAGCCTGTACAGACCAGCTCGCACATACCCCTGGGGCAGCCACACCTGTCCAGTCAGGCCTGAATTTCACCTGTCCAGTCTTGGGCTGGGGGTGCGGGGGAGGGTTGGCTCTCCTAGGTCTGCTTCTTCCTCTGATGCTCTCCCTCAGTCCTAGAGGTAGTAGCTGTTCCCCATGCTGCTATTCCTATATTAAGATCTCGTTACCTCCTTTAACAGATAATCCCCCTTTACTAGCTAGCACTTCTTTGTATTAAACGTTTCCTGCTCAAAGAACAAGTGTGGTTTCTGTCTCATGCCTGGACACTTGTAGATGTGACCCTGTCCGAAGAGGCAGCCCAGTATGGGGCTGAGGAAGGGCCAGGACCAAAGGCCCATTCACAATAATACTAATATAGGATGGCCACTGCCTGCACAGCTGCTCTGTGCCAGGCCCAGAACCCTAATGAAGTCGGCATCTTGGCTGTTACTCGCAGCCAAAGGCATGCTAGTTGATACAGTCATCTCAAAGAGAGGGCATGAGGCGATGAGCTGAAGGTGGGACTAGGTAAACATTTTTTCCTAAATCAAGAAAGACACAGGAAAAATCTTAAGGTGCTTATAACTTTTATGGAATATAGTCCTAAAACTGATCAGACAAAGGTACAATTCTGTCTGGAGACTTTCTCACCCACAGTCCATTGGGAAGGCTCTTTTCTGGCATGAACTCTCTGATGTCTGATAAGCTCAGAACTCCATCTGTAGGCCTTCCCACATTCTTTACATAGGAAAGGTTTCTCGCCACTGTGGATTCTCAGATGCTGACTTAGATATGAGCTTTGACTGAAGGCCTTCCCACACTCATTACACTCATAGGGCTTCTCCCCTGAATGAACCCTCTGATGTTGAACAAGGTGAGCACTCCACCTGAAGGACTTCCCACACACATGACATTCGTAGGGTTTCTCTCCTGTATGAATTCTCTGATGCTGAATGAGGTTTGAGCTCTGGTTGAAAGTTTTCCCACAGTCACTGCACTTATAGGGTTTCTCTCCAGAATGGATTCTCTGGTGGATTATAAGGTGTGAGTTATAAATGAAGGCTTTACCACATTCACTGCATTCATGGTCTTTCTTCCCTGTGGGAGTTGTCTTAAGGGTGATGACCATCTGCCTGAAGCTTTTCCCCTGAGCGGGGGACTGCTTCAGCCTTTCCCCTTTGAGATTTCTCTGCTGCTGCTCTAAAGGGGCCTCAACTTCAGAGGCAGCTTCAAATGTAGAGGTGCTGGTGGTGAGTTTTTCTCTGAGCACCTGTGATTCCACGTCAGTAATGGGTGGTTCTGGCAACGACCCTTTGTCCTTGGGCTCTGCATCATCTTCTGCAACAACTGACGGAAAATGTAAATATACCTGTTCTGGAGGTATGGAGAAATGACACTTGGATTAGGATTTCTGGCATGAAAATAAAAGCTTAAAAAATATTCAATATACACACACGACAAAATTCAGAAGGAAAGTCATTTAAATATGAACACTGGTCATCTGTTGGTGATGGGATTGTGTAGGGGATAAGGTTTCTCCTTTTTTCTCCCCCCTCCCCCTTATCTGTTTTTTCTAAATTTTCCTTAATGGAACACTGCAAAAATGTTATTTGAAAAATAAATTTCAAGGCAGGACCTTCTTTTTTTAGGATTTACTCTTAAAAAATATGAGCAAAAATAATAGTTTCAAGAAACTGGGGAGTGATGTTGTGTGGGAAGGGAAAAATGAGAATCACAGGTTGAGGGAAAAGGGATATTCCTAAACGCGCAAAGACCCTGCTCCTCCTGACTCCGTGACCTTCACCTCTTCCCCGTCATTCCCTGCCCCACAAATCTCTAGCCACAGAAAAGGATCCCCAAGCAGCTGGCTCCTTTACTGAAGGGACGACTGCCTTCTTGGTGCTTTCTGCCTTTCCCTTTGACCTGCTCCTTAAAAAACGAAGAGAAGAGTGCTTTGCGTTTTGGTTTTTAAAACATCTCTAACGCTTTTTGTCTTTTAATTGTAATGCTTTCTGTAGTCTAAAGAGGACAAAAAGCAATTGCTATAAGGTAATGCAAGACTTTAAAAATACATTTTTTTTCAGGTTAAATGCTTGTGGTTAAAGAAATCTGAAACATGCTTGCTGAAAAAAAAAAGTCAAACAGTAGTTAGCTTTGAAGAGAGACTTACAAAACAAAAGTAAAGGAGACAAGGAGAACTCTGCAAGAAAGGCAAGGAAGTGCTGGGAAATAAAAACATACTTATGGAGCAGACACTAAGATTAATCTCCATTTCTAGTTTTTCCCATTTTGTTGCCAACAAGAATTTGAATTTTCGTAGGCTTTTGTCTGATGGTGGTGGGGTTGTGGTGTAAAATGAAGTATTTAAATAGAGTCTTCTTGATTAGCAAAATATTCATGTCACATTCCCGATCGTTCATGAGGTTATACAGCACTCAGCAATGCCAGTGTGTGGTCCTGAGGCTCTCCCTCTAGAGTTTGCCGTAGGAAGGAGGAGAGGATGTTTGTGGGGATGAAGGCAGGCCGGAAAGGAAGTTTTTGTGGTGAATCTGAAGGGCAGAAGTGTAGATGGAAGAGGGTATCAAATAGGGCTTTTAGGTGGGGGGTAGGTGGTAGATAATGGTGATGACAGGCTGTGTCTCACGTGGAGTGTGTTATGGCTTAAAAAGTATGTTTTGGGAGTCATGAGAAAGTTGAAAAAGATTTCCAGGCTGGCCTGTAGCCCAGGGCAGTGGAGATGATGAGGCAGGAAGTGAATGAAGTATTTTCTGGTCCTGTTTTAGGGCCCTCTAAAGCCCGGAGATGCTGGTGAGGCTTTACAGCCAGGTTCTGATTGAAATTTAATCCTTACAGCTACTACATAAGGTAGGTTATCATTATTCCTAATATTGTGAGTGATGAAACAGGCTACGTCTCTCACCTAAGAGGTAAGAATAGTAAAAGGGCAAGATGAGGATAGCCAACTTTTGACCACCTACTCTGTGCCCTTTATACCCTCTCCTCCTCCTCTCCCTCCCCACAGAATCCTGCTCCTCACCACGCTCTGGGAAAGGCTGGGTCTCCTTAGGCTGGAGCTGGATGCTTGGTTTCTCCTGGGCTGCTCCCACAGGCTCCTTCTCCTCCCACGGCTCTTCCTGTGCAGGTCCGTGTGCCGGGCCTGGGACCTGGAGATGATCAGGCACCACTCGGTTTCTGTGGAGCCAAAGCTTCCAAGGAGACTTTGGAGAGCCTCCTCAGAGTCAGCACAGGGGCAGGAAGAGGAGCTAGAGTCTTACTCAGGACTTGAGGGCAGAAAAAACACACAGAAGCACACACTCACTGCTCTGCCTGGCCCAAAAGAGTTTTGAACTTGGCAACTCCCCCTACTGCTGCCCCTCTGTCCAGCCTGAAGGTCATTGATCTGGCTCCCACAACAGATCGTATGTTCCCCTTCCCACCTGCAGTCCTGGTTCATCAAGTCCTTTCTCTAAATCCTCCAGCACAGTCACAGCCTCCTCTCCACTCTCAGGGTGATGTCCCCGCACCCAGGACTGGAGCTTCTCCGGTAGGATGGTCAGGAATTGTTCCAGCACGAGCAACTCCAGGATCTGCTCCTTGGTGTGCCTCTCGGGCCTTAGCCACTCACAGCAGAGCACCCTTAGTCGGCTCAAGGCCTCCCGGGGACCAGGAGTCTCCTGGTAGCAGAGCTGCCTGAAGCGTTGGCGGAAGATCTCCTGACTGGGAGAGCGGTTCCCATGTAGCCTGGTCTCACACTCCCAAGACTGTTCCTCTTCCTTTGGCTCCATCATCATAATCTTCTCTTGACCCTGTGTATCCTGAAGGGCCAGAGTTTCAGCTGCTGTTAGTGATCCAGCCATCCTAGCCTGGACTGGCTCTGTAGAAGGCCCATACTAGCAGGAGTCTTTCAGGGGCACCCTGTAACATAAGTAGAAATCATTCTTTTTTTTTTTTTTTTTTTTTTTTTTTTTT
>NW_021703786.1:47307364-47550126 GCF_005190385.1 Monodon monoceros
CAGCCGCTCCGCGGCATGTGGGATCTTCCCAGACCGGGGCACGAACCGGCGTCCTCTGCATCGGCAGGCGGACTCTCAACCACTGCGCCACCAGGGAAGCCCCATTCTTTTTTTTTTTTTTTAATTCATTAACACACACTCAGAATCTACCAAGAGCCAAACCCTGTACTATACCCTTTAATACTTTTTTCTCCATTCCTCTCCAGATTCTTATTCCAGTGAGAGTCATTGCCTTTGAGATACTTACAATCTGGTAGACAGATATGTAAAGAGTTTGCTACACTAGATAATACAACTAGATAAATGCTATAGCAGGAGAAAACAGCAGGAAAAAAAAAAAAAGTGTTCCGGGATCCCACTGGAAGAAACAAGTCTTAAGCAAAACCCAAGTTTCCAGAGCTCAGAGCTGAGAAACGTTTCAGTGCAAGGTGACTGACTCTCAGAGGTATTGAAGAGGCAGCCTCCTCCCAGATGGCCTCTCACTCTTTCTCAAGTTTCTGTAGTGGCCACAACAAAAGAAAAATGTAAATTTCCTATGAGGCAATCTTATTCAAACGCCCAGGATCTGTAGTAGGGTCCTGAGATGCGGCTGCTATGGGCAAGACGTGGTCTCGGGTAAGGTGTCCAGCGTCAGGAAAATCTAAAGGGAAGGAGGTGGGACGCACCCAGAGGCCATTAAAGGCACACAAACAGGGGCGCTGGCCGAGGACAAAGGAAGCACGGAAGACCAGCGCAGAAGGCTGTTTCTCGGGGTGATGTTCCGGCGGCGCCAGCCCGCAGCTGAACTCCTGCGCACGGCACTGGGCAGGGGACCGCTCGATCGCCTGGGGAAGGGGCTGTCCTCCATACCAGTTACAATTCCCCACCCTTCACTTTAACCCCTGGGATCTCCAGAGAAGAGAAGAGGCGCACCGGGCCAGCCACCGCCCTCCACAACACGTGACGTAATCCGTGCAACCGGGCACGGGAACCGTGGGGACCCAGACCCCGTTCCGCGCGGTCTGGCCTCGGCTCCTCACAGGGTTGCCTGCGGGGTGTGCGCACTGCAGAAACCGCCGCTGCCTTCTGGGACTGGCCATAGCAGCGCGGGCCGAAGAGCGACACCCGGGGCGCCGCCGCTAAGACTCACCTCTTAGGTCCCGGAGCTCCCATCTGACCACTTCTGCGTAGCGCGCTTCCAGCCCACCCGGGGGCAGGTGTGCGCCTGCGCACCCGCGGCCGCGACCTCTCCGGTCGCGGAGGGCTCTGGGAATCGCAGTCCTTGGACAGGGGAGCGGGGCCGGCGTGAGCGGGCCTTTTGGCTTAATGGCTGGAGGGCCTCGCTTTTCTGTTCAGTTGTAGGCCCAGGGGCCGTCCAAGCCGATTTAAACGGCAGGGAAATTCCAGCCTGTGCGTGGCCTCTTTGCAGCGTTTCCTCCTCTACGTTCTGCTTTCTCGTTACATCTTCCCAGACCTGATTAAAGGGTCACAGCCGAGGAGGAAGTTACCCCCAGGGAGAAAATATCCCCAACCACCGGCCTATGCGTGTCCGTTAGTAAATAAAACACAATTCCTGCGGAGGAGTAAAAAGAAATGTAAGGTTGCAGTTTACTGGGGTAGGGGAAAAAGGACTTGTTGATAGAGGAAATCACTGCCATCTTCTTTTCCAATAATGAGAGAAATATGCGTCTCATTATGAGTTCTAGGGGAGGTAACCATTATGGGAATGGAAAAGTACAGTAGAACGTCCAGATTAACAAGGGAAAAAATAGGATGCACTAGAACTTGAGCAAACTAGTAAAAATCAGAAAGAAAAGAATCCAACTGGATCAAAAGAGGAAATCAAAAGCGAAATTACAAACTCTTGAATTCTGCAGGGGGGATCAGGAAAGCCTGAGATAAGAATTTGGACAATTCATTAGCTGTTTAGGGACAGGCAATAAACAGAACACTTCGTGGTAAAATCTATAGGACCTAGCAACAGCCATGCTTGAAAATGTATAACCTTAACTACCTCACTTGTTAATGAAAATAGATAAAAAACAATTTAAGTCACCTTAAGAAACTTTTTTTTTTGAGCTGAATTTTCTTTTTTTTTAAATTAATTAATTTATTTTTGACTGTGTTGGGTCTTTGTTGCTGCTCCCGGGCTTTTTCTAGTTGCAGCGAGCGGGGGCTACTCTTCGTTGCAGTGCATGGGCTTCTTATTGCGGTGGCTTCTCTTGTTGCAGAGCACGGGCTCTAGGTGCGCGGGCTTCAGTAGTTGTGTCTCGCGGGCTCTAGAGTGTAGGCTCAGTAGTTGTGGCGCATAGGCTTAGTTGCTCCGCGGCCAGTGGGATCTTCCCGGACCAGGGCTCGAACCCGTGTCCCCTGCATTGGCAGGCGGAGTCTTAACCACTGTGCCACCAGGGAAGTCCCAAGAAACTTTAAAATCATAGTAAAATAAACCCAAAGAAGCAAAGAAGAGTGAATCAGTAAAGATAAAAACTAATTAATGGGGACTTCCCTGGTGGCGCAGTGGCTAAGACTCCGCGCTCCCAATGCAGGGGGACTAGATCCCACATGCCGCAACTAAGAGTTCACAGGCTGCACCTAAAAAAAAGATCCCCCATGCTGCAACTAAGACCCAGTGCAGCCAAATAAATAAGTAAATAAATACCTTAAAAAAAAACATGGAAAAATTAAAAAGAAGAGATAAATTCAAATGCTAATTTCTTTGAAATGAGCAATAAAGCCGATAAACTTGTTTAGAGCCTTGTTAAGAAAAAGAAAAATTAACCAGAATGGGAATGAGAAATAGAACATAACCATAGAATCAGAAGAGATGAAAAGAATTAGAGACCATTTCTTTAGGGTAGGATATTGGAAAACCTAGATGAAATGGATGATCTTCTGGCAAAATATAAATTACCAAAATTGTGTGCACCAGCCAAATGTATATAAAACAACCCTGACTGGGGGTGGCAGGGGGTGGCAGGGGGTGGGTAAGAAGACCCCAAGAAAGTGCTAGAGAGCAATTACATTTAGATGTAACATGAAGCACCACTTTCTGGCAAACAACCTAGTTTTAAATGGGAATCATTAAAATACTTAACTAGGGGGAATTACCTGGAGGTCCAGTGGTTAGAACTCTGGCACTTTCACTTCCGGGCCCGGGTTGGATCTCTAGTCAGGGAACTAAGATCCCACAAGCTGCGTGGCACAGCCAAAACAACAAAAACACTCAACTAGAAACCAGTCACCAAGTTTAATTTGAAATAAATGGATACTTTGACCAAGCAAGCAAAATATAATATAACCTGAATTTTTTTCTGCAGTGACTAGTTTATGGTTACATCTGGAATGGAAAGAAAAGAAAGGAAATTACACATACTGTGCTCCTGTGATGACTATAGTTTTCAACAACTGCCACAAAACTAGAAAATTATAAACTCGGACATTCATTCAAACATTTATTGAACAAAAATATATATGTAAATCTAGGTCTGGGTTGGAGGAGAGGGGATACAAAAACGTAGTTCCCTGCTTTCAAAAAGCTAAATGTGGGGCTTCCCTGGTGGCGCAGCGGTTGCGAGTCCGCCTGCCGATGCAGGGGACGCGGGTTCGTGCCCCACATGCAGCGGAGCAGCTGGGCCCGTGAGCCATGGCCGCTGAGCCTGCGCGTCCGGAGCCTGTGCTCCGCAACGGGAGAGGCCACAACAGTGAGAGGCCCGCGTACCGCCAAAAAAAAAAAAAAAAAAAAAGCTAAATGTGTAGGGAGTGTGAAGAAAAAAGAACATGCATAAAAGATTTACAATGTAATAATGGCTTCCTGTAAGCTGTGAGACTGGAGAAACAAAGGACTTTGGTTTGTTCATTCAAACAAGTCATGCTTCAGTGTTTGAATTTTTCTTACAATGAACAATGTAAAAAAAAAAAAAAGCGACAAGGCATTTTCCTTTAAAGAATTGAGTGTGTACCAGAACCTGTCAGACACGTTGCCTGTGTTTAAAGAAAAAGTGAGTTTAAGCGGTGGGGACTCTGAATGCCGCAGGGGATCAGGAGAGCCTGAGATAAGAGTCAGGACAATGCATTAGCTGTTTAGGGACAGTAATTAGACCAGACCTCAAACTAAATCCCAAGCCAAGAACTTTTACTTTAGGTAATGGGCAGCCACTGGCTACTTTCTGAATGTGAGTTTGCATGTCTGTGTGTGAGATAATAAAAGCAGTATTTCAAGAAAATCAAATAGTGGTGTGTATGATGGATTAAAAAGATGAACAGTTCTGAGGCAAGTAGAACAGCAATGGAAGACCAAGGCTCAGAGAAGCCTAGTTCACTTTCACTCTCAGGATCTCAAGGTGCTGCCAGATCTGATCCAGATTCTTTATGCTAAGAGGAAAGAAAGCACATGGGGGTACAGTCTCCTTGATCACACATCCAAAAAATGGTCATGGATACCCTTCAGAGGTAATGAGGAAAAATCATTTTACCCAAGATTCTAATAAAACTCCAGAGACAGAGAAACCAGTCCTTCCAAACTCGTCCCCAGCTGTTCAAGGCCCTCTTCACCATAGGCTTAACTCATGCCCAACCATACAAGACATGGGCATAGTGTCACATGACTGACCAGAATTTTAGGTCTTCTAATCTCATAAACATCAGAGGTAGGGAGAAATTTCCTCCAAATCTTTATTTCATGAGAGATTCAGAAGCTGAAAGGAGAAATTATTTGTACTCTAGCTGCAGCCAAAGGACATCAACATATTTACCTGCTCTATTTTCAACATCCTCAACTGCTACATTCAAACCCATCCTGCTTCAGGGAAGAAATGGTTTGGAGGAAAGGAGCCAGCTCAAGAGGAGATTTAGTGACCAATGTCACTGGTGTGCTTGGTAAAGACAGATTTGATAGTGTGTTGGGAGAGAGACCTCAATGGGTTGAGGAAGAGAGTTAAGAATTGGAGACAATGTGGGAATCCCCTGGTGGTCCAGTGGTTAGGACTCTGTGCTTTCACTGCGGTTTTGATCCCTGGTTGGGGAACTAAGATCCTGCAAAAACTGGCTACAAAGGGAAAAAATGGGTTGGGGTTGAATTTTGTTTGGTTTTTAGGACGCAAGATACTTGAACATATTTGTACACATCTGGGAAGGGGCAGTGGAGAAGAGAGGTGAAGATACAGGAAGGAGATGGGATAATGGGATGCGGTGAGGTCCCAGAGGGAGTGGGATAGAAAGCACAGACAGAAAGATGACCCCCTAGATATGAGAAAAGGCAGTTCTATTAAGAAGGGAGCAAAGTTGGTTACAGTATATGAGAGATGTGTGAGGGAAAGGAATGGAAGCAGAAAATTGAAAATGTTTCTGTGCAAAGGTCTCTACTTTCTTTGTGAAGAGATCGCGTGCTAAGAAGGGCGGTGGGTGGGTGGTTAGATGTGCAAAGAGAGGGGGAGGTGTTAAGTGGTATTACAGACAATGGGAGAGAGTGCCGACTAGAATTGTATTAGTGTTGAGTGCCCAAAGGCCTATGTCTCCCTAGGTTTGTGATTTTCTTCCTCAACCCAGGTGCAGGCTCAGGAAAGGACAATTAGGACTGTCCATGGTAGTTTTCTTTTGGCCAGGTACACGTGACTGAAGAATGAGGCAAAAAGGATATTGGTAAAAGAGTGGCTGAAGTGTTGGACAGAGGTATCTAATAGGAAAGGGTAAAAACCAGGGAGGGACAATGGATAGAAAGGTCACTGGACTGGAGACCCGATGAGTTATAAGAACACAAAAATTAAACTATACAACAGTGCCTTGACTCCTTTGAAATAGTTCAGATGGTCGAAAGAGACTTTCCAACTCACTACAATTTGCCTTTTATGATATGGCATGTAATTTGCTCCCTTCCATCTTTCTTTCTTCCTTCCCTTCCCTTTCCTTTCTTCCTTTCCTTCTTTCTTTCTTTCTCTCTCTCTCTCCCTTCCCCTTCCTTCCTTCCTTTCTTTCTTTGATATCTTTGTCTGGTTTTGGTATCAGGGTTTTGTTAACTCTTCTCTAAACGTTTGATAGAATTCGCCTGTGAAGCCATCTGGTCCTGGACTTTTGTTTGCTGCCTTCTATCATGTGAAAAAGTTGAGACCTCCTTATTTTCTCTGATTATTACTGTCTCAAAACCAGTTAAGCCACCTACAGGAATTAGAGTTCACTATCATATTTGCAAGATACTTATTGATTTGACCTCTTAATACTTTCAGCTTAACGCTAGCCTCTCCAAGAAAAATCTTAATTCAACTCTATAGTGCTATATAACTTCTCTCAGATTCACTGCTAACTTTATTATTCCAAGATACAGCATCCTACAGAAGGACAAATACTGCATGATTCCACTTATACGAAGTACCGAAAATAGTCAAAGTCACAGAAGCAAAGCGTAGGATAGTGGTTGCCAGGGGTTGGGGGGAGGGAGAAATAGGGAGTTGCTATTTGGCAGGTGCAGTTTCAGTTATGGAAGATAAGTGAGTTCTAGGGGTCTGCTGTTCAACACTGTGCCTATAGTTAAAAGACTGTGTCATACACTTAAAAATTTGTTAAGAGGGTTAATCTCATGTTGAGTGTTCTTACCACAAAAAAAAAAATAAAAGAAGAAAAAAGATACAGCATCCTTGAAAATTTGTATAAATCCCCCCCACCCCCACTTTCCCCAATCCTTACCATTTACTTACACTAAGCCAAGCCCCTTCTGACTTCAAGTAGGATCAGGAAATGCAGAATCATGTAATTTTCCAGAAGGCTTTAGCCTGGGAGAATATGTTGTCTCCTTTCCTTAAAAATGCCTTAGATAATCACTGCCCATAGGAACTCCTGATAAAAAATCTATCATTTGTTGTATACTATGTGTCTAGAACTTTGCTAAATGCTTAACAAAACTGTCTCATTTAATCTTCACGATAGCCCAAGGGAGGTATTGTTATGTTGATTTTACATATGAGAAAACCAAGGCTCAGAAACATAAAAAAAAATTGCCTAAGATTACATAGATTAAAAGTGACAGAACCTGGATTTCAGTATATCAGATTCCAAAGTGCCATTATACTTTAAAATCCTACAGAAGAGATTTCCTCACAACTTCTACCCTTATATGAAAGAAGGTTAACTGTCCTATGATTTACTAGTCACTTCCTTTTCCTAATTAAACTAGCTGCTTCTGTATCTGATTTTACTAGGAATGGAAGAACAAGCTCAAACTCCCTAATCTTCTCTATATATTGACATTTATTCTAATGAGAAAACATCAGGACCATTTTCAGACTTTTGGATTAGACTCTGTCCCAGGAAGAACCATTCATTCTAGAGTTCAGGATATCACACCTATCTTATATTCCCTTGGTACAGTTCATATTATGGATAAAAAGATGGGAGAAGTTATTATATTCCTGGTGCTGCTGAAGAAGACACACAAGGACACAATTTTGTGATGATGTAGGTGCTTTACAAGCAAGTTCTTCCATTTGCAAGATTTCCCTGTGGTGTGGAACCTCTGATGATAAAGTAAGGAGTGAAAATGTAATTAAAGGCTTACCCCATCAAGGTCTTTGTGGAAAGTGTTTAGGAAGGACAAATCTGCACACAGCCTGAGGCTGAACACTCTAAACTGAATCAGATGAAAATCGCTCTTAAGAAGCTTAGAATTTTCCAAGTATTATAGTTACGATGGCTAAAGGTAGACACAACAGTATTTAAAAACAAATATATATATATAGAGACATTTTATCATTACTGTCTTCCTAGGATTCTGTGTGCTGTCTCTGATGCTAAGACCTGAGCTCTGACTGAAAGTTTCTCCATACTCATTACATTCATGAACTTTCTCTCCGGTGTGAATTTTCTGATGCCTAACAAGGTCTAAGCTCCATCTGAAGGCTTTTCCACATTCATTACATTCATAGGGCTTTTCTCCACTATGAATCCTGTGATGTCGAATAAGGTCTGAGCTCTGATTAAAAGTCTTGCAACATTCATTGCATTCATAGGGTTTCTTTCCTCTGTGAATTCTTTGATGCTGAATAAGTTGAGAGCTCCCCCTAAAGGCTTTCCCACATTCACTGCATTTATAAGGCCTCTCACCAGTATGGATTCTCTGATGTTCTATAAGGACTGAGTTCCTGCTGAAGGCCTTTCCACATTCACTGCATTCAAAAGGTTTTTCTCCAGTGTGAATTGTTTGATATCTAATAAGATCTGAGCTTCCTAGGAAGGTTTTTCCACATTCATTACATTCATAAGATTTCTTTTCCTTGTGAATTCTCTCCTGTCCATTAAGTTCTGAATCTGAACTGAAAGCTTTCTCATATTCAAGTTTTTCTCCAATATGAAGTCTCTGATGTTTAAGAGAAACTGTGCACCCACAGAAGGCTTTCCCACATTCAGGGCATTTGTAGGGTTTCTCTCCACTATGGATTCTTTGATGCTGAATAAGAAGGGAACTCTGCTGGAGGGCTTTTCCACATTCGCTGCATTCATAGGGTTTCTCCCCAGTATGAATTCTCTGGTGGTTAACAAGATGGGAGCTCTGACTGAGTGCTTTCCCACAGTCATTACATTCATAGGGTTTCTCTCCACTGTGAATGCTGTGATGGATAATAAGATCTGAGCTTTGATTGAAGGCCTTCCCACATTCATTACATACATATGGCTTCCCTCCACTATGAATTGTCTGGTGCAGGATAAGGTTTGAGCTTCCCCTGAAAGCTCTTCCACACTGATTACATTCATAGGGATTCTCCTTGGTATGAATTCGTGGATGTCACATGAGATTGGAGCTCAGCTAAAGTCTTTGCCTCAGTCACCACCAACATAAGGCTTCCTTCCCGTGTGAATTCTCTGACATATAACCAAGTTAGAGCTCCTGGTGAAGACCTTTCCGCATTCGTTGCACTAACAGCTTCTCTTTACGGTATGGATTTTCTGATGCTGAGTAAGTCCTGACTTCTGTTTGAAGCTCTGGCCACATGCCTTGCACCTATAGGTTCTTCCCTTTGTTGAAACTCTCTGATGTGTAACGGTTGGGGTCAGATCACAAATTCTCAGTTTCTTATCAATGTCAAGCTTTCCTTTCTTAAGGGTAATGCTCACTTGGCTGAACCCCTTTTCCTCAAAAGAAGAGTGTAGCAGTCCAGCCTCTGCTGAGTTTACCTGTTGCCTCTCCAAGCTGTTCTCACTTTCCCTGGGTCCTAAGAATTTAGATCCACGGGGTATTTGTGCTGGGTGTCCTGATCCTGTTTCTTCAGAAATTTCCTGCTTTAGCTTCCATTCCTCCTTCTCAGTTTTCTTTTCATTATCTGAAACATGAGTTAAAAGTATAAATGCTGTGATGGATAATCAGATCTGAGCTTTGATTTAAGGCCTTTCCCACATTCGTTACATATATATGGCTTCCCTCCACTATGCTAGGAGAAAAGAAATTCTTAGAGGGGGAAACAAATGTTCAAAGTAAAACATTTCTATGATTGGGTTAAGCTTCTAGATTCTCAAAAATGTGTTATAATCTGGGAAAGAGAAAGGCTTCTAAACCTAACTTTGGTCTCTATGGTCTATAAAAGCAGTTCCCAAACTCGGCTGATTGTCAGAAACACACGGGAGAGCTACTGAATCAGACTTTGAGTCCACATCATTCTCTCGGCAAACTGTCTTTTTCCTTTAGTACCTTAGCTCCTGGATCGTAAAATTTCCTTTATGCAAAAGACCAGCCCTGTATTAACTAGATTTCTTTAGTTCCACTTCCAAAATCTTAGAAAAGAGAATCAGTTATCCCAGTTTAGGTCAAGTGTTGACTTTGACTGTAATCAGTGGTGGTAGGGGCTAGGGGGTATCACACAGGATAAACTTGGTTGCTGGGAGCCCACCTCTGGAGGTGAGAAGGGCAGTTAGATGGATCATGGTGAGCAGCCTTGATACTTCAAGAGTTGTTTATGACATATTTTTCCTGAGAGGTGAGACCCTTAGTTACAGTTTCATCTTCTTGGCCATTTAGTGGATATACCCAATAAATAGGGAGAAGAATGGCAAGTAGTTTTATCTCAACTGTCAACCCTGAAGGACTGAAAAGTAATTGCCTCAAAGCACCACTTTAAATGCAGAGGCTGTCTCTGGGCCCAGTAAGAACACAGCACTGTGCTGGATTACATAAGTCTGTGGGGAAGTATAGAGAGTAGTGGAGGTAAAGGAAGGATGGGTGGGCTTGCTATCCCTTCAAAGGAGCAAAGTAAAGATGCCAATAGAACTTGGAAGAGATTACTCTTTAATAATAAACCAGCAAGTATCAACATATAATGGCTGAAATTATCCACATGCAGAAATAACTCAAAGAGGTAAGGAAATCCTGGAATTCCTAAGTCCAATCACGGTTACCAGGACCTGGTTTCAGAGGAGCACTGGATGGAGTATGATTATAATAATCAAGACAGGGGAACTTAATCAATTATCTTAAACCTGACATGAAGAAACACTAGGTTTCTACATCTAGAAAAGATGGACTCAGAGAGCAAAAATGTGCCTGTGCCTCCAGCACTGGTTCAGGGGAGGGTGCTCACTCCAGCTCATGGGGATATTCTCTGTCCCCTTGGCAGACACCTGCCCTCCTCCCAAGAGCACGTAGATATACCAAGTGATCAGAGCAGGATGACATCTGCATTAATATTACCTGACAATGCCCTTGCTTTGTTTCCATGCCCACTAAGCAAACTTTTCTTTTCTTTTTTTTTTTTTTTTTGGCTGCCTTGGGTCTTTGTTGCTGCGTGCCGGCTTTTCTCTAGTTGCGGCGAGCGGGGCCTACTCTTCGTTGTGGTGTGTGGGCCTCTCATTGGGTGGCTTCTCTTGTTGCCGAGCACGGGTTCTAGGCACATGGGCTTCAGCAGCTGTGGCGTGCGGACTCAGTAGTTGTGCCTCGCGGGCTCTAGAGCGCAGGCTCAGTAGTTGTGGCATGTGGGCTTAGTTGCTCCGTGGCATGTGGGATCTTCCTGGACCAGGGCTCAAACCCGTGTCCCCTGCTTTGGCAGGAGGATTCCCAACCACTGTGCCACCAGGGAAGCCCTAAGCAAACTTCTGATTAGAATTTACCTTCCTCTATAGGTTTTCCTAGATAGAAAATGTGTTGACAGCCCACTCAATTTCTGATCAGGCAGTTGTATTTTCCCCTGTTTTTTATACCACTTTCTTGTGGTTTGGGTAGGTCTATTTCCCTGGCCTGAATAATTCTGGATAGGTACACTGACAAAGTAAAATTTCTGGACCTGGAAAGTGTAGGACCAGACCCTGAAATCTGGTGATCAGAGCATAAGGCCCAGCTAAAGAGCCAGCTGGACTTCCTGAACAAAATCTATATCTCACAACCAAATGAAATGGTGAATATTTTCTCTTGGAAACCAGATTGTTTCTAAATTTACAATTCTGAAACTGACATGTTTTTCTAATATTCTTGTCTCTGGTAATGCCTTGCCCCAAGCTCCTAATCTTACATTATTCTTGAATAATTTTTCCCTACTGTGCTGCATTAAATGGTGTCCCCCTAAAATTCATGTCCACCTGGCACCTATGGATGTGACCTTATTTGGATATAGGGTCTTTGAAGATGTAATCAAGTTAAGATGATGTCATTAGGGTGGGCCCTGAATCCAATATGACTGGTGTCATTATAAGAAGAGGGAGGGCTTCCCTGGTGGTGCAGTGGTTGGGAGTCCGCCTGCCGATGCAGGGGACGCGGGTTCGTGCCCTGGTCCGGGAGGATCCCACATGCCGCAGAGCGGCTGCGCCCGTGAGCCATGGCTGCTGAGCCTGCGCGTCCGGAGCCTGTGCTCCGCGGCGGGAGAGGCCGCAGCAGTGAGAGGCCCGTGTACCACAAGAAAAAAAAAAAAAAAGGGAAATTTGGACAGAGAACCGGAAGTAAGATAACCATATGAAGATGGAGGCAGATATTAGAATTATGCTGCCACAAACCAAGGAACCCCTAGGGCTACCAGAAGCTGGAAGAGGCATGAAAGGATCCTTCCCTAGAGGCTTCAGAGGGAGCACGGCCCAGCCAACAGTTTGATTTTGGTCTTGTAGCCTCCGTAGCAGTGAGGGAATAAATTCCTGTTGTTTTAAGCCACTCAGTTTGTGGTAATTAGGAAACTAATACGCTTACTATGAAGTCCAGTTAATTTTCCAGAGAAAAATGTCATTCTTTCCATTCCCGTAATTTCTCCCTGGCACCACTCATGGCTTTCCAGATTTCAGTAGATTACCATAAGAGACTGGAGCATAGTCATTAGGAACATGGGCTCTGGACACAGGCTGCCTTGTCTGCCTCTACCATTTATTTGCGGTGTGACCTTCAGTTACTTAACATTTCTGTGCCTTTGTTTCCTCATCTGTCAAATGTGGACAGTAATAGCATTTAAAAGAGGTTTTGTGGGGATTAAATACATTTAAAGTGCTTAAAATGACACCTGGCAGAGTTAGCGCTCGATAAATAATGGATAGTTTAAATTTTGTTACTTGGTTAATGATCTTGACAGCAAGATTTTCCCGCTTCAGTTCAGACTGGACAATGCTGTTAGTTATGCATCACTTTCGTCATGTTAATCACTGTTCAGAAACCTTTAATTCTGTTTATTACTGTGCCAAATCTAACTTACTTTAGTTGAGTGCAGGAATTACTGCAAGGCATCAGGATGTCTCATTTTATTTGCTAGAGGCATTTTTTGCGGTTGGGGGTGGGAGGGACGAGCACTGGCGCAGTGAGCCTGACTTTCTAGATAATAGTTCAAAACGGAACAGAGACAGTTCTGTATCCCAGAGGGATTCAGAGGTCTGTGATGCTTGTTCCAAATCCAAGAAGCCGCCAACCTGACCCTCATCCAACCCAGAAGAAACTTCGTTTTGCGAAGGTCACAAGGTCCCCATAAATAACTCTTGGAGTCACTGAAGAAGCTCCTTACCCAGCATGACCTTGTCCCCTTCACTCTCCTGCACTCGGTTCTCGCGGAGACCGCCTTGTGCGTGGACTGGCAGCGCACCCGGCCTGGCCGCATCCCGTACGGTCTCTGCTCCCGTAGATAACAGCCCTGGAGGCGCTGAGCCAGGAAGGGCCATCCTGCCTACCTGGGCTGAGTGGGCCGCCCGGAGGATCTCAAAGCTGCGGGCTGGGGCTGCGAGCGGGAGACCACGGGATGAGACCGTGACTGACTGGGGCCCTGGCGGCTGGGCCAGACCGTCGGAGCCAGAGACCTGAGCCCAGGAGCCCAGCGCCGCACGCACCGCCACTACGGGGCCTCTCCGCCGGGCCACCCTCAGTGTCCCCATCACTTAATGCTACCTCCGCCGCTTCGGCCATTGTGTCCCCACCACCCCCACCAGCAACTTGTCACGGGTGGAGCCGCGGCCAGCCAGGGGAGGCTCGGGGTCAGGCCAGCCCGCCCCTCGCCCCGCAAACCCGGGGCGCAAGAACCGGACGGCCACCAAGTCCAGTCCTCCGGTCTTCCTAGACAAGCCCGGGGAGGGGGGACGCCGCACTTCCACCCACGTGAGCTGCAGTCTCCTCCCCAGTCACTGAGCTTGCAAAGATGCAGATCCGGTCTTTGTCTTGGGTGTGCTCCGTCTAGTGTGGTGACTAGAAAGTTAAAATTACTGTGTTGTGGTGGCTGTGGCCAGTGGGAACAGGGTGGAAGCGCTCAACTCCGACTGGGTGTGTGTCAGGGAAGGCGACCGGGGAGAATGAGGTGAACGTGAAGGAGTTGGGAGACAGTACTTCAGTGCCTAAGAAAATGGGCTTTGGAGTCAGGCAGTCCTGGGCTTGAATCCCAGTTTCTTCACTTACTAGTTTCGGGTCTCTGGGCAAATTACGTCGCCTTCTTGACCTTAATTTCCTGTGTAGAAAACGGGGATAACAGTAGTACCCACCAATTAAGACTGAGCCAAAGAATGCAAGAGGAAATTGGTGGTAAGTCCTTGTCACAGTACCCAACACATGGGAAGTACAAAAAAAATAGTGGAGCTAGGTAAGGAGGGAGAGAGCCCTCCTAGCAGAGGGAACAGCTCGTGGAAAGGCAAGAGGGTAGTGCCTAGGTGCTTGGGGAACTGCAGATAGTTCAGAGGTAAATGTTGGGTTTAAAAAGGTGAGCACTTTGCAGAAAGGTCCCCACTGCAGTATCATGCCTCTCCTTTGTGCCAGTTCCAATGGTTGTAATTTAACTTAAGATTCTAATTAGGGCTTCCCTGGTGGCGCAGTGGTGGAGAGCCCACCTGCCGATGCAGGGGACACGGGTTCGTGCCCCGGTCCGGGAAGATCCCACATGCCGCGGAGCAGCTAGGCCCGTGAGCCATGGCCGCTGAGCCTGCGCGTCCGGAGCCTGTGCTCTCCCCAACGCGAGAGGCCACAACGGTGAGAGGCCCGCGTACCGCAAAAAAAAAAAAAGATTCTAATTAATCTCTCCTCTGCTATTATAAATAAGCTCCAGGACAGAGACTGTTGTCTGTTTCTGCTCTTCATACCCCCCAGTGCTTGTGGTATATTAGAAGCTCAATAAATATTTATCGAAGGAGTGGGTGAATGGGGCCAGATCAGGACATGTGTCCCCGCTAAGGACTGGGCTTCAGGCTCAGGTTAGTGGGAAACCACTGCAGAAGTCCGGAGAGGGGTGGCACTATCAGGTTTATTCTAAAGAACGATCATTCAGGCTGCTCTGTACAGAAATGGAAGCAGGGAGGCTGTGGTAATAACACGAGATGAAGATGGTGGCTTCTTTAAGTAAGGGCATCAAAAATTAAGAAAAGTGGACTAAATTGGCAGATTATTGGGTAACATTCCCTTCCTCTACTATATTCACACACTCTCTCTCCCCAGGTTGTAGCAGTCTTGTTTCCTATGAAATCTTTACATGGAGCCAACGCTTAACCCATGTTCCAATCACCCCTGTTCCTCAAAGAGATTTGATGCTCTCTCAGCTTTGGTCCTGAGTTTAGTTCTTTAGCTTTTTAAGGTCTCATGAAGGTAAATTTTCATCCTTCAGGCTCTTTTCCCAAAGTTCCAGTGTAGGCTACTCCCTAACAGGTAGATCTTATTCTGTGGCACTCAGGTTTACAAATTGGACAGGAATTTTAATACTTAAGTCTGGTTATGTCATACCAATCAGAAGTATGATTAGTGGTTATACATGAATTTGAATAGCAAAAAATAAAAGAATTATTCTTTAATAAATGCAGTTTGGCAAACAAAAGTTTTTGAAACACAGGGCACAAGGGAGGGCTTTGGTGTTTAAAAGTTGGAAACCACTGCATTAAATTACCTTCAGGTCCATTTTCAATATCCTGCTTATCCTAAAAAACATCACTCTCACTGTACAGCACTATAAATACAGGTAAAGGAGACGGGGAAAGGCTTTTCAGAATAAATTTCCAATTCCTTTCTTTTATAAAAATAGAATGCAAATGTGTTCTGGTTAGCTAAAGGTTTTGAATAGAGTCTGGGATAACTCAAAAAATTTAAGTATCTTTAATTTTTAATCCAAGTGTATCACTGAGGATAGCTATTTTGAATTCCTTTTGCATCTCAAATATATTTAAAGATATTCTGATATAAAAAGACCATTCAGTAATTTATGTGAAGTTGCTAAAGAGCTTAAACCTTTGAGGCAGGTGATGGGGGCAGGCAGGCTCCAGGACCCCTTGTGCCACACATCATCCACAGGCAGGCAGCCAGCTTTCTTTCTTTCTTTTTATTTTGGCTGCACCTCACGGCCTGCGGAGATCTTAGTTCCCCAACCAGGAGTCGAACCTGGGCCCAGGGCAGTGAAAGCACTGAGTCTTAACCACTGGACTGCCAGGGAATTCCCCAGGAGCCAGCTTTCAGGGATGATGTGGATGGGCTTCTCCACTTCAAGACATCCCACTACTGTTCAGGATGCCCCTCTGGGGAAGCCATAGCCCCCAGTGCTTTGAACTTTAAGGGGTCATATTCTTTTTTTTTTAAAATAAATTTAATTATTTATTCATTTATTTTAGGCTGCGTTGGGTCTTCGTTGCTGCACGCGGGCTTTCTCTAGTTGTGGCGAGCGGGGGCTACTCTTCGTTGTGGTGCGTAGGCTTCTCATTGCGGTGGCTTCTCTTGTTGCGGAGCACAGCTTCTAGGCACACAGTCTTCAGTAGTTGTGGCACGTGGGCTCAGTGATTGTAGCTCTCGGGCTCTAGAGCGTAGGTTCAGTAGTTGTGGCACACAGGCTTAGTTGCTCCACGGCATGTGGGATCTTCCCGGACCAGGACTTGAATCCATGTCCCCTGCACTGGCAGGCGGATTCTTAACCACTGTGCCACCAGGGAAGTCCCAGGGGGTCATATTCTTTACACCAGCCATGGGACTCCACTGTATCTTACACATTATATATTTTGCTTGTAAATACTTCATCTTCTATTTTAACATGATTGAAGTTCTAGATGTCCTTCTATGTGTCAACAGTAATTTCAGTTTTCTCATTTAAACCTCACAATTACACCATGAAGTAGATAATTTTATCACCATTTTATTAGGAAAATAAGGATCAGGGTTACATAATTTGTTCCAGGTCCTGAAGCCAATATGTCGTACTGGGATTCAAACCCACATCTGTGCTCCCTCCACTACACCACGTTGCTTCTCCTGAAACAGTTCATCAAACTACAGTTTTCTATCAGACTCTGGGTTCCCCTTGGGATGCACTGCCACCACCCACATCATACTGAAGTGCTTGCTTAAGTGGCCCCAGGTGACGTGTTCTAAATATCCAAGGGCATGGTTTCTCAACCATGGCACTATTGACACTTAGGGCCAGATAATTCTTTGTTGGGGAGGACCTATGTATTGTAAGATATTTAGCAACATTCCTGGTCTTTAGATGCCAATATTTTCTTCTCAGTTGCGACAACCAAAATGTCTCTGGACACTGCCAAATGTCCTCTCGGAGGCAAAATCACCCCCGCTGAGAACCACTGATCCCCTCTGTGCATCTCACAAGCCACTCCCACTGAGGAAAGATATGAGCTCGAAATTCTTGCCTTACACTGTCCCATTCAGTAACTTTCTTATCTGCTGATTTGTGTAAGTTCATATACAATCTACCAGTAGCTCAGGGTACAAGAAATATTTGACGATTGAGTTTGATTGCACAGATATGCAATGCACAGATATAAATGCAGGGCCTAATTACCAATATCAGTTATCAGGTTAAAGATGACTGATCTCTTTTTTCTTTTTACATATTCACAAGCTTTTTATTTTTTTAATTTATTTTTTATTTAATTTAACTTTTATTTCTTGATAAATATTTTTTTAACATCTTCATTGGAGTATAATTGCTTTACAATGGTGTGTTTCTGCTTTATAACAAAGTGAATCAGCTATAAATATAGATATATCCCCATATCTCCTCCCTCTTGCGTCTCCCTCCCACCCTCCCTACCCCACCCCTCTAGGTGGTCACAAAGCACCAAGCTTATCTCCCTGTGCTATGTGGCTGCTTCCCACTAGCTATCTATTTTACATTTGGTAGTGTATATATGTCCATGCCACTCTCTCAGTTCGTCCCAGCTTACACTTTCCCCTCCCCGTGTCCTCAAGTCCATTCTCTATGTCTGTGTCTTTATTCCTGTCCTGCCCCTAGGTTCTTCAGAACCATTTTTTTTTTAGATTCCATATATATGTGTTAGCATACAGTATTTGTTTTTCTCTTTCTGACTTCACTCCGTATGACAGTCTCTAGGTCTATCCACCTCACTACAAATAACTCAATTTCGTTTCTTTTTATGGCTGAGTAATATTCCATTGTATATATATGCCACATCTTCTTTATCCATTCATCTGTTGATGGACACTTAGGTTGCTTCCATGTCCTGGCGATTGTAAATAGAACTGCAATGAACATTGTGGTATGTGACTATTTTTGAATTATGGTTTTCTCAGGGTATATGCCCAGTAGTGGGATTGCTGGGTCATATGGTAGTTCTATTTTTAGTTTTTTAAGGAACCTCCATACTGTTCTCCATAGTGGCTGTATCAATTTACATTCCCACCAACAGTGCAAGAGGGTTTCCTTTTCTCCACACCCTTTCCAGCATTTATTGTTTGTAGATTTTTTGATGATGGCCATTCTGACTGGTGTGAGATGGTATCTCACTGTAGTTTTGATTTGCATTTCTCTAATGATTAGTGATGTTGAGCATCCTTTCATGTGTTTGTTGGCAATCTGTATATCTTCTTTGGAGAAATGTCTATTTAGGTCTTCTGCCCATTTATGGAATGGGTTGTTTGTTTTTTTGATATTGAGCTGCATGAGCTGCTTGTATATTTTGGAGATTAATCCTTTGTCAGTTGCTTTGTTTGAAAATACTTTCTCCCATTCTGAGGGTTGTCTTTTCATCTTGTTTATGGTTTCCTTTGCTGTGCAAAAGCTTTTAAGTTTCATTAGGTCCCATTTGTTTATTTTTGTTTTTATTTCCATTTCTCTAGGAGATGGGTCAAAAAGGATCTTGCTGTGATTTATGTCATGGAGTGTTCTGCCTATGTTTTCCTCTAAGAGTTTTAGTGTCTGGTCTTACATTTAGGTCTTTAATCCATTTTGAGTTTATTTTTGTGTATGGTGTTAGGGGGTGTTCTAATTTCATTCTTTTACATGTAGCTGTCCAGTTTTCCCAGCACCACTTATTGAAGAGGCTGTCTTTTCTCCATTGTATATTCTTGCCTCCTTTATCAAAGATAAGGTGACCATATGTGTTGGGTTTATCTCTGGGCTTTCCATCCTGTTCCATTGATCTATATTTCTGTTTTTGTGCCAGTACCATACTGTCTTGATTTGTAGTATAGTCTGAAGTCAGGGAGCCTGATTCCTGCAGCTCCGTTTTAGTTTCTCAAGATTGCTTTGGCTAGTCAGGGTCTTTTGTGTTTCCATACAAATTGTGAAATTTTTTGTTCTAGTTCTGTGAACAATGCCATTGGTAGTTTGATAGGGATTGCACTGAATCTGTAGATTGCTTTGGGCAGTATAGTCATTTTCACAATGTTGATTCTTCCAATCCAAGAACATGGTATATCTCTCCATCTGTTTGTATCATCTTTAATTTTTTTCAACAGTGTCTTATGGTTTTCTGCATACAGGTCTTTTGTCTCCTTAGGTAGGTTTATTCCTAGGTATTTTATTCTTTTTGTTGCAATGGTAAATGGGAATGTTTCCTTAATTTCTCTTTCAGAGTTTTCATCATTAGTGTATAGGAATGCAAGAGATTTCTGTGCGGGCTTCCCTGGTGGCGCAGTGGTTGAGAGTCTGCCTGCCAATGCAGGGGATACGGGTTTGTGCCCCGGTCCGGGAAGATCCCACATGCTGTGGAGTGGCTGGGCCCGTGAGCCATGGCTGCTGAGCCTGCGTGTCCGGAGCCTGTGCTCTGCAACAGGGGAGGCCACAACAGTGAGAGGCCCGCGTACCGCAAAAAAAAAAAAAAAAAAAAAAAAAGATGAATTTTGTATCCTGCAGCTTTACCAAATTCATTGATTACCTCTAGTAGTTTTCTGGTAGCATCTTTAAGATTCTCTATGTATAGTGTCATGTCATCTGCAAACAGTGACAGTTTTACTTCTTTTCCGATTTGGATTCCTTTTATTTCTTTTTTTTCTCTGATTGCTGTGGCTAAAACTTCCAAAACTATGTTGAATAATAGTGGTGAGAGTGGGCAACCTTATCTTGTTCCTGATCTTAGTGGAAATGGTTTCAGTTTTTCACCATTGAGAATGATGTTGGCTGTGGGTTTGTCATATATGGCCTTTATTATGTTGAGGTAAGCTCCCTCTATGCCTACTTTCTGGAGAGTTTTTTTATCATAAATGGGTGTTGAACTTCGTCAAAAGCTTTTTCTGCATCTGTTGAGATGATCACATGGTTTTTCTCCTCCAATTTGTTAATATGGTTTATCACATTGATTTGCGTATATTGAAGAATCCTTGCATTCCTGGGATAAACGCCGCTTGATCATGGTGTATGATCCTTTTAATGTGATGTTGGATTCTTTTTGCTAGTATTTTGTTGAGGATTTTTGCATCTATGTTCATCAGTGATATTGGCCTGTAGTTTTCTTTTATTGTGGCATCTTTGTCTGGTTTTGGTATCAGGGTGATTGATGGTGGCCTCATAGAATGAGTTTGGGAGTGTTCCTCCCTCTGCTATATTTTGGAAGAGTTTGAGAAGGATAGGTGTTAGCTCTTCTCTAAGTGTTTGATAGAATTCACCTGTGAAGCCATATGGTCCTGGGCTTTTGTTTGTTGGAAGATTTTTTTTTCTTTTTGTTTTTTTCGGCCGTATGCGGGCCTCTCACTGCTGTGGCCCCTCCCGCTGTGGAGCACAGGCTCCGGACGCGCAGGCTCAGCGGCCATGGCTCACGGGCCCAGCCGCTCCACGGCATGTGGGATCCTCCCGGACCGGGGCACGAACCCGTGTCCCCTGTATCGGCAGGTGGACTCTCAACCACTGCGCCACCAGGGAAGCCCCTGTTGGAAGATTTTTAATCACAGTTTCAATTTCAGTGCTTGTGATTGGTCTGTTTATATTTCCTATTTCTTCCTGGTTCAGTCTCAGAAGGTTGTGCCTTTCTAAGAATTTGTCCATTTCTTCCAGGTTGTCCATTTTATTGGCATAGAGTTGCTTGTAGTAATCTCTCATGATCCTTCATATTTCTGCAGTGTCAGTTGTTACTTCTCTTTTTTCATTTCTAATTCTATTGATTTGAGTCTTCTCCCTTTTTTTCCTGATGAGTCTGGCTAATGGTTTATCAATTTTGTTTATCTTCTCAGAGAACCAGCTTTTAGTTTTATTGATCTTTGCTATCGTTTCCTTCATTTCTTTTTCATTTATTTCTGATCTGATCTTTATGATTTCTTTCCTTCTGCTAACTTTGGGTTTTTAAAATTCTTTCTCTAGTTCCTTTAGGTGTAAGGTTAGGTTGTTTATTTGAGATGTTTCTTGTTTCTTGAGGTAGGACTGTATTGCTATAAACTTCCCTCTTAGAACTGCTTTTGCTGCATCCCATAGGTTTTGGGTCGTCGTGTTTTCATTGTCATTTGTTTCTGGGTAGTTTTTTATTTCCTCTTTGGTTTCTTCAGTGATCTCTTGGTTATTTAGTAGTGTATTTTTTAGCCTCCATGTGCTTGTATTTTTTACAGACTTTTTCCTGTAATTGATATCTAGTCTCATAGCGTTGTGGTCAGAAAAGATACTTGATACGATCTCAGTTTTCTTAAATTTACCAAGGTTTGATTTGTGACCCAAGATATGATCTATCCAGGAGAATGTTCTTGCACACTTGAGAAGAAAGTATAATCTGCTGTTTTTGGATGGAATGTCCTATAAATATCAATTAAATCCATCTTGTTTAATGTATCATTTAAAGCTTGTGTTTTCTTATTTATTTTCATTTTGGATGATCTGTCCTTGGTGAAAGTGGGGTGTTAAAGTCCCCTACTATGATTGTGTTACTGTCGATTTCCCCTTTTATAGCTGTTAGCATTTGCCTTATGTATTGAGGTGCTCCTATGTTGGGTGCATAAATATTTACAATTGTTATATCTTCTTCTTGGATTCCCTTGATCATTATGTAGTGTCCTTCTTTGTCTCTTGTAATACTCTTTATTTTAAAGTCTGTTTTGTCTGATATGAGAATTGCTACTCCAGCTTTCTTTTGATTTCCATTTGCATGGAATATCTTTTTCCATCCCCTCACTTTCAGTCCGTATGTGTCCCTAGGTCTGAAGTGGGTCTCTTGTAGACAGCATATATACGGGTCTTGTTTTTGTATCCAGCCAGTCTATGTCTTTGGTTGGAGCATTTAATCCATTTATATTTAAGGTAGTTATTGATATGTATGTTCCTGTTACCATTTTCTTAATTGTTTTGGGTTTGTTATTGTAGGTCTTTTCCTTCTCTCGTGTTTCCTGCCTAGAGAAGTTCCTTTAGCATTTGTTGTAAAGCTGGTTTGGTGGTGCTGAATTCTCTTAGCTTTTGCTTGTCTGTAAAGGTTTTAATTTCTCCATTGAATGTGAATGAGATCCCTGCTGGGTAGAGTAATCTTGGTTGTAGGTTTTTCCCTTTCATCACTTTAAATATGTCCTGCCACTCCCTTCTGGCTTGCAGAGTTTCTGCTGAAAGATCAGCTGTTAACCTTATGGAGATTCCTTTGTATGTTAATTGTTGCTTTTCCCTTGCTGCTTTTAATATTTTTTCTTTGTATTTAATTTTTGATAGTTTGATTAATATGTGTCTTGGCGTGTTTCTCCTTGGATTTATCCTGTATGGTACTCTCTGCGCTTCGTGGACTTGATTGACTATTTCCTTACCCATAGTAGGGAAGTTTTCAACTATAATCTCTTCAAATATTTTCTCAGTCCCTCTTTTTTTCTCTTCTTCTTCTGGGACCTCTCTAAATCAAATGTTGGTGAGTTTTATGTTGTCCCAGAGGGCTTTGAGATCGTCCTCATTTCTTTTCATTCTTTCTCTATTCTGCTCTGCATTCGTTATTTCCACTAGTTTATCTTCCAGGTAACTTATCCGTTCTTCTGCCTCAGTTATTCTCCTATTGATTCCTTCTAGAGAATTTTAAATTTCATTTATTGTGTTGTTCATCATTGTTTGTTTCCTCTTTAGTTCTTCTAGGCCCTTGTTAAACATTTCTTGTATTTTCTCCATTCTATTTCCAAGATTTTGGATCATCTTTACTATCATTACTCTGAATTCTTTTTCAGGTAGACTGCCTACTTCCTCTTCATTTGTTTCGTCTGGTGGGTTTTTACCTTGCTCCTTCATCTGCTGTGTATTTCTCTCTCTTCTCATTTTGCTTAACTTACTGTGTTTGGGGTCTCCGTTTCACAGGCTGCAGGTTCGTAGTTCCCATTGTTTTTGGTTTCTGCTCCCAGTGGGTAAGGTTGGTTCAGTGGGTTGTGTAGTCTTCCTGGTGGAGGGGACTGGTGCCTGTGTTCTGGTGGATGTGGCTGGATCTTGTCTTTCTGGTGGGCAGGACCACGTCCGGTCGTGTGTTTTGGGGTGTCTGTGAACTTATTATGATTTTAGGCAGCCTCACTGCTAATGAGTGGGGCTGTGTTCCTGTCTTGCTAGTTGTTTGGCATAGGGTGTCCAGCACTGTAGCTTGCTGATCGTTGCGTGGAGCTGGGTCTTAGCATTGAGATGGAGATCTCTGGGAGAGCTTTTGCCATTTGCTATTATGTGGGGGCTGGAGGTCTCTGGTGGACCAATGTCCTGAACTTGGCTCTCCCACCTCTGAGGCTCAAGCCTGACACCCGGCCAGAGCACCAAGACCCTGTCAGCCACATAGCTCAGAAGAAAAGGGAGAAAAAGAAAGAAAGGAAGGAAGGGAGGGAGGGAGGAAGGGGAGGAAGGGAGGGAGGAAAGCAGGAAGGAAGGAAGGAAGGAAGGATAAAATAAAGTTATTAAAATAGAAAAAATTATTAAAAATAAAAAATTTAAAAAGTAATAAAAAAAAAAGAGAAGGAAAGAAGAGAACAACCAAACCAAAAAACAAATCCACCAATGATAAAAGTGCTAAAAACTATACAAAAGAAACAAAACAAAACAAATAAGAAAACCCAGACAGTCAGAACTCTAGGACCCTAGGACAAATGGCAAAAGCAAAGCTATACAGACAAAATCACACAAAGAAGCATACATATACACACTCACAGAAAGAGAAAAAGGAAAAAATATATATATATATAAAATAAAAAAAGGAAGAGGGCAACCAAATCAATAAACAAATGTACCAATGATAATAAGCTGTAAATACTAAACTAAGATTAACATAAAACCAGAAACAAATTGGATGCAGAAAGCAAACCCCAAGTCTACAGTTGCTCCCAAAGTCTACCACCTCAATTTTGGGATGATTTGTTGTCTATTCAGATATTCCAGAGATGTAGGGTACATCAATTTGATTGTGGAGATTTAATCTGCTGCTCCTGAGGCTGCTGGGAGGGATTTCCCTTTCTCTTCTTTGTTCGCACAACTCCTGGGGTTCAGCTTTGGATTTCGCCCCACCTCTGTGTGCAGGTCACCTGAGGGCATCTTTTGGGAAGTCTGAGGTCTTCTGCCAGCGTTCAGTAGATGTTCTGTAGGAGTTGTTCCACATGTAGATGTAGTTTTGATGTATTTGTGGGGAGGAAGGTGATCTCCACGTCTTACTTCTCTGCCATCTTGAAGGCAACCCCCACTGATCTCTTTCAGAGTTCTACTTAGACTCTCCAGTTCTCAAATAATTACAAAGCCCTGGTTCAAGATAAAACTACTCTCCTGTAATCACCTGACCTTTCACAGTTGTTGCTTTCTTCTAATTCCCAGCAACTCAGGTCACCTAAATGCTCTTCCCTGGTGCTCAGTCTAATCCTATTCCCAACACCCACTGTCCTTTCTTTGCTCTTTCATTTCCTGATACTCCTAATCATCACCATTCTTTTTCTGGGGAATACCTCACTTGGTTCTTGTGTCCTGGCCTTCAGCTCTCCTGTTTTCAAGTCATTTCTATTATTTTTTTGTTTCCTCTAAATTAATGCGGTGGTCCCCAACCTTCTTGGCACCAGGGACCGGTTTCGTGGAAAACAGTTTATCCATGGATCAGGGGTGGAGGGTGAGGAGGATGGTTCAGGAGGTAATGCGAGTGATGGGGAGCAGCAGATGAAGGTTTGATCGCTCGCCTGATGCTCACCTCCTGCTGTGCGGTCTGGTTTCTTACAGGCCTCGGCCCAGTACCCGTCCATGGCCTGGAGGTTGGGGACCCCTGAATTAATGGATCATTCTAATTAGTATTATCACATATGCATAAGCATATTTTTATAAGGAGATAAAAGGGGAATATGTATAAAATATATATCTAACGGGAAGAACTCATCCCAAAGATTTAATCACTCTAAAGTACCTAAAACAGATTTATACTTGTCACTGGACTAGGTAGTCGAGATTGAAATGGCTCCTTCCATGAAGAATCTAGTTTGGGGGTTGGTGACAAAGTGATTTCTAATGATTTTATTAACAATGGAAGTCCCCTAAAACATTCTTAATTAATTTTATCCTGGGGACCATACTCCAGTGTCAACTCTGAGGCAGAAAAAAGGCGATTATGTCCAAGAGCTTTCCCACATTACACTTATATGTTTTCCATCCAGTAGGCTCTTCTAATGTTTTCCTACCTTCAAAGAGTTTTCAGCAATAAAAACCTTCTATTGTGCAATATGATGTGGTCTCCATCAGGCTTTTCCTATGTTCATTAGGTCTCTGTTACCTATTAGAATAAGTCCTGTTTGTGGATTCTCTTGTGTTCCCCAAGCTCCTTTCCAGTATGAAGTTTCTGATGTTTAAGAAAAGCTGTGCGCCCACTGAAGGCCTTCCCACAGTTGCTACATTCAAAGGGTTTCTCTCTAGTGTGAATTCTCTGGTGACTAACAAGGTGTGAGTTCTGACTGAAGGCCTTCCCACATTCAGGGCATTCATAGGGTTTCTCTCTAGTATGAACACGGTGGTGTTTAATGAGATCTGAGCTGCCCCTGAAAGATTTCCCACATTTATTGCACGTATAAGGTTTTTCTCCACTATGAATTCTGTGATGTCTCATAAGGTCTGAGCTCTGATTGAAAGTTTTCCCACATTCTTTACATTCATGGGTTTCTCTCCTGAATGAGTTACCTGATGTCGGATGAGGTCTGAGCTGCCTCGGAAAGTTCTACCACACTGATTGCACTGATAAGCTTTCACTTCTTGGCGAATTCTCCGCTCTTCTCTAAGCAACTCTTCCTTGCTAAATGTTTTCTCAACTTCCACAAGTTTCTCTCCAGTATGAAGTCTCTGATGTTTGAGAAAAGCCGTGTGCCAGATGAAGGCTTTTCCGCATTCCTTACATTCATAGGGTTTCTCACCACTGTGGATTCTCTGATGCTGGACAAGGAGTGAACGCTGCCGGAAGGCTTTCCCACATTCATTGCACTGATAGGGTTTCTCTCCAGTGTGAATTTTCTGATGTGTAACAAGGTGTGACCTCTGGCTAAAGGCTTTCCCACATTCATTACATTCATAGGGTTTCTCTCCAGTGTGAGTTATCCAATGCCGAATTAGATCTGAACTTCCCCGGAAGGTTTTTCCACACTCAGTACATTCATAAGGTTTTTCTTCCCTGTGAATTCTCTGTTGTTGGATAAGAGCTAAGTCAGAATTGCAGGCTTTTTCACATTCAAGTTCCTTTACAGTATGTAGTCTCTGATGTTTAAGAAAGGCTGTACGCCCACTGAAGGATTTCCCACATTTGTGACATTCATGGGGTCTCTCCCCACTGTGGAGTCTCTGGTGTTCTGTGAGGCGTGAACGCTGCCTGAAGGCCTTTTCACAGGTGTTGCACTTGAAGGGTTTCTCTCCAGTATGAATTCTCTGATGTGTGACAAGGTGTGAACTCTGACTGAAGGTTTGTCCACATTCATAACATTCATAGGGTTTCTCCCCAGTGTGAATTCTGTGATGGATAATAAGATCTGAACTTTGATTGAAGGCCTTCCCACACTCATTACATACATATGGCTTCCCTCCACTGTGAATTCTCTGGTGCAGGACAAGTTTCGAGCTTCCCTTGAAGGCCTTTCCACAGTCTTTACATTCATAGGGATTCTCGTCATTATGTATTCTCTTATGTCGGGCCAGGTTAGAGCTCTGATTGAAGTCTTTTCCACATTCATGACATATATAAGGTTTCTTTCCTGTATGAATTCTCTGATGTATAGTAAGATTTGAACTTTGATTAAAGTCTTTTCCACATTCACTACATACATACGGTTTCTTTCCTGTATGAATTCTCTGATGTACAATCAGGTTTGAGCTCCGACTGAAATTTTTTCCACATTCCTTACATTCATAGGTTTTCTTTATATTACCAGTTTTCTGATGTTCAGTTACTTCTGACTTCTGTTTGAAGCTCTGGCCACAGACTTCATATCTGTGGGGTCTTTCTCCTGCAGAAAGTATTTTTTCTCTTTCCTTACATCCATGGACTCTCTCTCCTGCAATGGCTTTCTTGGGGATCAGATTCACTTCCCTGATACCTCTCTCTTGGGAAGGGGGATATCCCACTGCATCCTCTAAGGGGCTTACCCAATACCTCAATAACCTGTCCTGAGGATCACCAGTTTCAACTAACCCACATTCTTGGGAGATCTGTCTTTGGAGTCTTTCTGATACAGCCCTTGCTGAATCTTTTTCTTCAGAAATTTCCATCTTTGTCTTCCAATCTTTCATCTTATTTTTGGTCTCAGAATCTGAAATAATAAGTAGAACATTCTATGATTCCTAAAATACAAATTTTCACCTCTTTCCTACACTGGGAAGTCTCAGAGGGAGGAACAAGGAACTTGGAAAAAGACTCTTCCCTTCTGGAGCTGAGATTCAGACGTTTTTCAGAGGGATTGTGGCTACCACAGGAACACACACCCTATTGGTGGAGAAGAAACTTGCCAGGGTGCAGGCTGGAGCTGGTGTGTGTGGGTGGCCTGCAGGGTGGTGGAAGAATTCACTGGAGGTGGGCAGTCTGGAGCTGGAAGTGGCCTGTTTGATGGGGTAGGAACCTGCTGGGCCCTGAGGCCAGGCCAGAATGGGCTCACAGGAAGCAACTCACTAGGGTGATTGCCACCAGGCCTCCCACAAGTTGATCTGCTGGCAGCCACACCAATAAATAAGATAAAATAGCACACCAGCACCAGGAAAAGAAGTTCCTTCCTTTTCCTATGGCCTTGTATTTCCCTCCAGCATCCTCTATTGACAAAAATCTAAATGTTGTACCAGCTGGCAAAGGAGAAATCGTCCAGATCCAGTAACTTAAGCAAAGCAAAGGAGGGTAGATTTGGAGTTGAGATATGATAAATTAATAACTGATCCACTAACCATTCCCCCCAATATATCATGACAGTTAAACAAATATGAAACTATGCCTCAGAATAAAAATGCTTGGCTGCCATTTTAATAGAAATCAATTCTCCCTTTCTCAGACCTGGCATTTTTCTTTCTGGTATTCTGGTGGAACTGCCTCCTTTGTATGGCAATTTTGTATCTTCCTGCAACTGGAAGACAGATGAGTTTATTGCTTTTGAGTGTTCATATCATCAAATTCCTGACCTTGCCCAGTCACAAAAATACATTTCTGAGCTCCTTGAGAGAGCCATTTCACCTTGGCCCGGGGGATTGGAATGCTCTAGTCAGTAATCTTTCTGCAATGAATAAGAGGAAACACAGCATAGAGATTAAGAGTGTGGATTCTTAACTGACTGTCGGACAAAATGCCTGGGTTTGAATCCTATCTCCATCACTTACTGACTGTGTGACATTAGGCAAGTTGCTGCAACTCTCTGTGCCTGTTTCCTCATCTCTAAAATGGAGATAATAATAGTATTTACCTCATAGAGTTGTTATGAGAATTAAATATATGTAAAACATTTAGAACCATGCTTGGCATATAGAAAGCACTATGTAAGTGTCAGCTGCTGTTACTATTACTACTATTATCATTAATCATTACCTTTTATGCCCAAGAATTATCATTAAGTAATGTGTCCCTAGCACAAACCTCCATATCTAGGCTGGATTTTATTTATTTAACATTCAAATAAAATACTGGAAAGAATTGGCTTTGTCATAATTTTCCCTTAAAGTGATTTTTTGGGGGGTTTGTTTGATATATAGTGTTCAAAATTTAGAAACAGTTTAAAAGATGGAAAAGGCATTTCTCAAAACCCACTGAAAACAGTTAAAAGAATGACAAATGAGGTAAACTCCATCTTCAAAAAAAGGGTCATATACAGATGTCTCCCAAAGTCTCATATCCTGAAAGGCATGGTCAGTGATCTTCTAATTAGAGTGAAGAGATCTAGAGCCATGGCGGGGAGGCAGGTGACAGAAGCAGGGACTGTCCCATAGAGATCTAGTCTGACATATCAGAGTGGCAGGGGAAGATGCTAAAGAAGAAACGGTGCCGGCAGATCATTTAGGTTGTCTTCCACCTGGTACCTGGCTGAGGAACACTGGCAGCCATGGAGCAAGATGAAGAAAGGAGATGAGTGTGACTGTCAGACTGTGCTACGAAAGTCCAGTGGTCTACAGGGCTTTTTCTGTGCCATGTTGATCTCCTGGAAACCAAAAGCTGAAGGGAGATAATGCCTGTAGATTTGATAAGAAGGTGTTTGTGGCAGCAGATCTGTATGAAGGCTTTGAGGTGCCCTTGCTCAATTCCCTCTGTCTCTTCCCTCTTTCATAGAGAACCTGCTTCATGCACTGTTGAGTAGTAATCATTTAGGTAACTTTGTGGGATGTGTGCTTGAAAACAGGGGGTTGTTGCTTTAGGAAAGAAAGCAACATGAGTAACAGAGGGATTAGGAGCATACACCCAAGAGGAACAGCAAAGGAATTAATAGGATGCATCCAGCAGAGCTCTCCACTATCTCAAAGAAATTATAGACAAAACCACTCTTTAAATGAAAACTCAAAGAAGACATATAAGAGCTCAAAATAGAGTGTAGATTATAAAAGAATAAAAAGAAGTGAGAAGTAATCTGGCAGAGCTGAAGGAAAAAAGTGGAAGGGAAAACTAAATGCATTACGTAGATGAAACTCATCAAAGAAAAAAGAAAAATAATCACTACAGGGACAAGATGAGGCCTGGAGAGATGACACAGAATGCAGTGGATATTAATATAATTATAGAGAAAACAAGTTGCTACAGAAAGATATTCAAATATATATATAATTAGTGTTCCTAAAGAAGAGAAAAGAACAAACAGAAGGAAAAAAAAACCATTCAAACATAACAGAAGGAAATGTGGCTGAAATAAAGACTTGAATCTATTGGAAGGATACAGTGTAGTCCATAGAAAGTTGATATAGAACAGTCCACACCAAGGCATAGCCTGGTGAAGTAACTAAATTTCAGGAATAAATGAACATATGAAGATCTGAGGCAGATGAGCAAGTGATGGGCAAGAGGGAATTTCAGGCTGAGTTTATACTCCTCCATGTTACACTCATGCCAGAGTATAGTAATGCCTGTAAAGTTCTGAAGAGACACAAAGTGTGACTTGATCATTTTTTACCTGGCAAACTGTTCCCTCATATTAAAACAGGCAAATGTTCTCAAGTAGGTAAAAACTCAGGGAGTATGACAGGCAGCCCTTTTTGAAAAGAACTGCTGGGCAATGAGATATAGCCAGTGAAGAAATGAGTGAAAATAAACACTCAGGACCTCAGAGAACATTGTAAAACAATGGATGAGGAGTGTTGAATAAATTTAAATATGGAACTGACATTAAACAATTGGAAATTATTTTTGTAGAATAGAGGAGGAGAGGTAGTGGGAGTTAAGTATAAATTGTGCTAATTTGCCTGTCTGTCATGACAGGGATCAAGAGATAGCATCTCAAGTAGAAATACATAATTTTAAAAGAAGATCCAAACCTTAATATGTTTCATGATCAGTTTTCCCCCATAATTTTAAAGGAATAATATTTCAAAATTACAGAGAAACAGACTTCCCTGCTGGTCCCGTGGTTAAGACTCTGAGCAGTGGTTAAGACTCTGCGCTTCCACTGCGGTGGGTGCGGGTTTGATCCCTGGTCGGGGAACTAAGATCCCACATGTCACACATAGCGCAGCCAAAAATAAAATAAAATTACAGAGAAACACTTTTTTTTTTTGGCTGCGCCTCGTGGCGTGCAGGATCCTAATTCCCCGACCAGGGATCAAACCTGTGCCCCCTGCAACCCGCGCCCCCTGCATTGGAAGTGCAGAGTCAACCACTGGACTGCCAGGGGAGTTCCCACTTTTTCTATTTTTGATCATAAAAATACTACATGCTCATTATAGGAAAAACCAAGAGTAGAGAAGAGCACAGAGAAGAAACTAAAGATACCCAATATTTTGTTATATATTCTCCCAGTCTTATTTCTGGGCATAAATTTTTTTGATACAAAAATGGGATCACAGTATACATGCCCTTATTGTCCTCTTTGCCCTACTTGTGATACTGGAGCTGGACCCTGGAAACAGTTCCCTTTTGTTGGCTGGCTTTGTCAATAGAGGGTGCTGGAGGAACACTGTAAGCCACACAAAGAGAAAGGGGTTTCTCTTGGTACTTTTGAGCTGTTTTGTCTTTTGGTGGGGCCCCCAAATCAACATAAGGGAGGCTTGATGGGGTAGACCAACCAGCTCTGGCCTACCCAACCCTCCAGTGAGTTTTTCCACTACCCAGCAGGCCTTTCCTATGGATTACCTCTAGCCTGCCTGCACCCTTCAGTGAATTTCTCTGTCATTTGGCAGGCCGTGCCAACAGACATGCCCTCTGACAAATTTCTTTACACCAGCAGGCTGTGTTTCTTTGGCAACCACAACCCATCCAAAAAAGTCTGAATCCCTGCTTTGGGGTGGGGGGGAGCCCTCTTCTAAATTTGTGGTTCCTTCCTTATTTACTCCTCCTTAGTCCTAGAGGTAAGACGGCTTCCTGCGTTATCTATTTCTACACTCCTTAGTGTTTTCTTTAGATCCTTTTAGTAGTTAGCTACCTTTACCGGTTAAATATTCTTTATATTAAATGTCCCTTGTTTAAACTATTGGTATAGTTTTTGTCTCCTGACTGGATCCTGACTGATACAGATACATATTATCATTTCATTTTAGATCTAGAACAAAGTGAAGATGATACAAGAAGAATAGGAAGGGGGCTGAGAAAGAGGAAACAAAAATTTGTTTAGAAATAGTGCTAAAAGGAGTCCTCTCTGTAAGAATCATTAGGGTCAACCTTTACCACAGGCATAGGTATGGCAAAGCACCCAGTCCTTAGTCCTACACAGCATTCCCTGCAGAGATGAATGGCATTCTCTGCTCAACATTTTCATCCAATTCCATAGGTGAAAGGAATAGGGAGTAATTTAAGGAACTCTTTGCCTCAGAGGATGTCTGGAGAAGGGTACAGTATCTGAAACATAGGCTTGATCAGAGATGAGTCCTCCTCTACAATCCAATCCAGCTGAACTCAGAGCTTCTGGGAAAAGGGCATTGTTATTTTATATCATTCACTGATGTGTTCACCTAACTTACATTAACTAAGCACCCACCATATTCCAGACACTGTACTAGGTACTGGCAATACAAAGGTGAACATCCCTGCCCTCAAAGAACTTACAGTTCAATGAAGGGAGATACATGTGTAAATGGACAAGAAGATAGTGTGGCCAGTGCTGGAATAAGGTGAGCACTGTCCGGTATGGGAGAACCTGAATCAACGAAACATGGTAACTGCAAGTGGGGGAAGAAAGGAGTCAAGAATGACTTTCAGTTTTCTGGCTTAGGCAATGGGTGGGATACGGTGCTGTTTATGAAGACAGGGGTCAGAGAAGGAAGAGTAGGTTTGGAGGGTGGGAGAGTAGGTCCAAAGATCTGAAGATGAGTTGAGTTTTTCGTCATCTCTTGGTTTCTAACAGGAACCAAGCTCAGGGAGAGGCAAGGAGTTGTCAACTCCACAGATTCGGCTAGACGCCCTTCAACAAAGAGCAGAAGCATCTTATCTTGTCTCCAAGAGTCAAAGCCATTGGGAATCCTTAATCCTCCAATTCCACTGAGCTCTTTAAAACCTTTTCTTGTTTTTTGCTTTTCAACCGAAACTCAGAGAATTCGGGGTGTATAGAGTCTAAGTTAGAGGACAGAGCCCCTACTCGGTGAGACCAGCTCTGTCTCTTCCTCTAGTATCTCTGCCATGCAGGGATTCCACTGAGTGTGGACCTGAGGCCCAGCATCCTTTTGCGATTCATTCACAGCCACATCCTGCAACATCTTGAATTCCTGAAACAGAAGTTCCTGTTCTGCAACTACCCAATAAGGAGTTGGCAGCAGATACTCCATAGCTTCCCTTTCCTTTTTAAATCTCTACTACTTCCTGCATTCCCTTGGTCTCAGTAGATAATCTTGCCCCTCGCTTTAAAAATATGTGAGACCATGTGGTAAAAATCACCTCACGTTCCTCTCTCTTTTCAATGACTCCTCATCTTTACTGTATTTTGTCTCTTCCATTCTCTAGTATTTATTGCTCTTTAACTGAGCCCCTATGATGGGCCAAGCACCACGCTAGGTGGTTAGAATACAATAATGAGGACAGAGTCCCTGCCCTTGACTAGTGTGTGGTGTCAATTAAATGTGTTAAATACACAATAAGGGTAAGTGTGGGTGCCGTGGGACCTCATGAGAAGAGCACAACCTGAGGGGGGTGGGATGGGTAAGGAAACTTCCTGAAGGAAGCAGCTTCTAAGGTGAGGCCTGAAAGACAATTTGAGATAACTAGACTAAAAGAAGAAGGAAGAGCTTTTCAGATTGAGGCTGAAGCATGTACAAAGGCCAGGAGGTGAGAGAAGCTACGATGTGTTCATGGATGCACCATATGACTGAAGCCCAGAATACAGACAGTAAACGATGAAGCTGGGGAAGCGGCGGTCAAACCACGGAGGGCCATGTATCCCAGGCTAAGAAGCTTGGACTTTCTCCTGAAGGCAGTGGGGAACCCCGAAAGGGGTTAAAGCAGGAGAATGACATAATTAGATTTATCTTTTTAAAAGACTGCTCTGACAGCTTTATGGAGAACAGACTAAAGGGTGCAAGGCTGAAAGCTGGGATATTGCTTAGGAAACTACAGCAGAATCTATGATGGAGACAGTGAGGGCCTCATCACTGACAGTGAGTTACTGGGACTGGAGACATTTTAAAGTATATTAAAGAAGCAAAAACAGGGAGAATCGGTGCTGTCCTGAATGGAAGGTGTGAGGGAAAACAGAAGGCATTAAGGATGACACCCAAGTTTCTAGCTCGGACAACTGCCTAAGCTGGGTAGTGGGACCGAAAGAGTGGCGGTGAGGGGGAGGAGGTGGTGAATTCCACTTCAGACACGTTATATTTGACGTACCTGTGTGGCATCCAGGAGAAAACTTCTGAGAAGCCAATGAATCAGTGGGTCAGGAACCCAGGAGGAAAATCTAGAATGGACACACAGATTTTGGAACCATCAGCATATAATTAGTATCTAAAGCAGAAAAGTGGCGATTACAGCTCGGAGGCAGCTTAGAGTTCTGAACACAACAGGGCTTTGGAAGCAAGCAGAACCAAATTAGAATCCCAGTTTCTTAATCTCCCCCAACTATCATTTCTGCAAATGTAAAGCAGAAATACCACTGATTCCAAAGTGTTACTGTACACATTTTTAAAAACCCACCCTGGGAATTCCCTGGTGGGCCAGTGGTTAGCACTCGGCACTTCCACTGCCGTGGCCTGGGCTGGGGAGCTAAGATCCGCAAGCCACGCGGCATGGCAAAAACAAACAACAACAACAAAAAACAACCCCCCCCCAAAAAAACCCCCACCCCAATGTATATAAAGCCACACACCTCTACAGTGTAAGCCTCCCAAGAGTGTAAGCTCTGTGGGGATGGGGGTCTTTGTTCTGTACAGTGTTGGAACAGTACCTGGACCATAGTGGGTGCTCAATTAAAAATCATTGAATAGGGGCTTTCCTGGTGGCACAGTGGTTAAGAATCTGCCTGCCAGTGCAGGGGACATGGGTTCGAGTCCTGGTCCATGAAGATCCCACATGCTGCGGAGCAACTAAGCCCGTGCGCCACAACTACTGAGCCTGAGCTCTAGAGCCCACAAGCCACAACTACTGAAGCCCGCATGCCTAGAGCCCATGCTCCGCAACAAGAGAAGCCACTGCAATGAGAAGCCTGCGCACCGCAACAGAGAGTAGCCCCTGCTCACCGCAACTAGAGAAAGCCTGCGCATAGCAACAAAGACCGAACTCAGCCATAAGTAAATAAATAAATAAATAAATAAATTTATTTTTTAAAAAATCATTGAATAAATGAATAGTAGGTTAACTCTCTTCCCTCTTTCCCTTGACTAATCCCTGAAATTTTTTTCTCCCTTGGCTTCCATAATGCATGATACTCCACCCACTCTACTTTTTTTTATTGTCTTTACCCTTTCAGCTTTTCCTTCCTTCTAGTCCTCTCCTTTTATATTCAGTATCTCAATGACCATACCACCTCTGACTTCAGTGATCACCTTTGTCCAGAATGAACCATAAATTTAAAACTCCTCTATTCCTCACCTACATTGTAGTCTATATTCACAATGCATCTCCAGTCCAACGTCTTATTGACAGTCAAGAAGGATCAAATGCATGAAAATGAACTCAACATTTTGCTTCTAAATGTATTCCCCCTTCTTACTATCTGTTTCTGCCCAAATGACCAGTTTTCATTGAACAAATATTTAACATGAGCCTATAGTGTCCAGGCACTGTTCTGGGCCCTGGGATACTCTGGTGAAGAAGCCCCTAATGGGGCTTGTATTCTAGGGCTTTCTAAGCCAGAAATGCAGTAGTTTTGTTTTGTTTTTAATTAAAAATACTTTACTGCTAAAAAATTCTAACCATCATCTGAGTCTTTAGTTAGTCATTATCTTTTTTCAACAGTAACATCAAAGATCACCAGTCACCATAACAAATATAATCATAATGAAATAGCTTGAAATATTGCAAGAATTGGCAAAATATGACACAAACATGAAGTGAGCAAGTGGTGTTGGAAAAATGACACTGATAGACATGCTCAACGCAGGCTTGCCGCAAACCTTCAATTTGTAAAAAATGCAATATCCATGAAGCACAATAAAGCAAAACACAATAAATTGAGGTATGCCTGTACTATTGTAGAATTATCTATTTCTCCTTTCAGTTCTGTCAATTTTTGCTTCATATACTTTGCAGTTCTGTTGTTAGATGTGTATACATTTATAAGTCTTACATTTTCTGGTTACTGCCACCTAAAATGTGATCCACACACCGGCCACAGTAGCCTCACCGAGGAGCCTGGTGAAATGCAAATTCTCAAGCACCACCCAGACCTACTGAGTCAGTCTGTGTGGGAGGGGCCCAGCAATCTGTGCTTACCCAGCTCACGCTCCAGGTGATTCTCAGCTTGCTACAATCTGAGAAGCAGCGCTCTGGGAGGCAAGTCATCTTGGACCCCTCTCTCTCTATCCCTTCTATCCGTACCTACTAACTCTGAAAACTGTTCCAACTCCATCTTAACCTAGAACCTTCTCACCCCATGCTTGGATTCTCGTAAAATCTCTAAACGTTTTCTGGCTCCAATCAATGCTGATAACACTGTCGGATGAAATAATTTTCTAAAGCACTGCTGACACCAATGATCAAAAATCTACCATGGGGCTTCCCTGGTGGCGCAGTGGTTGAGAGTCTGCCTGCCGATGCAGGAGACACGGGTTCGTGCCCCGGTCTGGGAAGATCCCACATGCCTCAGAGCGGCTGGGCCCGTGAGCCATGGCCGCTAAGCCTGCGCGTCCGGAGCCTGTGCTCCGCAACGGGACAGGCCACAACAGTGAGAGGCCAGCGTACCGCAAAAAAAAAAAAAAAAATCTACCATGACTTTTCTATCATCCATTAAAGGAAATAATAGCTTCTTTTTGACTCACAGAACTGTAATATATCCTAGGGCTGCCATGACAAAATACCACAAACTGGGTGACTTAAAACAACAGGAATTTATTCTCTCACAGTTCTGGAGGTTAGAAGTCTGAAATGAAGGTGTTGGCTGGGTGGCTTCCTTCTGCAGGCTCCTAGGGATAACTGTTCCATGCCTCTCTCCTAGCTTCTGGTGACATCTGGCAATCCTTGTGTTCCTTGCTTTGTAGATGCAGTACTTCAGCCTCTGCCTCCACCTTCACATGGCATTCTCGCTGTCTCTGTCTCTTCACCTGGCCATCTTCTTATAAGGACACTAGTCATATTGAATTAGGGGCCCATTCTACTCCAGTATGACCTCATCTTACCTAGTTATGTCTGCAATGACCCTATTTCCAAATAAGGTCACATCCTGAGGCACTGGGGGCTAAGACCTCAACATATCCTTGTTGGGGGACAAATTCAACCCATAACAATAGCCCCATTCTATGATTCACGAAAGAGCAAACCTATGCTCTCGGATTCTCCCTAAATTCCCATATACTAGGCTTCTTCCCATTCTGTCCCTTTGCCCATGACTCTCCTACTTGTGATGTCCTTCCTACTCTCCTTCATCTACATCAATATCAAATGCAGCAAGAGGCCAGGCAGTTAATCAGAATGGGTGAAGCAAACAAGGTGATAAATGACAACTGATACTTTGCTGCAGTGTCCGGGAGGCAATGATTACTGGGGACTGGGGATCTGCAAATTTTGTACTGAGTCTAAAGGAGGGAGCTGCTACTCAGTTCCTCCCAATTGCACCATGCAGACATGTGTGCCCTATTTGGCCACATCTTCTGATTGTCCAAGAGATGCTGAAAATCCGGATTCTTGAGTGAGTGGACGTGAAAGAAATTTTCTGATTTTAAAATGTTGGCCACTAATTCAAGTAAAAACAAACAGCATGAGTCAGGAAAATGTGTCTACAGGGAATTCCCTGGCAGTCCAGTGGTTAGTTAGGACTCTGTGCTTTCACTGCGGTGGCGGGGTTCAATCCCTGGTTAGGGAACTAAGATCCCCAGAAGCTGCAGGGAGTGGCCAAAAAAAAAAAAAAAAAAAAAAGTGTCTACAGTCTACTCTGGCCCAGGGGCCATACTTTTACAACCTCTGACTTACACAAATTCCTCCCACTGTTTCAGGCTCACCTTAGTTAGTACCTTCTAACTATTTCAATCCTTTTAATTCATATTCATGTGCATGCATTAGTTGATGCTACACAAGATGGAGTCCCTGCCTAGGGGCCTGGAAGACTTAGATAAACAGACACACACGGAACCAGGTAGTAAGGGTTTGTGAAGTAGACGCCAAACAAGCTAAAAAAAGATGAAAAGCTTAAAGAGGGAGGGAGGGAGGTGGCAATCCTGGAAGGCTTCCCAAAGAAAATGACTTTAGAAGCTACCCCTAAAAGAATATGCAGACGTTTACAAAGAAGAGACCAGCCCAAATCCCTCCCTCCTCCGAACTCCCAACAGTACGAACATTTTAGATGAGGTATTACAACATGTCTGAACCATACAGTTCATTCCTGTGGTTCAGTCTAGTCTTCCCAAAGGGTCTGTCAGTTACTCCTGGAGCGTTCTACGCGCCTGACACGGCATTGTGCAAGGAACAGGGTCAATTCATGCCCGGGGTTTGATTCTGGGCCTGGGGGAGATGCGGTTTGCAGTACTCACAGGAGGGAACTGGAACAGACTGGAAAAGGGGGACGCGACGCGGGGCGGTGGGGGTAGGGGTGTGTGGTGTGTATGGAGATGGGCGGGGTACGCCGAGAACCAGGAGAGGGCCAAGGGCATAGAAGGCCTGGCCGCGCGCACCCGGCACCTAAGTCCCGGAGGCCGCAGCCTCTCCCCGTTCGGAGAAATGAGGGGTCAGCGCCCACCTCCGAAGACCTGCTCTCCACCCCGCTTCCCCAGGGCACCCAGGCGCTGGGGCCCCCAGTTCTGCGATCGCAGCGGGGTCTCACCTCCAGGCCACCCCTAGCCTCCCGCTCGACCGTGGCCCCCTGCACGGCCGCCAGCGCTCAGCCCCAGCTCCTCCCTCGGGCACGGCGCCACCACCCTGGACATCGTGCCCGCAGCGGCCGGCCACTTCCGGCGTGCTCCCCCAGGCGGCCGTCCCCCGCCCAGACGCCGGACCCGGCTGTGCCCGCCAATCCGCGGGCGCGCTCCCAAGCCTCCTCCCACCCGCTCAAGGGTCTTCCCTGCGCAGGTTCGGCGTCGTTCTCTCGGTCTCGCGCGAGCAGAGTCCTGAGGGTCCAGCGCCGCGCAGGTTGGTGCACCTGCAGGCGCCAAGTAATGTGTGCGAGGCCACCACCGAGACGCAAGTCCTCCGGGGGGTCCTAGACTCGCCCACGGCTGGCTTCTGGCCAGTCGGTCTGGGTGGGGGACCCTGTCAGATAACCACGCTTTTGTTCTAATTTTTAATTTTGGTTTTTCCCTGCGTGCTTTTGTGGTCTCATTCATTGATGCCTTCTGTTTGCAGTGCCCTCTCAAAGGCTTGGTAGTACAGAGATAAACAAGGATAGCGAAATGTTTAAAAGGGCAAGTTCTGAAGTGAGAACATCAAGACACTCAGAAAGTCAGACAGAATCGCTGACCCACCATTTATGGACTATGTGACTTTGGGCAAATTACCTAACCTCTCTGAGTCCAATTTAATGGATTATCCTACTTTTCCTCACTGATTTTTGTTTATTTTAATTTTATCTATTTTTGGCTGCACTGTGTCTTTGTTGCTGGCTGTGGGCTTTCTCTAGTTGCTAGGAGCGGGAGCTACTCTTCCTTGCGGTGCACGGGCTTCTCATTGAGGTAGCTTTGGCTTCTCATTGCGGTGGCTTCTCTTGTTGCAGAGCACGGGCTGTAGGCACACAGGCTCAGTAGTTGTGGCTCGCAGGCTCTAGAGCGCAGGCTCAGTAGTTGTGGCACAAGGGCTTAGTTGCTCCGCGGCATGTGGGATCTTCCCGGGCCAGGGCTCGAACCTGTGTCCCCTAAGTTGGCAGGTGGATTCTTAACCACCGTGCCACCAGGAGGTCCCTCCTCACTGATTTTTAAATGCTGTTTTTATCATTAACTAAATTCACACATGTACTTGGTTATGTATTTGAGGTACTTTCTGTCTGCTTATCTGTTTCTCTCTCTCTGCTTTGATAATAAACTGTTATAATTATTGTGAGCTTTTAAATATGTTTTAAAATCTGGTAGGAGTAGCCCTCTCTTCATTTACTCTTCTTTTTTCAGAAAAAAATTGTAACCCTGAATGTTTTCTTGTATTTCTTATATTACTTTTAAAAGAACAAAATAGTGTTTTTGTTTTTTTGTTTTGTTTTAAGAACCAAAATCTGCTTAAGCCAGAAGAATGAAAATGGAGGAGAGAGGGAAGAACAGTAGCTACATTTTTGTTGCGAAATGTAAAGTCGTTGAGGGTGGTTTGCTTTGGCTTTTTAGTCATTTTTTAAAAAGAACAAAAAACTGTCTGATCTTATCTGGGTTTAACATGCTGCGCCTGTCAGCAGTGTGAATTCATTATGTAATTCATTTGCTCTACAAATACGTATGGCATGCTCGCTCTCTGCCAGACGCTGGTGATGCAATGAATGTTGAGCAAACCCATGGCTGTATCATGGAACTTAAGGTCATGAAGAGGAGATATTTAAACAATTCCATGAATAAATATAAAATGTTAACTGTAGTGAGTGCTATTCTGGAGAGTACAAAGTGCTGTAAGTGTTTATAAAAGAAGATTTGACGTACACAGGAAGGTCTGTGAAAGCTTCCTGGAATCAGGCTCTCCCTGAAGAGTTAGGCAGATGAAGGACAAGAAAGTAACAGAAACCCACCTCTACTTAAACATATGTGACAGGAAAGTCCAGGGTGTTGGCTTCCACAAAGGCCAGAATTCAAGGATTTAAGGACTGTCATCAGGACTCTTTTCTCCCTCTCCATTTCTTTCTGGTTTTTTTTTTGCAGTACGCAGGCCTCTCACTGCTGTGGCCTCTCCCGTTGCGGAGCACAGGCTCCGGACACGCAGGCTCAGCGGCCACGGCCCACGGGCCTAGACGCTCCGCGGCATGTGGGATCTTCCCAGACCAGGGCACGAACCCGTGTCCCCTGCATCGGCAGGCGGACTCTCAACCACTGCGCCACCAGGGAAGCCCTCTCCATTTCTTGATTTCACTTTTCTCTCTGTTAACTTCATAGATTTTCCCCCCCCACATGGAGATAGGTTTCAGTGCCCAGGGTTGCAGAAGGGCATCTATAGAAATTACAGAAAAAGGACTCTGATAGGTTCTGCTTGGATCACATGTCCAACACTGGATCAATCACTGTATCCAGTAGATAAGGTACTTTGATGGATCAGCTTGGATTACACGTTGGGATAGGGAAAGGGAGCCATGTTACTGCTAGACCCATCGGGGGATGGAAAGAAAATCAGTTTTTTGGTTTCTTTTTGTTTTTACCAGAAAAATGAGACAGTTCTTAAGACAGGCAAAGTAACAGATGTCTACTATGGGAGACTGCAGGGGAGAGCATTACAGGCAGCAGGAACTATCTATGTAAGGCTCTGTGGCAGTGTCTGAGAAGCTGGAGGCCAGTGAGTGGATGGTGAGAATGAGATGAGCTTGGAAAGATTACGCCACAGAGTGTCTGGAAAGCCACATGTAGGCTTCTTGGCTTTATCCTAAGGGTAACAGAGACCTATTAGGGGTTCAACAGGGCAGGGTACCTGGGTGTGAGATGGGGGAGCCACCATCCCACTGCACCTGCATGAAAGACCTGGAGCGGGAACTACCCAGCCCAGCCTAACCCCTTATGAATTCCTGACCATAGAAACTGCGAGAGAGAATGAGAGGTTGTTGTTGTTTTAAGCCAGAATTTGGGCGCGATTTGTTAAGCAGCAATAGATAACCAGAATGTGAAGCACCTGTCACTATCATGTAATTTTCTTTGTATCAGTTTTCTTTGCCATATTCTCATTCGTCAGTGGTGTTGCTTGTGATTCAAGTCATTTCCCGCATCACTCTTATGTACTTTGTGCAATGCTTCTTCTTTTGTTTGTTTTGTTTTGGTTTTGGTTTTGGTTTTGCGGTACGCGGGCCTCTCACTGTTGTGGCCTCTCCCGTTGCGGCGCACAGGCTCCGGACGCGCATGCTCAGCGGCCATGGTTCACGGGCCCAGCCGCTCCGCGGCATGTGGGATCCTCCAGGACCAGGGCACGAACCCGTGTCCCCCGCATCGGCAGGCGGACTCTCAACCACTGCGCCACCAGGGAAGCCCAATGCTTCTTCTTTTATTGGAAGATTTGTAATTTTACTTTGTAATAAATTTTCATTGTACAGTATTTTAATTTTATTATACAATGTTTACATCACCTGAGGGACAAGATGTTAACTAGATAGGTGGGAACAGACATGGATATTAAGTCAGGAGGGATGTTTGCAAGGGGACTAACTGGAAGTTGGGTGAATATTTTCCTGTTTTGACGAATTTTCCCTACCCAGATTCATAACTGTGGATATTTAGATAGTGAGTATTTGAAAAATTAGGACTCCCTGGTTATCATCTTTGGGGCAGGGCTGTTTTGTTGGTGATGAAGGGTAAGGACCCCTGAATCCCTATATTGGAATGATTTTTGGTTGCCTTTGAAATCTTCGTAATTCACCATGACTTCTTTGACATAGTTACTAACGTTCAAGAATCATAGAGATGGAAGACACTCTGGAGATTATAGCCTTCTATCTCTTTTTTTGAGCATAATCAACCTTCCTTCCTCCCTTTCATCTTCTCTCCTTCCCTCCCCACCTTCCTTCCACAATATTTATTGAGATCCCTTATGTGCTAGCCATTGAGGATACAAAAGTGAACAAAAATGGGTATTGTAAAAAGGCCATGGGACTTCCTTGGTGGGACGGTGGTTAAGAATCTGCCTGCCAATGCAGGGCACACGGGTTCGAGCCCTGGTCTGGGAAGATCCCACATGCCACGGAACAACTAAGCCCATGCACCACAACTACTGAGTCTGCACTCTAGAGCCCATGAGCCACAACTACTGAAGCCCGGACGCCTAGAGCCCGTGCTTTGCAACAAGAGAAGCCACCGCAATGAGAAGCCTGCGCACAAGGAAAAGTAGCCCCCGCTCGCCGTAACTAGAGAAAGCCCCTGCACAGTGACGAAGACCCAACGCAGCCAAAAATAAATAAATAAATTTATTTAAAAAAGAAAAAAGGCCATGGATGTTTGTGTTTTCTTTATCATGAGCAAACGTTTATTGGGCCGTTACTATGGACTGCTGGTTTTTTTTCTGCATGCAGTTTAAAAGAATCTCTCGCTATGTAAATCAGAGACCAAGTAAAAGCAAGAAAAGAGGAGAGAAAGGAAGATATCTTTAAGTGAAGACAATAATCTATTAATTTGTTTTAACCATTGATTTTGCTGTTTGGTCTGAGAAATGTTAACAAATTTATCTAAGTTATCTTAAGAAATTCCTCCAATGTACATGCAAATTACAGGGGTAACAAAGAGATCTACATTAATTGTCTCATTTCTAAAAAGATATTTAAGTAAATAATTCAATTTTCTGTCTGAATTACAGAATACCTCCAAACAAAATCTGGGCAAAATATTCAGTTATTTTTTTCTTAACAGCAAAGGCCATTTTGCCCATAACGTGTGGACTTCTTAATATACCAGTAGGTGGCAGTAGTTTGCAGCCCGTGGTTATTAACAGATTAAAACACCTTAAATACACTTTTATTTTTAGACAATAGAAAGCCTCCTAGTCTCCTACAAGAATCATATGGCTTTTGGCTATTCCTACCCTGTGAACTAAAAGTCTACATCGGTGAAAAATGTCCACGAAATACAGTACAGTTAAATTTTAAAGCAAGTACCGCGGTTAGGACTGAGTGCTTTCACTGAGGAGGGCACAGATAATATTTGCACTTTCTCCCTCTGTATCTCTGTCACTTCCTTCACTCCTTACACAAATACTTACTGAGCACCCACCATGTGGGTCACTGGAAATACGGGGGTGAGTAAAGCAGCAATAGTGCAGCCCCCATGGACCTTGTAGTCCCCTGCAGATGGACAGATATGTAAGTTCCACTTTCATATTACAACAAACAATACTAGAAAGGACATTTTTATACATGTTCTTGAGTTTCTCTTGGGCAGTGGTTCTCAAAGTGTGCTCTGAGCCATGAGAGCGAAACTATCTTTTTTTTTTTTTTTTTAAATTTATTTTTGCCTGTGTTGGGTCTTCGTTGCTGCATACGGGCTTTCTCTAGTTGCGGTGAGCGGGGGCTACTCTTCGTTGCAGTGCGTGGGCTTCCCACTGCAGTGGCTTCTCTTGCTGCGAAGCACGGGCTCTAGGTGTACGGGCTTCAGTAGTTGCAGCTCGCAGGCTCTAGAGCACAGGCTCAGTAGTTGTGGCGCACGGGCTTAGGTGCTCTGCGGCATGTGGGATCTTCCTGGGCCAGGGCTCAAACCCGTGTTCCCGGCATTGGCAGGTGGATTCTTAACCACTGCACCACCAGGGAAGCCCAAGAGAGCGAAACTATCTTTATAAATAATATTAAGATGTTATTTGCCCTCACTCATGCTTGCTGTCTCATGAATGTACCATGGAGCCTTCCAGAGGATACATGATGTTGATTTGCAACACACTGACTAAAGAATCAGATATGAGAATCTGGATATTTTTTATTAAACCAGACATTAAAGAGATTCATAAAAAACATAACACAATGCCACTCTTCTCACTAATTTTTTTTTGGTTTGGGAAAATGTAATTATTTTAATTAAATTTTATTTACATTAATATGAAAGAATTGTTATTTTAAATGAATTCATAAGTATCTGAAGTCTTTCTCGCTTTTACTTTCCAATAAGGTAAATATCAATAGGTATCTTCTGCATAAATGGAATCTCTTTGGTGTCCTCAGTCATTTTATTTATTTATTTATTTTGCGCGGGCCTTTCACTGTTGTGGCCTCTCCTGTTGCGGAGCACAGGTTCCGGACACACAGGCCCAGCGGCCATGGCTCACGGGCCCAGCCGCTCCGCGGCATGTGGGATCTTCCCGGACCGGGGCACGAACCCGTGTCCCCTGCATCGGCAGGCGGACTCTCAACCACTGCACCACCAGGGAAGCCCCCTCAGTCATTTTTAAGAGTATGAGGGAGACCTGGTACCAAAAAGTTCAAAAGCCACCGTTCTAGGGTGTGTATTTTGAAGTAGGGTTGCTGGGTCATATAGGATGTCCACAATTTCAATTTTGCTAGATGTTGCCAAATTGCTCTCCAAAGTGGCTAAAGCTGACCTTTTTAAAAAATCTGTATACAGTTGTTGTTTTTGTTTTCAGGCAAATATGAAACTGTAAAGAATTATAGAATTGTTATTGAGCTAGGCTAATGATACAATAGAGATTTGATATATGAAATATTGAATATTTTTTCTAAACAACAGTGAGAGATTCAGGGTAATTTTATGTTTAGTGTACTTAGAGGAAGAAGCTTTTCTTGGCCACTGAGAATAGTGTTGTAGAGTGCCAACATTAAAAGTATCGAAAATTTATTTTTGTTTGGCACTTCATGGGAGGTAGATGTGTACAAGTTATGCAAATAAACCTTTTTTTTTTTTTTTTTTTTACCATCAGGGGAGTTTCAATTTTCTTAAATACTACCTTCTGCAGATTTAGTTAAAACCTAAGCCATATTCCACTGACACTCAACTTGTAAAAAAAATGCTGAGGCATCTAATATTAGAAAAGTAATAATTCAAAAGCTGTTAGCTCATGGGTCATTTTGTGAGAGTTTATTTTAAGCAATTCAGGGTGCTTTTTTGATGTAGAATATTCAAATTGTACAAGCATAGTCGATCTAATACTTTAACTGCCTTAAATTTTGGCAATGAGATGTGGGTAAATATACAAACTGACTTTTACAGTTGAAGGACCAAGATGCAACAATATTAATTGGCTGTTTCTTACAATGGTTTTGCAGGTAGTGATTTGTACACTCCACTCTAGTAAAATGCACTGTGACCACAGTCAACTGCTACCTACCTGTCTATTTATGGTGGAAGGTTTTCAGCAACCAAGAGTTAACCTAGGTGGGATTTCATTCTGCCACACAGCCATGACAGAGCATGGAGAAAGGAGAGCATTGGCAGGAAATAAACAGTGACCAGAGCCTGACAAATCTTGTAACCCAAGAGTTAAGGAGTTTGGGCTTTTTCTGATGATAATGTGTAAAGAAGAGATTTAAGCAGGGGAATGAAGTGGTCAGATGTTCACTTAAGAAAGTCACTGGCTGCCATGTAGAAAGGGGATTGGAGGGTAAGAAGCCAGGGGCAGGAGACCAATTGGGAGGCTGTTGAAGTTCCATTGGCAAATGCTGGCAATGACCTAGGAACATCCAAGGAGAACATGGACTGATCAGAGAGCTACTTGAGAGGCACAATCAACAGAAAGTGGGGAACACTGGAGAGAAGGACTCCAGACATATGCTAGTTTCTGACTTCAACAATGAAGAAGATAGCAGAGCACCAGAAGTTTGGAAGTGGGGATAGGTAATCAGTTCTTTTCAACGTATGTTGACTGTGCGGGGCCTATGGGAGAGGCATCTGGAGATGTCCTGGGGGCGACTTGGTCTTGGAACTGAGGAGAGAGCGCAGCTGGAGCCTGCGACTAGAAGTCTTCATAATAGAGGGGAAACTGAGCCCCTGGGTGTCAGTGAGGTCACTCATGAATGTGTGGAGCGAGATGAGGGTGGGGACAGGGACAGGACCCTGAGAAAGACTGGCATTGAAGAGAGGCTTCAGAGGAGGCAGGCTCACAAATAAGGCGGAGACAGGCCAGTCAGGCAGGAGGAGAACCAGGTGATGGCGGTGGCCAGAAACCAAGAAGGAATTAACATGTATCTGGTATTTACTTTTAACTTTTGGCATAGATGTGGATGGTTTACAGACAATTTACAAGGGGAAAGCATACATGTGAAACCCTTCTATCCTTTAGCCTTTTTTTTTTTCCGTAATTTAAGAAACGAGTCCTCTCTTTGGCTCACGGAATACCAGAGTTCCCTAAGGCCATAGTTAGAGAACCACTGGCCTCAAAGGAGGTATTATAAGACGCTGGAAGTTTCCTTGGAGTCTAGAAAGAGAGAACTGGGGAGGAAGGACACGTCCCCACTGCTCCTGCAGTGGTTGAGGGCGGAAGCTTAAATATGGCAGGAACATACTTTCCATCTCTTGAGGAGGAGCTCAGCCCAAGGGTCACCTTTTCACCATTCATGGTGCTCTCCCTGCAAGCCTGTTAGCTGGATTTCCCAGGGGTCGCTTAGAAGTCAGCATCTTGTGAGTTTGGTTAGAAAGAAGTGTCAAGTCCTCGGGCTCTAGCAGATCAACCTGAAGGGACCGGTGATGTTCAGGGCCTCCAAAGCTGACATGGGCCTTGGCGACCCCTTAGGACACTTGCTTAACAGGACAACAGCCCAGCTCCCCGGGCATGTCATTAGCTGCATATTGTATCAGAGTTTCTGCCTCCCGGCCACTTGGGGACAGGGGTCTGGCAGGGAGGGGCTTGACGCTGTTTGCCTTGAACTCTACACAAGGGAGGAAACAGTAATGAAAACATCGGAGGAGGGTATTTAGCCCCCTGAACTCTCATCTTGAATCTGCCACGTAATCACCCCTTTCTTTCCTGTTCCCCATGATTTTTCCTGGGGAAACCTACTTTCCCTGTAGCTCCCCCAATATACAAAATGAACACCTCTATGGGTAACTTCTGTCCTGTGGTCTGGAAGGTGACTTCTGTTCTTTGTTGATTGTTATGGTGCAGCTGGCAAGCAGTGGAAAAACCCTGGCTGGGAACTTGGGTCTCTGTGGTCAGTTTGGCTGACATCATAGAGAGGCCCTGGGGTTTGGGATTGTGTAGGTGGGGAGGGTCCACAAGAACAAAAACATTCCCCCACCCTTGAAGGACACACAAGGTGTGACGGGTGGCTTGCGCACAAGAGCGCTTAGCTGTAACTACCACCCGTAGCCGCTCAGTGTGGGAGATGGGGCGTGGGGGGGCAAGACATGTGCTTGGTGAGGGCTGTGCTGGGGATAGGAGCCTGGGAGGCTCTGTACAATCAAACGCCAAGTTTTAAGATCACTTAGAACCACACAAACAGGGGAAGAGTGCCGGGAACTGAGTGTCTCCTCACGGGTGGGGACGGCGGAACCCAGTGGTCCCCCGCCTGGAACCTCACTCAGCAGAAGCTCAAGGACTGACTCCTCAGAGCTGAGCATGGGCGTCTTTCCTCTGGCTGCGATTATCTGATCACTGATGCTTCTTCATCTACGATTCAGGAAGTGCTTATCTTACAGAGCTCGTACCATTACCACTGGCTTTCGGACCCGGATACCTACTGAAGTTCGACCATTCTTGACGGTTTAAAATAAGCTGTGTGAACGAACCCTCTTCTGCTTGTCAAAAAGAAGAAGCGGTTGTTTCAAGATGATGGTTTTCCATATGTGCAGGGTTATCAACGTCATCATAGTCATCGTCAGGCTCAATGTAGCTTGGGACGGCCACTGTCTTCTTATTTCTAACTTTAGGTACTGAGGAGTATGCAGCTGGTGGCCGACTTGGGGTTTCCTGTGGGGCTAGAATACACAAAAAGGTATTAAATGCAAAGCTATTGTGTGTTTATATATTTTTGACCAAGTGGCTCTGCATGATTTTCATGGGTTTTGGTGATCCTCCCACTTCTTGGTGGACCAGATCCCCATTTTACAGAGAAAACTAAAGCCCAGACATGACACAGTCTCAGGCTCACCCAAGTGAGTAAGTGGCAAATAGTGGTCAGACATCTTGACTCCCGTGTCTCTTTGCCTGACTGCACTGCAGTAGGAACCATGAAACAAGTTTAGACAAGAAGCTGACCAGAGCTAGTAGCCAAATGAGTAGTGTTGTGTTTATAGATCTAATTCTCATAAGGAAGTGATACAAACCGTATTTCCTTTTGAGCACATCCCTCACAGTGACTTACACTGCTTTCCATAACTATCTATAATTGCTCATGTCCACAATCCCTCTGCTAAGAAGGAGGTGGGCAGTGGTGTTTTCAAAAGGTGGAATTAGTGGAGGATGGGTACATAGCAAATGGACTAAAGTGGTAGGAAAAAGATAGTGAAACAGCTCAGCTCCACCTTTGGTGGGGCCTGGAACTGCCTCACCGCAATCTCATCTTTTCCTAAGAGAACCTGAAAAACAAGCACCATTTCATTTCACACAAAGTTCTGCAGTTAGATCCAAGTTCATCTTCAGGGTCCAGAAGTCACTAGCTGTGTGGCCATGAGTAGGTCGCTTAACTTCTCTGTGCCTCAGTGTCCTCTTCTGTCAGAGGGACATAATAATGTACCTGCCTCATAGAGGTGTTGAGAGGATTAAATGAGATAGTACCTATAAAGTGCCTAGCATGGGACCTGACACACAGTGCCTGATCAATAAATGTTAGCTAATATTATTATTTATCCATTCAGTTAAAACATTTTCATCCATTATCTACTAAGCTCCAGGCACTGTTCTTAGTGGTGGGTAAACAGTGGTGAACAAGACAAGGAAGGCACCTATTTCCTAGAGTTTATATTATAATGGAGGAGATAGATAATGAACAAATGAAGGATAACTAAATAAGCCCATTTAGGATTATTGCCATAAGCCTCATAAGGAGAATTAAAAGGATTTCTTTATATAGGATGGTCAGGAATGGCCTCTCTGAGGTGGTGACATTTGAACTGACACCTGAAAGGTGTGGTAAAGTCAGCTCTGTATACAGCTTAAGGAAGAACACTCCAGTCGAGGGAACCAGGCAGAGTTTTTCTGATAGGATATCTGAGAGGCCCAGTGTTCCTTTATACCCATGCTGCAGGCTGGAATTTGAATATGAACTCACACATTGAATACTGGAAGCATTGGTACTTATTCTGCCCCCTTAAAACTCAGTTCATCTCTTTAAAACAGGTTGCTGCCATCTGCAAATTCCAGTGTTATAGACTGAATGTGTGTGTCCCCACAAAATTCATATGGTGAAGCTCTAACCACCAGTGTGGTTGTATTTAGAGATGGGGCCTCTAAGGAAGTAATTAAGGTTAAATAAGGTCATAAGGGTGTGGCCCTGATCCAATAGTATTAGTGTCCTTATAAGAAGAGACACCAGAGAGCTCTTTCCCCTCCATGTGAGGACACAGGGAGAAGGCAGCCATCTGCAAGCCTGGAAGAGTCCTCACCAGAAACCAGATTGGCTGGCACCTTGATCTTGGACTTCTAGCCTCCAGAACTGTGAGAAAATTACTGTTGTTTAAGCCACATTGTCCATGTTATTGTTTTATGGGCAGCCCAAGCTGACTAAACACCAAGATAAATTTATTATTCTACCCTGAATGAGACTGTTATCAGCAAAATACACTCACAGGCAACTTCTGGAGAAAGCACACCCCTGGGTGGCAGAGGGGGTAATTGAACTGAGAATTGATTGGTAACATTCCTGGAAGAGAGGAAGAAGAGGAGTCAGTGTTTGGTTTGATCACGCCTACTGATTTAAAAGAAGGAAAGTGGATAGAGTTGAACATTCAAATCTTGGTCCCTGAAAACTGGAAGCATTTCCTTCCCTTTCTAGGTCTTGTATCCCATTTGTAACTGGCACTCTAAAGAAACCATTTCCTTTAGCCCAGGGACCAGCTGGATTTGAGGGAAGGGAGTTGAAGTACTATAACTTAGAGCTCATCTTCCTGTGTTCATCTGAGCTGGATTAGAAGGGGGAGGTAAGCACCAGGTGTATTTTGATTTGAAAAACAAATGTACTCCTAACGCTAAATGTACACACACCATGTGACAGCAATACTGGGTATATATCCTGCTGACCACCAAAAGATACGTTATAGAATGTTCATCGCAGCGTTATTCATAACAGCCCCAAACTGCACGCTACCCAAATGCCCATCAGCAGTAGAATGGATAAATTCATCATGGTTCACTCCCACAGTGGAATACTCTATGGCAATAAGAATGAACAATCTAGGGCTTCCCTGGTGGCGCAGTGGTTGAGAGTCCGCCTGCCGATGCAGGGGACACGGGTTCGTGCCCCGGTCCGGGAAGATCCCACATGCCGTGGCACGGCTGGGCCCGTGAGCCATGGCCGCTGAGCTTGCGCGTCCGGAGCCTGTGCTCCGCGACAGGAGAGGCCACAGCAGTGAGAGGCCCGCGTACCGCAAAAAAAAAAAAAAAAAAAAAAAAAGGAACAATCTACGACTACACACAATGAATCTCACAAAAAAAGGCTGAGCAGAAGAAGCTAAACACCAATAACACATACTGTCTAATTCCATGTATATGAAGCATAAAAAACAAGGAAAAACGAGCCTATACTATTTCAGGTAGTGGTTATCCTTGGGGTTTAATGGCTGAAAGGGAATATATGGGGCTGAGGAGCTGGTAATTTTGTTTCTTGATCTGGGTGTCACCTACCGGCTCTGTTCAGTTTGTGGAAATTCATTGAGTTGTACCCTTACCATGTGTACTTTTCTGTTTATATTATACTTCAGTAAGAAGTTTTAGTAAAAAGATAGATTCCAAGAAAGCTTCCTTACCCAGACCCCCCATCCCCTCTGTGTACTCTGATTTCCAAACTGGTACTAGATTCTTCTGAGCTGAGTTTTGGCCTCCTGTATGTGCTTAAGTCCCCTGGAATGCAGAAGCGTTGCTGGGGTGAGTGGAGAAGGGGACATGTGGCTAGAGCGCCATCAGTGACCTCACTCCACCCCTCCGTGGCTCTTCCCGGGAGAGGAGGGACATTTACCTGACTTGGGGAGAAATCTAGCTTCTCCCACTTTCTCCTCTAGAGCCGGCCTGACTGCCTAAAGTATATATTCTGCTTGAGTCTTTGCCATTCAGAGAAAGGGCCCTGCCCTGTAGGGGAGACCTGAGGCTGTCCAGGGCTGCCTATGTACCATGCAGGAAAGTTTGCCTGGTTTTGAATTAGGAAGCAAACTTGGCCATGGAGAAGAGCCACATTCTGCAATGTCAGTTTTATCCTCAATAAAGGCAATACTTTTGTTACCTAACTGCAGGATACATTTGTCTGTCTCCTCAAGGGGATCAGAATTGGAGGGGAAGAGATCTATTATTTGCTGAATCCCTTGAGCCCCAACGAAAGTCACTTTAGAATGACTTTATATTTTTGTTTTTTAATTTATTTGTATTTTTAAGAAACATTATTTATTTATTTTAATTTTTACTTAAAAATTTTTTTGGCCACACCATGTGGCTTGCAGGATCTTAGTTCCCTGACCAGAGATTGAATCCAGGCCCTCGGCAGTGAAAGCGCAGAGTCCCAACCACTGGACCGCCATCGAATTCCCTGTGCCTACGTTTTAAAGAAAGGACTGGCCCTTGACCAGCTTCTGGGAGATAATTCTAAACCCTCGGAATATCCTGCCTGTTAAGAGTGTCTTTGTATTAAGGGGCCTTGGGCTAGCCAGATAGTTTATGCTAACAATGTGACTGATGGTGAATGCCTGCTGTGTTTGCCAGGGGCCCTGTGTCTTTCTGTATCAGTTTGGCCTCAGGAGACTGAATTAGCTAAAGTAGGTCATGCAGGCGCTCCTTGCCTTTGTGACTTGCCCTGATTAAAAACCCTAGAAACCAAGGCTTGGGTGAGCTTCTCTGGTTGGCAATGCTTCACACATGCTGTCGCACATCAGTGTTGGGAGAATTAAGTGCAGTCTGTGTGATTCCCCTGGAAGAGGACAACTGCCCTGGACTCCACCTTATGTGCCTTTTCCTTTGCTGAGTTTAATCAGTATCCTTTCGCTGTGATAACCTATAACCTTTTCTGGGTCCTGTGAGTCCTTCTAGCAAATAATCCAGCCTAAAGTTGGTCTTGGGGACCCCTCCCCGACAGAGATAGCAATCACAAAGCCTCAAAGATATCGGAAAATACAAAAGTAACGCGAATGGCATATTTTTATTCAGCACAATAGCTTTTAGAAGACTCTACTTGTAATCCAGCTAAAGAAAAGAAGGGTAAACCTAACCATGAGCGGTGGGCCCAGAACACAGCGCCCAACCTGTGACCTCTATCAAACTAGACGAGACTTGGGAGGACTTGGAGAGCAGAGAGAGCCAGGTGGTGCCCTGCACCCCCAAAGCACTGAGGTCTCTCCCCTTACAGTGGGGAGAGTTGGCAGACACGATATTTCCCTGGAATTTAAGGCACACGTTCTTAGCACGGGCGCAAGAATGGAAGTGAACAGGTGGTTCTTGAAATTAAAAAGAAGAAGTGTTCCCCCCCACTTACTCATACATCGTTTCTTCATCTCTCTGCTTTTGTTTCAAGGGCTTGGCAATTTCGCATTTCTTGCCTAAGGAAACAAATAAGCATATTCATTTAGGAAGAATTATCAAAAGTTGTGATTTTTAGAGTTTAGAAGAGATCAGAGACCCGGCAGGTTCAGGACATGTGGGAGAAGAACCATCCAGAGCAAACAGACTTAGGGACACAGAGCTCATATGTGATAGAGCCAGAATTTTTTTTTATAGATGTAGTTACATTTTGTTTTATTTTATTTTATTTTGGCTGCGCTGGGTCTTTGTTGCTGCATGCGGGCTTTCTCTAGTTGCGACAAGGGGGAGCTACTCTTTGTTGTAGTGCGTGGGCTTCTCTTCGTGGTGGCTTCTCTTTTGGCGGAGCACAGGCTCTAGGCGCGCAGGCTTCAGTAGTTGCAGCATGTGGGCTCAGTAGTTGTGGCTCGTGGGCTTAGTTGCCCACAGCATGTGGGATCTTCCCGGAACAGGGATCAAACCCGTGTCCCCTGCAATGGCAGGTGGATTCTTAACCACTGGACCACCAGGGAAGTCCTAGAGCCAGAATTTTACCCAGGCCATCTGACCACAGAGTCTAGGCACTATCCATTGTAGGCTGTGCCTGTTTCCTCATTGCCTAGTACTATAGCTACCTAGCACATAGCTGGCATTCAGAAATACTAGTCGAGTGAATAGCCAAAAGTATGGTTGGGAGGAAATGAGATAAAGAATGGGAAAAGCAGTTTGTAAACTGTGATATGCTGGACATGTAAGTTATTATTAATTATAACCTGCTTGTTAATAGGAGTGGGTCAAGTTAAAAGAGAATAGGTAAAGATTTTGTTCAGGATCATATTTTTGTCCATATCTAAAAATGAAATGTTTAAAAAATGTATAGAGAACAATAGGGGCTAGAATACACTTTTTGTATTAAAAAAGACTAATTACCATCAAGGGGTGGAGGGGAAAGGACATTGAACAGGCAGCCCAGTGAACCTGCGTTCTGGTTCCAACTCTGCTACCAATTCCTAGGAGACCTCAACCAAGGATCTGCCTGTCTCTGAGCCTTAATTTTCTTATCTCTAAAAAGAGATTGAGAAGAATGACAAAAAGTTTTCACTTCTTGAACAGCCCTGACCTTTCAGCACTGGTTCCGCAGGATTCTGAGGCTGTGCCCAGATGCAATGGGAGGACAGTGCCTTGATCATGGAGGGGTGCCTGCCCAGGTTGCCCCAGGGCGAGATGGCTGTACCTCTCAGTGTATTTACCATCCCCAGGTATACTCCAGGCCTAGGTCATTATGTAAAGGGATAGGATCTCAAGAAAACACACCATTGAATCAAGGGTTTCATGTTTCTGGAGATGAATGGTAAAGTAGAAACCCACTTGTAGATCATCTAAAGTTACATTTATCCTCCAATAAGCTGCTTATTTATGTCCAAGAATGCTAAGAACCTCTATCCGAGGCAGATGTAATACCAGAAAATTCAGAGTATGGTCTTAGAGTAGGCAATCATAGTGGTCAAACATGTTGATCATGGAATGAATCCATTTTTCATGCCTCAAGACATTTTTTTAGACCACTTTATTGGGGAATGATTGCCATACAAAAAGCTGTACGTATTTCATGTATGCAACATGTATACAACTTGACGTGTTTGGAATCAAGACAGTTTTTGACATTCCATGGACTTGTACTCCCTTTCAAGTCCCAGAGGTAGGATGCTGTGATTGGCAGCCACACTGAAGAGAGATAGCATTAGTGCACAGTGTGCCCTGAAACAGATTCTGCTTTCCCCCAAACCGATGGAGCTGGAAGAGTTCTTGGAGATTAGGTAACCTCCCTCCCTTCACTATGCAGAGGGGGAAACTGAGGCCCAGAGACACAAATTAGTGGCAGGGCTAGGACTCAAACCCAGAATGCATGATGCTAAATCCAGAGTTCAGCCTATACAGGCCCAGAACTAATCTTTTGCCCTGAAGAAGTCCTAATACGCTGATAACCACCTCTCCCCTCCCCTACCTCCACCTGCCCAAATGAGATGGTCATTACCTTGTCTAAACAGACACCTACAGACACAGAACAGGAAGATGCTCAGGCCCACGCAGACAAAGATGATGGCCACAGCCAAGATGATCCAGAAATTGTTCCTCCACCAATCCATTGCCATGGGATCCTGAGAAGAATGGAGAGAGAGGAATGAGGCATGAGTGAAAGGCTTCCTGGGGTGGTGGGGGCAGTTATCTCCCATGTTGTGCAGCTGCATCTGCTTAGGGGCCAGGCAGGCACTGGTTCACAGTCAAACCCTGCGGATTAGCAGCTGGGAGACCTCAGGCAAGTGACTTAACCTTCTCCAAGCCTCAGTGTCCTCATCTGAAACATGGGAGTGATATTGTCTACTACCTTGCAGGGAATTTACGAAGATTAGAGGTAAGACATGTACTTATTAGTTACTCTAGAAACTGCAGACATATTCACTGTTCTTTCTTATACTGTTAAACATGCAGCAGGAAGGGAAATGCCATTTAAAGCAATAGCTCTCTGCAGCTGTTTTTATATTGAAGGGGCAACATAGACTTAATTCATAAAAGGGGAGATAGAATTTTGAGAGCTTTTTTGTTTTTTGAGGTGGGGGTTAGAAAAATAACCTTGATGGGTCTCTTTGAGTGAGGCACGGTCAGAGGGAGAAGGTAAAGATGCAAAGCAAACTGAATTAGTAACAGGAACTTGGGGGCTAAAGCCTGACTGACTAGAGAGGAGGAGAGTCTGGGAAGAGGATCAGAGCAGAGGGAGAGGTCACGAAGAGAGTAGGTCTTAAATGTTCTCCCCACAAGAAAGAAAGAGTAGTTGTGTGATGTGATGGAGGTGTTGGCTATAACACTATGGGGGTAATCATTATACAATATGTAAGTGTATCAAATCAACAGGTAGTACGCCTTCAAGTTATGCAATGTTATGTGTCAGTTGGAGGTGTTAGCTAATACTATGGGGGTAATCATTATACAGCATGTAAGTGTATCAAATCAACAGGTAGTACACCTTTAAGTTATGCAATGTTATGTGTCAATTACATCTCAATAAAGCTAGGAAAAAAAAAAAGAAGAGAGCAGAAAGTTGGAGCATCAGTAGAAAGTCCCCTTGGTGGAAAATGACCCATGCGTTTGTCGGAAAGTTACATCTAATATTCAGTCTTCAATTGTTGCCTGTAAAATGCTGTGCTGTGATTGTCTTTTCCCATCAAATCTTCAATAAAATTGGACAACAGAAGCTTGTATGAACAGAACCTGGGGAGAAATGACATGTGTGCAGTGGTTTTTCAAGCCACGGGTGACACACGGGCAAGTAGAACAGCAGCTGCCAGGCTCCAAGTGACGGTGGGGAGCAGGCTGCAGGATAGACTCCCAGGAGTGACCTCCAGGAATTCAGGGAGATCTGGGGGCGGGGCTGGGCTCTGCTCATCTGTGGAGTGGACACTTTGTTAGTTCATGTGGATGTTAAAATAAAAATGATTCTTGGGGCTTCCCTGGTGGTGCAGTGGTTAAGAATCCGCCTGCCAATGCAGGGGACATGGGTTCGAGCCCTGGTCCGGGAAGATCCCGCGTGCCGCGGAACAACTAAGCTCGTGTGCCACAACTACTGAGCTTGCGCTCTAGGGACCGCGAGCCACAACTACTGAGCCCACGAGCCACAACTACTGAAGCCCGGGCACCTAGAGCCCGTGCTCCGCAACAGGAGAAGCCACTGCAATGAGAAACCCGCGCACCGCAACAAAGAGCAGCCCCCACTCGCCGCAACTAGAGAAAGCCCGTGCATAGCAACGAAGACCCAACACAGACAAAAAAAAAAAAAAAAGATTCTTGAGGCCTGGGAGATATCCAGACATGTCCTGGTTAAATGAGTATCACCTTCCTGTGTCACCATTTAGCCAATGGAAACTCACCCATGCATGTTCATGTACTGCCATTTCTGATTCATGCTTTTGAGCTATTATTAACAACATCAGTGGGGATCCAGGCAGGGGGCCAAGGAACAGGGGCCAAATTAGGCTGCTGCTAAAGCCATTATTACTACAAAGACCTAATGACTTGGCTTACTATTTAAACATGTGTTTGTATTCCTGGCATAGTGTTTTCATTTATTAAGTTGTTATATAACGATTTGGATTTTTAGTTGCAAACATCATTTCTTTTGTGAAGGTTTGGCTTGATCAATATAATGTTCTTTGGCTATTCAGAAAGTTATATGTGGCAAACCAATCACGTGTAACTAGTACTCTTCTATAAACATGATTCTGCAGCTTACTTTTTTGTTCAACATTATGTTTTTGTCATTTATTGATGTTGGTAGACGTGCTGGGGATTCACTCTTAAGGGACTGAAGTGTCATCTACTGGGGGTGTCACCCCCACAAAGCATGCACTCAGCAGATGTTTTCTTGTAGATCACCTTCTCAGGGTGCACAAAAGAAAGGAAGAGAGGAAGAAGACCAAAGGGAAAAAGGGAGACCGTGGAGAATGGAACCTTGGCTCTCAGCACGGGCCTGTGAAATTTGGTTGTGCAGAGCCCAGCGTGGTCAAAGGGCACTGGACTTAAGAAGATGCCACATATCAGAAGGCAGCCTCTTTGTTCTTCAAACCTAAATTGGAATCTCACCTTCTTTAGCTCTAGGGAACCAGTTAGATAAATAGATACATAGAGGGCTTCCCTGGTGGCACAGTGGGTGAGAGTCTGCCTGCCGATGCAGGGGACACAGGTTCGTGCCCCGGTCCGGGAAGATCCCACGTGCCGCGGAGCGCCTGGGCCCGTGAGCCATGGCTGCTGGGCCTGCGCGTCCGGAGCCTGTGCTCTGCAACGGGAGAGGCCACAGCAGTGAGAGGCCCGCGTACCACAAAAAAAAAAAAAAAAAAGATACATAGATACATGGAATGATGGATAGATGGATGGATGGATGGATGGATAGATAGACAGATGGACAGAAATTTCTTCCCTCCATTTTCTCCTTATCTTATTTATTTATTTTTATTGAACTATAGTTGATTTATAATACTGTGTTAGTTTCAGGTATACAGCAAAGTGATTCAGTTATATATATATACATACATTCTTTTTCATATTCTTTTCCATTATAGGCTATTAGAAGATGTTGAATATAGTTCCCTGTGCTATACAGTAAATCCTTGTTGTTTATCTACTTTATATATAGTAGTATGTATCTGTTAATCCCATACTTCTAATTTATCCCTCTCCTCCTTCCCCTTTGGTAGCCATAAGTTTGTTTTCTATGTCTGTGAGTTTGTTTTTGTTTTGTAAATAAGTTCATTTGTATTATTTTTTTAGATTCCGCATATAAGTGATATCATATAATATTTGTCTTTCTCTGTATGACTTCCTTCACTCAGTATGATAATCTCTAGGTCCATTCATGTTGCTGCAAATGGTGATATTTCATTCATTTTTATGGCTGAGTAATATTCCATTGTGTATATATATCACATCATCTTTATCCATTCATCTGTTGATGGACACTCATTCTCTTTTCTCTTATTTAAATGTCTCCTCGTTCTTCGTCTAATTTTCCCCTCATATTTTCTATCTCTTCGTCTTTTTCTTATACTCCCTCATATTTTCTATCTCTTCGTCTTTTTCTTTTACTCTTGAAGGATTTCTCCAACAAGAAACATAAACATACTCTTTAGAGCTATAGAAACCAGACATAGAGTTAAAAGCTGTGCACCTGAAGAGTATGACTGGACGGGAGGAGGGAAGTGGGAGACCAGGCAGCTGTGACTTTTCACTATAAACCCTCTGAATTCCTTGATTTTTTTAACTTTTGCATTTACTTTGATAACATTGAAAAAAGGGCCAGTTAACCATATAGCGTAGCTTCCCATTGTTCAGATTTCAAGTTCAAAGAAATTTTATTCTCATCAGATTCTTGGGGAAGAAAGAGGAGGTAGGATGATGTCAAAAAGTGAAGCAATGGGTCACTTTTCAGAACTATGCAGAATGGTAAGCATTCTGCAGTTTTTTTCTTACAAATCGAATGGATTTGAATTGCCATCAGGTGTTTCGCAAGTGTTCGGTGCGCCAAGCATTCTGCAAGAGCTTTCTCATTGCTCACCTCATTTCATCCTCACCACCATAGCCTTTTCTAGACAGGGGCCTGAGACAGAGGTGAAATGACCTGCCCCAGGTAGGAGGGAGGGCAGAACGCTTTCTCTCTGTGTCACAGGGCCTTCCTCTGTTGATGTTAGTCATGATGCCTCCAAATCATCAAGGAAAGGCCAAATGGTGGTCAAGATACCTTACTTTGAAAAAAGCACTGATGTGGTAGTGATATGGTGGGGTGAGGGCCCAAGGGATTCCCTAGAATGAATGATCAGGGCCCACAGCTGAGAATGAAAGTCCCAAGTTCCCCACAATCTACGATCAGAGAAATAGCACTCTTCCCCATGGACTGCTGACAGAGGCCTTTTCAACAGAACCAAGAAGAGCTTGTCTTCTTGGAAGAATGCAGCTGAGAGAGGGGGCCCACGAGAACCACATCCTGTTCCCAGTTAGATGTTCTCTGGACTACCAGGCTAGTTTAATAGCCAGGGTGTCCCCAGAGAGGGGACAAGAGCTCTGGGGAGAGATGGCAGGGAGTACAGCCAGTGGGGAGTGTGTCACAGCTGCATGGTCAAGTTCAGGTCCTGTAAAGGTATGGAAGCTGAATCCCACCTGTGTTGCCAGGCCTGGAGTAGATAAGGTTGTGGGGTGCAGAGCTCCTGAGAGCTACTGAAGCATGGGGCAAAGAGGTGTTTGCGTGAGAGGATGCTGGCAGCCAGCCCAAAGATTCAGCTGAGTCTCTCAAGGGACCACAAGGGACCTCTCAAGGGCCAGTGGTTGAGTCTCCACCCAACACCACAAACTTGATCGGCAGCAATGGTCCAGTGAGGGGAGACTTCCTGGGGAAAACTGTCTATCCCCGTCTTTCCTCCTCAATCTCATACCAGGGAAGTAGATGCGGGGAAGCTAAGGAGCTGAGACAGCCCTCACTCCTCTCTCTACTCCCCTCCTTGGGCAAAGGGGGGAGCTTTGAGTCAAAGATAAGAGGGAAGTTTTCATTTTTATTTATTTGGCTGCACTGGGTCCTAGCTATGGCACGTGGGCACTTAGCTGCAGCATGTGGGATCTAGTTCCCTGACCAGGGATCGAACCTGGGCCCCCTGCATTGGGAGCGTGGAGTCTTAACTGCTGGACCATTGGGAAGTCCCAAGACGGAAGATTTTAAATGAGCATGACTAAATTTTTAAATGAGTCTGCTTAGTAATCAAAAGTAACTTAAAAGTTTTGGAATTGGACTGAAACGTCACTGGGGGAGGCGGGATCCCAGGCAGCAGTGGTCATTAGAAACAAAATGTATTTGTTTGCTATGGCTGCTCTAACAAATTACCACAGATGCAGTGGCTTAAAACAACAGGAAAGTATTATCTTATAGCTCTGGAGGACAGAAGGCCAGCATGATGCCACTGGGCTAAAATTAAACTATGGGCAGGGTTGGGTCCCTCCTGGAGGCTCCACTAGAGAAGCCGTTTCCTTGCTCGTTTCAGCTTCTGGAGGCCACTTGTGTTTCTTGGCTAGTGGCCTCTGCCTCCATATTCAAAGCCAGCAATGTTGCATCTCTCTAACAGTTCTCCCCTGGCCACATGTGACCTCCCCTTGCCTCCTTCTCCCACTTACAAGAACTCTTGTGATTACATTAGGCTCACCTGGATAATCCAGGATCATCACCCCATCTCCAGGTCAGCTGATTAGCAACCTCAATTGCACTTACAACCTTAGTTCCCCTTTGCCATGTAAACATGTGACATTTTCACAGGTTGCAGGAATTGGGATGTGGACATCTTGGGGTGAGTGGGGCACCACACGAACCACTTCATCCTCATATGGCAATAAGATTCTAGTTAAAGTTGTTCCATGGGTTTATACATTTTAAAATTTCATTTTTTTTGCCTTCTACTGATGTGTCCAGAAGGAAAAAAGGTCAGTGATAATTCTGCCATCTTTGACCAGAAGTCCACCACAGAGCGCCCGTTGTTGCTGACCCAGTGAAGAAGCAGTGGAGACCTGCCACAAGGCTAGGGACAGACAGGGGTCTCTTATGAAAAGAAACATTTATCAGCTTGGTGTCAGCCTGGCAGAGTAAAAAGAGCACAAACTTTGGCATCAGACAGAGCTGAGCTACAATCTTAGATTAGTCAATCTAGACTTAGACTAGTCTAGTTAACTAGACTAGTTAAATCGAGTCTTAGACTAGCTGTGTTGCCTTTAGCAAATTGCTTAATCTCTCTGAATTCTCTCTTTTTATCTGTAAAATGGGGGTAATAAGAACACCCCCAGCTCTTGCCCTGGGGTCTGACACACCAAGGCCCTTGACAGCTAATAACTAAAAGCAGCTCCCATAGTTCTCTTACTCTTCCTTCTTCCATTTATGGCGCCCACCAGATGCTCCCCAAGTTGACAAGACTGAGGTCAGGCCCTGCAGCTCCCTGACCTCCTCCCGGCAGCCAGGACACCTCACCTGTACTGTGGACTCAGGTCCTCACCCTCGCATGGCCTGGGACCTGCTGACCTATGGTTCAGGGCTGGACCAGCTCTGGCCACGCTCCCCCCTCAAAAAAAGTCTGAGGTCATATGAAGTTTCTCAAGGCCGGACTTGGACTCAGAGATAAGGCAGGGCCCTGTGAGCCAGAGTGGGGGCCCATGGTACAATATAGACCAGAAGAGGGTAGGATCCAGTGTGGCCCCAGAGCTGGGGCAAGAACTTGAGGAACATTGGAAGTTCCCAACCTGTGGCCTGGCCATTGGGATTTTGTTTGTTTGTTTTAGTAAAGTTCTCCAGATGATTCTAATGGGAGGCCAATGTTGAGAACCAGTGACATACATGTTATCATTTAATCCTTATTATAACCTGGTGTTGCGGGGTGTTCTTATCACCCCCATTTTACCATAACAGAACTGAAAGCAGAGCCCTCGGTCAAGAAATTCCAATATTGGCAAGACCTCAGCTTTTAGCTGTGACTTATTCCAAATCATAAGAACCTCAATATGAAAATGCATTTTAGAAAAGTAACGCACATTATGTGCTACTTTACCATGAGTTCAACCACTCTATAAGGCAGGTCATAATTATAATCCCATTTTACAGATAAGAGAATAGAAACTTAGAAGAGCTCGATTAACTTGCCTAAGGTTGCAGATCTAGTAAGTGGAAAACTCAGAAGCCAAACCCAGGGCCCTAAGTTGTGACCACCAAGCCAGACCTTTGGGAAATGTATTAAAATGCAGATACCAGAGTCCTATGTCCCTACTCTATCTACTCCCAGTTCTGATTTGTAGGTCTGTTGTGGGACTCGGGAATCAGCATTGTTAACAAACACTCCAATTGGTTCTCAGACCTCGGGGAGGAACACAGCATCCAGCCAGCCTGCAGAGCCCCCAGCTGGGGCAGGTGAGGAAGCTGGAGGCTTGTTCCCTGCAACATTCATAGGCAGTAGCAACAGCAGTCGAGTAGAATGAAAGCACTGAAGAAGACTCCTTGGGCTTCCCTGGTGGTGCAGTGGTTAAGAATCTGCCTGCCAATGCAGGGGACACGGGTTCGACCCCTGGTCTGGGAAGATCCCACATGCCGCGGAGCAACTAAGCCCCTGCACCACAACTACTGAGCCTGAGCTCTATAGCCCGCGAGCCACAACTACTGAGGCTGCATGCCACAACTACTGAAGCCCACGCGCCTAAAGCCCATGCTCCGCAACAAGAGAAGCCACCACAATGAGAAGCCCGTGCACCAAAACAAAGAGTAGCCCCCGCTCGCCGCAACCAGAGGAGAGCCCGCAGGTAGCAATGAAGACCCAACGCAGCCAAAAATTAAATAAATTAATTAAAAAAAAAAAAGACTCCTTGAACCCAAAGACCTCCCCTGTTTGCTTGTCACAGTGATGATGGAATTCCATCATTAAGTCACTCTCTTCAGAGCAAAGTTCCACACTACCTCCTCTCCCCACTTCCCATTTGCCTGGGTGTGCCAGACACCGAGGAAGAGGAACTGATTTTTGCTAGGGTATGAATGACTTCAGTGGAGCCTCAGGATTTCCCCAGGGCGCTGGCAGGAGCAGGGGCATCCTAGAATCCTATCCAGAGTCCTTAGAGGATAGTCATAACCGAATATGACATAGGAATGAAGTTCCTGCCGGACTAACAAGACCCAGGAAGACCCTGTTGTCTGGCCATAGTCCTCCCTGCTTGTCGGGCCCCTCCCTGCTTCACAGATGCTCCCCACTCCAGAGCTAGTGTCCTGCACTCTCTCCCCCGCTTTCTCCTCAATCATCCTGTCCTCATGACAGACTCTGCATCTCATTCCCTCCTCTGATAACAGCTTAAAGGGAGCTCTGGTCAGCCTGATGAAAGCCCAGAAGGCAAGGGAAGCCTGAATTTCAAGAAGGGAGGAAAGTGAGCTTGTTTGTTTAAAATGCAGAGAGTCAGTGTTTATATACTATGAAGGTGTCAGGAAAGAGAACAAAATGAGATACAGGGATTGAAGAGAGAGCAGGAGCTACCTTCAGGGGCCCAGATGGAAGAATCCACTTTTAAAAGGGAGCAAGGAAAAAAAAAAAAAAAAAAAAAAAGGGAGCAAGGGTGGAGAGAGGGCTGTGCTGCTCAGGGGAACCAGACTGGGTTGGGGGTCAGGAAGCTGAAAGCTCATACCCAAAAGCTCCCATTCTCTCTGAATAAGGAAGAGTCAACAGGCGGGGTGCCGGGTTGGGGGAGGGGCAGACATCCCTGCCTCCCGGCAATATGTTATGATCAATATGCTAAATGCATTTTTCCTCCATCTGAGCCTGCCTACTCTTACTGTAACAGCTGTCTGTTGGCTTATTTGATGTTCATTGTCTGTCTCCCACACTGGCCTGTGAGCTCCAGGAGAGCAAGGGCCTGGCTGCTTCCTTTTCCACTCTTTCTAGTGCCTAGAACATCACCTGGAGCGCAGTAGGCGCGCCATACGTACCTGAGAGAAGGAGTTCAGCCTCTCTTTTATACGACTGAATGACTGATGCCCCGGCCTCTTCCCCTCTTTCCTCCACCGTTGGCAGACTTCCCCTCTAATGATGCAGAGCAGTAGGCGGTTTGGATCCAGGGTCTGAAATTCGAGTACTGGGCATCCTGATTCTAAAGCACCTCACCTGGACACGCGACCTTGGGCAGGCTCCCTGCTCTCCTCCTGCCTTTGGCCGTGGGCGTCAAGCAGCTGGCTGGGAAGCAGAGGCCAGGCAGACGTTGCAGGGTGGAGTGACAGCTTCCTTCTTCTCTCTGCTTGTCCTCCAGTAGCCTAAGGCACTCGATTCTGGGTAGTGTCAGGGTAGGAGAGCAGGCTAAAAGCAAACCACCCCCCCAGCTCTGACTCTCACTTCCCCAAAAGGCATTTCCGGGGACTCAGTGACAGAAATCACATTCACTGTCCATCACAGGGAATTCTGGAGACTTTGGGTTTATTCAGGAATCTGCTTTTTTTTTTTTTTCCTTTAACCAGGTTCCTCTAAGATGTAGAATTTACAGCGTGACAGCTACACATATATTCACATAAATAAAACGCATTTAAGGGCTTCCCTGGTGGTGCAGTGGTTAAGAATCCGCCTGCCAATGCGGGGAACATGAGTTCAATCGCTGGCCCAGGAAGATCCCACATGCTGCGAGCAACTAATCCCGTGCACCACAACTACTGAGCCCACGTGCCACAACTACTGAGCCTGTGTGCCACAACTACTGAGGCTGCATGCCATAACTACTGAAGCCCGTGTGCCTAGGGCCTGTTCTCTGCAACAAGAGCAGCCACCGCAATGAGAAGCCTGAGCACTGCCACGAAGAGTAGCCCCCACTCGCCACAACTAGAGAAAGCCCGCGCACAGCAACGAAGACCCAACACAGCCAAAAAGAAAAAAAAAACCAAAAACCAAAAACATGTTTCTCAAAATGTCTTTAGGACACGCAATGCACTCCAACTAACATTTTCTCACCTATACTAGCCCATTTCATGAGAAAAAGTCCTGAGTGTAAACCCCTCAATTTATTTCAAAATGGTCATGCCCTGTGTATTAAAAAACTCGAGTTTTTCTCATGAAAAAGAAATGATCTGAAATAGCCATGAGCTCCAAAAGGTGTGGGTAGAATGCATGTGTTGGGGGTGAATTAGAATTTCAGAAAGTTGGAGTTGGAAGAAGTCTCTGTGGGAAGAGGCAGACCTGTAAACAGCTTAGCAGGAAGATGGGGAGACCTGAATATGAATCCAGCTCCTCACTCCCTGCCATTAAGGGCTTCGTGGACTTGGACACAAATCCCTCTGCCCGAGGCCTGCACTGTCCAAGACAGCAGCCACTGGCCCTGTGAGGCTATTCCACTGAGCACTGGCTAGATGGCTAGTCGAGGCCAGGATGTGCTATAAGTGTGAAATACACACTGGTAAAAAACAATAAAAAAAATAAAGAAAATAAAAAATTTTTTAAAAAATTTTAAAAAATTAAAAATAAATAATATAAATAAATAAAAGAAATACACACTGGATTTCAAATATTTGGTACAGAAAGAAGAACATAAAAGATCTTACTAATAAAGAACCTGCTGTATAAAAAAATAAATAAAATTATTTTTAAAATCTCATTAATAAATGCTTATCTCAATTACATGTTGAAATGATAATATTTTGGATATAGTGGGTTAAGCAAAATGTATTATTAAAATTAATTTCAGCTTCCCCCCCTTTCTAATTTTTCCCCCCAGTTGAAAATCCCCCACTCGACCCTCCTGCTCACGCTCAAATTCTTAGGGTTACCATCTGGGCATTACTATACTTACTGGTGTCAGCTCAAACATTGTAACACTGTGTAAAAACAGAATGGAATTCCACAGCAGAATGGATAAATAAGCTGGTATAGTCATACAATGAAATGCTACCCAGAAATTTAAAAAAATGAATTCCTGATACACACAGCAGCATAGATGAATCCTGACAACATTACAGTAAGTAAAAGAAGCCACATTTGGAAGAGTACAACCTGTATGAGTCTCTGTGTATGAAGTTCAAGAACAGACTAAACTACTGATAGAAATCAGAATAGTGGTTTCAATGGGGGCAGAAAGGATCTGGTTGGAAAGGGCACAAGGGGATGGAAATGTTTACATCTTGTTATGCAATTGTCAGATGTACTGAACGGTACGTTTAAGACCTAGGCACTTTATTGATAACTATACATCATCAAAAAATAAAAATAAAAAATAGAATGAGCTGCCTTTCAAGCACTTACCTGGCTGGGCAGGGAATGAAGTTTGCTGGTAGGAACTGGATGGAGACTGTTGAATTCCTCTGGGTACTGGGGCAGGTGGGGGTCTGGAGTTCTGGGGGAAAATGGGAGGAGGAGAGGAAGGGGAGCCAGTTGGATGGTTGGAAAGTGGGAGAAGCATCTGGTGGAAGATGATCAGGAATGGAGTGGCCAAAGGGCCAATGGCATTTTTTTTTTTTTTTTTTGCAGTACGCGGGCCTTTCACTGTTGCAGCCTCTCCCGTTGCGGAGCACAGGCTCCGGACGTGCAGGGTCAGCGGCCATGGCTCACGGGCCCAGCCGCTCCGTGGCATGTGGGATCTTCCCGGACCAGGGCACGAACCCGTGTCCCCTGCATCGGCAGGCAGACTCTCAACCACTGCGCCACCAGGGAAGCCCGGGTCAATGGCATTTTAAGAACAGGACTGGATTATGTCAGTTTGCAGTGGTCTGCATTGCTGCATTAGAAACTTCCCCTATGGCCCTCATCCAATCTTTAGTAAAGTCTACTGCATCTCCCAATGCGTTGGTACACAGTTTTGTTTTGGTGATGTGGGGAGTGAGGGAATGACTGAGTTTCATCCCTGGGTCAGTGCAGTATGGAACAGAGGCTCACCCACAGGGGCTCGGAGCTGGGCTGGCCATGGGAAAGTGGAGGCCTCCTGGGGAGTCCACAGAAATCTGTAGGAGGGCTTTGGACTTCGCAGGGCATGGAATGAGGGTTTGAGCTGCTCTCCACCTAGATCTCAAGTGTCTGGGAGATTGTAGATAATACTGAGGCTACACTTGCAAGTCAGCTTGAGCAGTGATTGCCCGAATTCGCCTCTTGTTCCCAGACTGTCACTTCCCAGGCTCAGTAAGGCCAAGTTCCCACCTGGCCACTTCACTGTTGTCAGCACCAGAAATGGCCATGTGGATAGTTGATGGCCACTTAAAATCCAGCTGTGACTGCGGAAGGGCAGGGCAGTGTAGTAAAAGGAGTTCAGCCTCTCTTCTCCCTCTCTCTATCCTTCCATTTCTGTGAAAGGCTAAATATAAGGCCTAGAGAACTAAGAAGGAGAAGGCAAGCCAAACATCCTTTTTTGCACATGAGGCCTTCAGTATGACAGCTTATCACACCAGCTCTCAGATTAATCTTGTCACCTGGTTTATTTCATTATAGGGCTTGACTCTGCTTCACACTGAAATATTGACACATTCACCCATCATAGTTTATTGCTCCCCTGGCCACAGTTAGAAACTACATCTATTTGCTAGCAAAAAATGAAAGATAATCACAAAATCCTATCCTGGCAAAGTTGTAGTGAAACGGACCCTCCCACAGGGCCAGTGGTACTATACATTGATTTCTTTTTTTAAAAAAATTATTTAATTAATTTATTTTTGGCTGTGTTGGGTCTTCGTTGCTGTGCGCAGGCTTTCTCTAATAGCGGAGAGCAGGGGCTACTGTTCGATGCAGTGCACGGGCTTCTCATTACGGTGGCTTCTCTTGTTGTGGAGCACGGGCTCTAGAGCGCAGGCTCAGTAGTTGTGGCACACGGGCTTAGGTGCTCCGTGGCATGTGGGATCTTCCAGGACCAGGGAGCAAACCCATGTCCCCTACATTGGTAGGCGGATTCTTAACCACTACGCCACCAGGGAAGCCCTATACATTGATTTTTATAAATTTATTTATTTATTTATTTAATTTTTGTCTGCCTTGGGTCTTCATTGCTGCGTGCGGGCTTTCTCTAGTTGCGGTGAGCAGGGGCTACTCTTCGTTGCAGTGCGTGGGCTTCTCACTGCAGTGGCTTCTCTTGCTGTGGAGCACAGGCTCTAGGCTCGTGGGCTTCAGTAGTTGTGGCACATGGGCTCAGTAGTTGTGGCTCGCAGGCTCTAGAGCGCAGGCTCAGTAGTTGTGGTGCACAGGCTTAGTTGCTCCATGGCATGTGGGATCTTCCCAGACCAGGGCTCGAACCCATGTCCCCTGCATTGGCAGGCGGATCTTAACCACTGCACCACCAGGGAAGTCCCTACATTGAATTTTTAAAATTGTTTTTGGAAAGAAAATAGTAATACATTTGAAAATGGGCTTCCCTCCATCTTATAACATTACTGGAGGATGTGGCTGGAGACGGCTGGGAGAAAGCACAGAAAAGCGAATTTTGATTGTTTAGTGTGTGAGAGTAGGATCCTTCTTTCTTTCCCTGCCACCCAGCCTTGCTGTGAGGCATAAAGCAAACACAGTTTCAAAAATTTAGGTATCACATTTTATAAGAGCTTCTGCTCCCTGCTCCCGAATAGGTTGATATTCTAGTATCTTTGAGATGTTCTAGGTGATGTGAGCCTTCCAGAGCTGCAGATCATTCAGGCTTCTTAGTAAGTTTATCCCAGAATTTCTACAACCCAGGAGTCCTTTCCTGGGTCCAACCAAATCGCCTCTTGCTGTTGCTTACTTTCTCTTATTTGCTTGGCTCTAAGAATGCAGAGGGAAGCTTGAACCGGTCGCTCAGGGGCTCTTTGGCAGGAATGTTGGTGTCATGTCAAGTAGATGGAGGGGGTCAGGGATGCTGGTGCCTGATGACAGCGATGACGCCTGTATTTCTATGTCTAGAATGTACTTACATCAAAATAAAACATAGATAAGTTTCCAAAACAGCTACACCTGAGAAAAAAAAGACTGGCAGGCAAGACAGCAAACTCTTTACTGTGATTATTGTGAGGTGGTGGGATTTGGGGTCATTGTTTCCCCTATTGCTCAGCTGTTTTCTAATTTTCAGAAAGGGAAAAAAAGATGCTAAAAAAAAAAATTAAAAAGAAGCTCCCAGGCTTTGTATTCTCCAGGCTCAACAATCCCCACTTTTGACGCTTCCTCAGAGGTCCACCCATGCAAAGGGACCAGGAAAGGGAGTGGCTGTAGGGACAACTGATGCATGAGAAGGTGGAAGTGAAAAGGACAAAGCCGAGCCCAGGTCTCCTCCGCAGTAATTTTTTCCAGGGGTCAAGAGCAGACTGCTCAATTGAGATCTGACCCCAGCCCAACACACCTTGACCCTGAGGCCTCTGAAAGGCAAGATGCCTTAAAGATAAATCCTTGAATGCCAGAGACACAGTGACAAAGACACCAAGGCTGGTGGTGTTCATCCACGGGTTTCAAGATGTAGCCCAAAGTTCACATAGTCAATGCCTCAACTCCCACCCCGCCTCCAGCACAGGCCAATTAGTGTCCTCTCACAGGTCAGTTACCCCAGCTCGCCATCAGAATCCAGAGAACGATAACAGCCCTCTCGCAGCACGCACCTCTCAGTCTCGGTCATTGTGTCATTTCATCCTGAGAAGTAGGCCTCTCCATGGCCCCACCATACACACGAGGAGATGGAGGCCCAAGGAGGTGAAGTGATCCCGAGGTCACCCAGCCAGCCACCAGCAGGGTGGGCTCTTCAAGGCCAGTGTTTCTCCAGCCCCACCCAGCGGCCATACCAAGGCCCCAGGCTACAATCCCTCAGCCCAAGCCCAGGTGGTCACTCGCACTGACACAGGCCCAGGTGCTTACTAAGTTGCAGGAGGTCCAGCTGTGAGCGGCTGAGGGACCAGCAGTGCTCTGAGTCATGGCCAGCGCAGCTGGGGAGAAGTGGTTCCTCGCCCACAGGCTTTCCACCCACCCGAGCCATGAGTGCCAGCCTGACCACACTTCCCCTTTCTGCTCAGCCCACCGGGGAGAGGCCCAGGCACCGTCACCAGGCAACCAATCCCTCTTCCAAGAAAGCTGACTCCTGAGGCCTTCCAGAATCTTCTTGCTGCCCCTGTGCTCCTGTAAGTCCCACTGGCGGACCGTCCTGGGGTGGAGGGATCAGGCCCCAGGGCGGAGGGGGTTAGGGTGGGGTGGTCCCCACAGATGAGCCTGCCCTGAGCAGCCCAGAGCTCCAGAAAAGCTAAAGGAGCCTGACTCCCACCCAGGCTCAGAGACAGACCTGGGTGAGACCAGTTTACGTGTGGCTCAGAGACAGACCTGGGTGAGAAACCAGTTCACGTGTACCAACGCCGTCCCACAAAGAAAACAGCTCTCACAAGCCCCGGGAGCCCTGGCACTGCTGACCCAGCTTCTGCTCGGGGAGGTGAGGGGAGCCTCCTGTTTCTGAGGGTGTGTGACAGCCTGCATCAAGAAATGGATCCAGTGGACCCCTGGACTCAGTTGCCTTCCCACAGCACCACCTCTGAAATGGGGGCCGGCAGTGGGGAAGCCAACCGACCGTTTGGTGGACTTGACTGTGCTGACTGAAATGAGTGGTCACGTCAGTAAAAAGAGCCAAGCTGGCGTGCATTGTGTCTGCCCGGGGTGAACAAGTTATGATTATTCTCAGCCATAATGATGATACCCTGGGATGTCTGGTAAACGTTTAGCAACAGGCTCTCGGGAGACAGAAAGATTCCTGGTTTGTAGTGCTTGCTCATTTCCATGATGTAAATATCCCCACGGAGGCCGATTTCAAGCTACCAACAGGAGTCGCTGGACTTGGCATTGGGAGGGGACGCACACAATTGGCTGCTCACCACAGAACTGATAAATCCCATTAGGGAGCAGCTGCTGGGGACTAGGGCCCGAAACCGGTGCCCTTATCTCACCCCATCTTCACTTACCTCCTGGAAGATTATTGTCTCCATTTTACAGGTGAGAATATCGAGGCTCTGGGAGGTTACATCATGAATCAACGCTGCACAGCCCGGGAAGGACCTTCAACCCAGATCTGTCCATTTGCCAAGGCTAGGTTCTTTCTTATTAGGGTCGATCCAAAGCTTAGCGGCTCAAAAACCTCTCTAAGAGCAAATCGTCAATGATCTTTTGAGAAGTGAATAAATGCTTCTGTGGGTACAAGTCATCTTCTGCTACCAAGGTGGTCACTCCTTGGTTTGTGTTTCACTGACTCATCCAATAAGCGATTTTGCTAAGGCTTCGGGATGGCCGTGTTCAGCTGTGATGCAGTGAACTTGATAAACCTACTGCTTCGCACAATGCACTTGTCACAGCACGTCCGAGTGGGGCTGTTAGGAGATCCAAATGCCAGACTCAGTCTGCCAACAACTTCCTATGTGAACCCCTCCCCTCCCTGAGCCTCAGTTTCCTCGTTTGTAAAATAAAAGAGTTTGATAAACATGAAGGTGCTTCAGAGATTGTACCATAAATCACTCTTCCGTTATTGTCTGCTCTCCGCAGCTGGGACAGGGCACCTCCTCAGCTATCCTCCGCAACTCGGGCACCCAGCACGGTCCTGGGCACAACAGAAAATGCCTGATAGATACGTGTCGACTGAAAAAAGAAGCCAAGTAGTCTACAGGGAAAAGAAGTGAGTTACATACTCCAAAGGAGGCAACTTCATTCTAGCAAACTTGAGGGCCTACTTTGCCATGTCCTCTGCTGGGTGGTATGAGGGCCAGAGAGAAGAATCAGACCTAGCGCCTGTCCTCAGGGAAGCCTCTCAAGGTGTAGGAAGAAGGTGGAAACATATTATAATGCTGGCGAGGTTCAATGCTCTTCGCTTTGTGCCAGGCCCTATGCTCATGTGTCTCTGCTCAGAGCTGAGCAAGTTGTCCCTGGGGGAACCCATGTTCTTCAGGACAGAAGGGCACATAACTAATTACTATTGAAAGCAATGAATACTGGTGCCATGGGAGCACAAAATGGGAGGGCTGAGAGGGCATTCGAACTGGGCCTTGAAGGATGTGTAGGAGCTCACCAAGTGGAGATAATATGGAGAGACAAACCCAGAGTGTTTGGACAGCAGCAGGGGATTGTGTGTCTGGTGGGGAGTGAACGTGTTGGCAGAGGGAGGCTGAAAGCAAAGTTTAGGGCCCCCACCAGGTCATTTGGACCTACCCACTTCCTTGCCGTCCACACTCTTCCCCTGGCTCCACCACTGTCTTCCCACAACAGGAGGAGGACAGGAAGTCGGGGTGGTCTGTTTGGCCTTCCTTGCGCACATCTGAAATGCTGCCTGCTGGCCTGGGTAGCTAAAGACATCCCTGCAGGGGTCGAGGCACCCTCTGGTGGTCATCTGTGGAGCTTTCCTCTCCTCAGGATTCAGCTTCACCCTGTGGTTCAAAGTATCAAACTACCTTAAACTGAAAGAAAGGGGAAAAAAAAGCAACAGTATTTTTTAAAAATTTATTAATTAATTAATTTATTTTTGGTGCATTGGGTCTTTGTTGCTGTGCGCAGGCTTTCTCTAGTTGTGGCGAACGGGGGCTACTCTTTGTTGCGATGCGCCGGCTTCTCATTGCGGTGGCTTCTCTTGTTGCAGCACGGGCTCTAGGTGCGTGGGCTTCAGTAGTTGTGGCATGTGGGCTCAGTAGTAAGCAATAGTTCTTATTTTGGTCAGGCTGGACCATACCTTGGAGGTCAGGGTGGACAGATAAGATGTTCACCACTTAAAGCCATAGAACCGGAGACCATCAGACTAGAGGAGACTCAGAAGGGAATCTAATCCATTCCTCGCCCCACGATTCAGTGTCCTTGTCAACATCTTTCCAGGTAGCACACAGCTTCTGCTGTGTTGTTTCTTCTCCCTAAGGCATCCAAGCCATGTATAAAATGAAGGTCTTACCCCTTGTACCACTTCACAAGTGTCAGTTAACCTCTGCCATGAGCAACAACTGAGGTCAAGTATGTATGGGGTCATATGGACAGAAATAACGTATCTAGAGGCTGTGATTTCTGCCTTCTGATCGCTTAAGTGCTGACACAGGGAAGAAGTTTCCACTTGTATTGTGTGGCATCAAAACAGAATCAGAACCAATGGGTGGAAGCTCTCATTGTGGAAGCAAGCCCTCGTGGTGTCAACTGGCACCTTGGAAGGAGTGCTCACTGAAGGGTGGAGGCCCCGAAGCTTAATAGTGTTTGATACCTTGAACCATAGGGCATAGTTGGGCAACCTGGTACAGTGGTAAAAGCACTCAATTTGGCAAACTCAGATTTGAGTGAGATTCCCCCAAATACAACTTGAGTGGCTTTTCCCACTGAACCAGGATGCTGGTGTCCTGAAACAGGGTGGCATGACTTGGATGGAAAAACCCTTTTATTCATGGTTTTAACCCCTTCTCCTTCCTACATTCTTTTTTTTTTTTTTTTTTAACAGTGGTTAGATGCCACGAAGTAAGTGGCAATGCCTTAACCGTATGCGTGTTGTTAGGCCTGAAGGCCTCTTCCATCCTTGTCAAGGGGAGTGCTAACCTTCTCTCCTTTCATACAACACCCTACATTCTTATTGAGCCCAACAACTTCATCACCCTATGGTTCAAAGTATCAAACTACCTTAAAGATTTAGTTTTTAATTTATTTTTGGCTGTGTTGGGTCTTTATTGCTGCACGGTGGCTTTCTCTAGCTGCGGTGAGTGGAGGCTACTCTTCGTTGCGGTGTGCGGGTTTCTCATTGCGGTGGCTTCTCTTGTTGCAGCACGGGCCCTAGGCGTGTGGGCTTCAGTAGTTGTGGCGCACGGGCTTAGTTGCTCCGAGGCATGTGGGATCTTCTCAGACCAGGGATCAAACCCGTGTCCCCTGCACTGGCAGGCGGATTCTTATCCACTGCGCCACCAGGGAAGTCCCTCAAACTACCTTAGACTGAGAGAATGGGGAAAAAAAAAAGCAACAGTTCTTATTTTGGACTAGACTCTAGTGTTTTCCCATGAAGACTTATAAACATTGTCCAGTCCATGCAATGACTAAACAATCTGCGCAAGGCCTTGCTGCATGTACCCTGCCTCTCGGGTAGCTTTCTTGGGAACTCACCCAGCCTGAAATGCAAACAAGTGTTGGTCACTGGAGCAGGGGCCTCCCTTGAGTTGTCTAACTGCCTCTGAGGTTGCACCTCCGTGTGCACATCCTCCACGTGAGATGAGAGGTGATTGTGCATCTGCGCTCGGGGGTGGGGGATAGGACCTCCGGAGAAAAGCAGCAATGATGCTGCATGACACCATGTGTTAGTACTCATTTATTGGACCAAATATTTATCGAGTGTCTCCTACGTGCCGGGCACTGAGTACAATGGTGAACAGACCTAGTTCCCATCTTCTGGTGACTTACAGTCTAGTGGGGATAAAGACAAGTGAGTAGATTATTACAGTCCGGATAACTGTGCCAGTGACACACACTCTCACAATAGAGAGTCCTGACGCTTGGGAATTTAGGATATAACGGTGGCATTTCAAATTATCACGGGAAAGAAGCATTATTCATTTCATGGTACTGGCTAGCCACTTTGAAAAACTACCTAGCTAGATTCCAATCTCACTTCTCCCAGGAGAACACATTCCAGGGTGTTCCAGCAAAGATTTAACTTTAAAACATGAACTTATAGGAGTGCCAGAAGAAAATATGGATCATTTTCTTTTTAAAATTATCAAGAGCGGGGAAAGACTTTCTAAGTTTGCTACAAAGCCAGAAGCCATAAAAGAAAAGTGATAAACTGGATTATATTCTTAAAAGGTTTCTGAAGGATAAGAGAAACCAGACAGATGACTGAACAGGAAAAAATATTTGTTACATAAATAGGGAAGGATCGACGTTTCTAATTGAAAAATGTCTTTTATAAGCTAATAAGATGTAAAATAAACATGTCAATAGAAAAATGGGCAAAAGGCAATTCATGAAAGAAATACAAATAGTTGGCAAACATATGAAAAATGATTACATCTCACCAATAATAAAAGAATTGTATACAACCATAGTTTATTATGATGAGAATTTAAACCAGTACAGCCTTTCTGAAGGGCAGTTTGGCAACATGCATCTGTATTAGTTTTCAAGGGATGCTGTAACAAAGTATCACAAACTGGGTGGCTTAAAATGAAATTTATTGGGGCTTCCCTGGTGGCGCAGTGGTTGAGAGTCCGCCTGCCGATGCAGGGGACACGGGCTCGTGTCCTGGTCCGGGAAGATCCCACATGCCGCGGAGCGGCTGGGCCCGTGAGCCATGGCCGCTGAGCCTGTGCGTCCGGAGCCTGTGCTCCGCAACGGGAGAGGCCACAACAGTGAGAGGCCCGCGGTACCACAAAAAAAACAACAAAAAAAATGACATTTATTGTCTCATAGTTCTGGAGGCTAGAAGTCCAAAATCAAGGTGTCAGCAGGACCACGCTCCCTCTGAGATTCTGGGTAGAACGTTTCCTTGCCTCTTCCAGCTTCTGGTGATGCCTGGCAATCCTTGGCTCACAGATGCATCCATCCAATCTCTGCCTTTGTCATCCCATGGCCATCTTCACATTGTCTTCTCTTTCTGTGTGTCAGTGTCTGTGTCCAAATTTCTCCTTTATATCAGGACACCAGTCATGTTGGTTTAGGATCCAACCTAACGACCTCATCTTAACTTGATCATCTGCAAAGACCCTGTTTCCAAATTAGGTCATTCACAGATGTTAGGGGTTGGGAAATTGACATACTCTTGTGTAGGGGGCCTCGCCACGCGGCTTGTGGGATTCTTAGTCCCTGACCAGAGATTGAACCTGCGCCCTCGGCAGTGAAAGCGTGGAGTCCTAACCACTGCACCGCCAGGGAATTCCCTGGCGTACCTTTTTGAGGAACACAGTTTAACCCATAATAGTATCCAAATGTAAAATGAACGTACCTGTGACTCAGCAATCCCATATTTAGAAATGTACTCTCAGGAGATACCTAGACGAAAAGCAAAGAGGTTCAGGATAGTATTGTTTATAACAGTGAAAACTTAGAAGTTGTGTATTGGTTAAAAATGTTATTCTATACAATAGTATGAAACCAATAGAAATGGAGATGTAATTCTATATTTATGGCCATAGATAAGCAATCACACCATATTGCATGAATGAAGCAGATTATAAAGCAGCATGTGTATTGACTTTGTAAACTTGTGCACTTAAATCTAAGTCAAGAGAGATGAAAAAAAAAAAAAATCTAAGTCAAGAGAGATGTACCCCAGTATAGCAGTGGCTCCCTCTGAGTTGGTGGGATCCTTAGAGATTGAAATTGTCTTCTTTCCATTGTCTGAGGATGTTTGGATACGTTTATAAGTCACAAAAACAAGAACAACTCTTTAAAGGGCTCTTACCGGGGTATGGGAGGCCAGAGCATGTGGGTGGAGCGGGGAGTCGTCTTGAAGCCCACCGTGTTGCTCTGTTCTCCCCCAACAACAACAGCCTTGCAGGCCTTGCACCTTTTCCCCAGCCCCCATGCCTTCCCTGAGGTCACTGAGGGGAGATCTTCCCGGCCCAGATGGAAGGTCAAAGTGTAGATATTTGGGGGGTGTGGTGGGCAGGGGGAAAATGAAAGGGGTCCCTGCCCACTTCTTCCCATTTCTAGAGGCGAAGAGCCCCATGAGAGAACCCTTGAATATGTTGCCTTGTATGGGCAAAGGAACTTTGCAGATGTGGTTAAGTTAAGGACTTGGAGGTGGCGAGAGTACCCTGGATGATCAAGGTGGGCCCCAGGTAATCACCAGGGTCCTTCCAAGAGGGAGGCAGGGGGCCAGAGTCAACAGTAGGAGATATGACCATGCAAGGAAGAGGTTGGAGTGATGGAGGAAGGGCCTGAGCCCAGGAAGGCAGGTGGCCTGTAGGAGCTGAAAGAGGCAAGGGAATGGATGCTCCCCTGGGACAGCTATGTGGAGACAGCAGTGATTTCAGTTCTCACCCTTGAACTTTACTCCTTCTTTTGATTCCCAAATGCTAGTTCATGAGCCCTGCTACCACTCAACTCTGACTGGGGCTCAAGTTGGTCCTGCTCTGTTAATAATACCTAGAAATTGTATGTGTCCTGTCAATTCAACGTGGTTATCTCTCTGCCAGGCATCCTCCCCTAGATATACTTTGCAGTGGTTTTAAAATATGACCACAGAATCTTTTTCTTTGGGGGGGGCGGTTCGCGGGCCTCTCACTGCTGTGGCCTCTCCTGTTGCGGAGCACAGGCTCCGGACATGCAGGCTCAGCGGCCATGGCTCACTGGCCCAGCCGCTCCGCAGCATGTGGGATCTTCCCGGACTGGGACACGAACCCGTGTCCCCTGCATCGGCAGGCGGACTCCCAACCACTGCGCCACCAGGGAAGCCCGACCACAGATTCTTTGACACTCCTCCCTCTGAGAAGGGGTCTCTGTCCCCTCTACTTGAAACTGGGTGACCTTAGTGACTCATGTGTCAGCCACAGCATGTAGTGAAAGTGAGGTTACGTAACTTAGGAGGCCAGGTCAGAATAGGTTTGCAGCTTCTGCCCCGTTGTTTTCCGGACACTCACTCTGGGGAAAGCCAGGTCCGCACCCCACCCCGCCGCCACCCCCATGCCTCCAGGGGGAAAAGATAACTCCCCACTTTGTGCAAACATTGTACCTGTCCATCTCTCTATCACAGCTATAGTGGATGCCTGTTTGTCTTCCCAGGCCTTCACCCCTTCTTTTGTGACTAACTACCCTTTCTTTTGGAAAGTGTCCCCCTCTGCCATGATTGTTTGGTCCAGGGGTGAGCACCTGGCACAAGGTGTCTTAGATTAAGATGCCCCAGAAGCAGACCCTGAGTAAGTATTTGAGTGCAAGTAGTTTATCTGGAGGCACCAACAGGGGCATGGGAAAGTGAGATGGGGGGAGGGAAAGAAGTTAACACAGGGAACAGCAAAGAGTGGGTTTCCACTGTGAGTAACTGGGACTCAGTCCTGCTGGGAACCATGTGGGGAGCACTGTAGACATTTCCTACCCAGGGGGCAAGGGAGCTCAGGTGTCTACCAAGTCCAGTGAGCCATCGGTTGAGAGCTGGTCTCCTAGACTTGAACTACCCAAGGTTAACTTCCCAGCATTTCCAGCCTGAGGCAGAGCTCACTCTGGTGGCCAGAGAAAGGCCAGGCCAAGAGTCACAAGCTGTGGGCAGGAAGCTTGTTGGGTCTGCAGGGGAACTGTGAGTGCCGAGCAGAGGACTGGGGGCGGGGCACCAACAGCATCTGCCGTACAAGGTGAGCCAATCACAGCACTTCCCTGGGACTTTGGAAACTGGACCAGAGAGAGAGAAGCAATCTTCCTCCACTGGAATGTGAGGTTCAGGAGTTGTAGGTGGATCTGCAATGAGAGAGGAATAAGCAACCACACACAGAGAAACAGAGTTGCAGCTGTCACACATCTGTCTTTCCATTTCTTCATCCATTCTTTTATGTCCTGGTAGCATTTGCATCCCTGGCTCAGTTGTCCCTAAGGCCCAGTGGCCTTCCTTCCCTTCCCAAGGCTTGGTCCTTTAACTCTTCAAAGATCTAATTGTATGAGATCCTCCACATATTCCCCAGTCCTTGGGTTACACATCAGCACATGAAGATGAATGGTTTACTTAGTTTCAAGGATATGGACATAGAGATGTATCAAAGGGGCACAGAAAGGGCATAATAATGACTAGAAAGACCTTTGTCACAACATCCCAAGGAGCAAGCATGAAAGGGTGGTACAAAGCACACAGGAAGCCCAGAAGGAGCCAGAGACACCCCTCCCCAGGCAGGCTGTGTGGAGGAATATGGGGTGTATGTTTAGCAATGTAACAGGCACATCTGGGTACATCCAGTTCAGGATCACTGAGCATTCCTGCCCTGATGGGGATGTCCAGGCACATCCACATGAGCCTCACTAAGCCGTCTACAGTAAGCTGAATGAAGACGTCCCAATCCCCAGAACGTGTGTATATGTTCTTTACACGGTAAGAGGACTAAGTTAAGGATTTTGAGATTGAGAGATGATCCTGGGTTATCCAGGTGGGCCCAGTGCAATCACAGAGGTCTTCCCAAGAGGGAGGCAGGAAGGTCAGAGTCAGTGGTAGGAGAAAGGGCCATGGAAGCAAGAGGGTGGAGTGACAGAAGAAGGGTCACGAGCCAAGGAAGGCCAGCAACCCCTAGGAGCAAACAAAGGCAAGGAAAAAATTCTCCCTGAGAGCGTCCAGAAGGAACCACCCTGCCAACCCATTCTAGACACCTACGTCCAGAACTGTAAGAGATTAAATTTGTGTTGTTTTAAGCCACTAAATTTGTGGTAATTTGGTACAGCAGCAACAGGAAACTGATACGCCTCCAGCATCTCCAGAATCCTACCAAGCCTTCTTGTTTATGTCTAAGCCAGTTCAAGGATGGTTTCAAGGTCATTTGCTACCCAAACAATCCTGTCAGAACAGCAGCAAGCATCACCCGGACAGATGTCTCCCCCTCACACTGTCAGCTCCTTCTTTTTACCTCCTCCATTCTGTTCCACAGAACCTTCTAGATGGTGGCTCTCAGCTGTTGTTTGTTGTTTGGTTGAGAACTAAGGGGGTTTGGTGGGAGGAGGAAGGTTTATTTTTAAAAATCACACATGCACATACACCGAAGTTCAGTCTCAGAAGCTGTGAAATCTTGTCCAATTTCAGCTTTACCCACAGGAACCCACCCAGAAAAGTATTCAAATTAGCAACTCTTTCCTTTTTTTTTTTAGATTTAGATAAAATGTAAATAACATAAAAATTTTTTAACCATTTTAAAGTGTACAGTTCAGTGACATTAAGTACATTTACACTGTCGTGCAACCATCACCACCATCCTGCTCCAGAACTTTCTCATCATCTCAGAGTGAAACTCTGTCCCTGTTAAACATGAACTTGATGCCGAAAACTCAGCCTCTGTGCACTGGTGCCGAACCAAATCTCGGAGACAGAGTTTTGCATGAAGTAGAAAAGAATAGCTTTATTGCTTTGCCAGGCAAAGGGGGACACAGTGGCTCGTGCCCTGAAAAACTGTACGTCCCAACCCGGGAGGATTTGGTGAGGAGTTTTAAGTTTTATAGCAATGGTTCAAGGGTGGGTTTGCTGATAAGGATCAGGGTGTGTGCAGGGCCTGCATTCCTTTAATCTGTTCTCAGGTAGTCTCTTGATGAGCTTCTCTGGTTCTTTTAATCTGGCCTCAGGTGGTCTTCTCTGGAATGAAGAATGCTATACATCTTCCATTTGTTGGGGGTTTTAGTTCTGTAAAGAGCTCAAAGGAAAAAAAAAAAAAGAGCTCAAAGATATTGTTAAGCGTATCGCTTGGGGAGGACCCAGGACCCTGCCCCAAGGCTGCACCATTGTTTCCTGGCTGCTCCTCCCTTATCTCTGCATCCCCTCCCTTCCCTGATTAGCAACTGTTTGAAAGGCTTTTGTGCCCAGGAGCCCCATAGGGTCCTGCTTGGTTTCAAACTCCCCATTCCCCCTCCCCCCCAGCCCCTGGTAGCAACTTTTTCTTGGAAAAGGCTAAAGAATGTTAAAACCGTCAAAAGCCAACCATTTTACCTGGCAAGCTAGGCTCTGGAACTGTTTTAGGGCAAAACTACACAGAAACCTTCAAGGCAAGCCTCCTCCCACGACTCCAGAAACTTTGCCTTCAAGACAAGATCACCACAGAAGTGAGATCTCCACCAGAGGCCAGAGGGCAATTGAAGGGGAAACAGGTCACCCTGGTTGTTCCCCCTGATAGGGTACCCCTCCAGGTCTCAGTGCCAGAGATCTGGGCTTTTCTGGGTGCAGGGCCTACCCATTTTAGTGTTAAAAGATGATTTTCAATGAAAGATAAAATCATGAATCTCATGCAGATATAAAAATGAGCACCTGTTCAAGTTTTTATTCTACTAATAAATCAATGAGGCAACCAGGCAGATGTTAGCGTAGGTTTAAAAGAACACCCAAAGGACAGATTTATAGATTAAGAGTGTTGAAATAAATGTGCAAATGTGAGCCAAACTGGTTTTTCCATAGAGAGGGTCAGGTGGGAGGAAAGTCGTTCCAACCTCTACAGGATAGGACAGAATTTCCATATCCGTAGATATGAATTATTTTTGTCTTGCTATCAATTATCTCTACACTTTACAGAGAACTGGGATCAGAACAGGGGTGGCCTCTAGAGTTTAGACAGTGCATAGTTTCCCACTGAAACAATTTTTTTCTCTACTTGAGAGGCGAAGGAATTAAAAAGAAGAGCAGATCAGTGGAGCTTCTGAGAGAAGAAGGGCCTCAGGAGTAGAGAAAAAAGTCCACATACTTCTGGAAGATACTAGAGCTTCAGTTGTTAAGTTGTTACCCATTGCCTGGGACACCGCTGAATTTTGCAGTGAAACTCTGATGTCAAAGAGCTGAGGGTTTGGGCTTCCCTGGTGGTGCAGTGGTTGAGAGTCCGCCTGCCAATGCAGGGGACATGGGTTTGTGCCCCGGTCTGGGAAGATCCCACATGCCGCGGAGCGGCTAGGCCCGTGAGCCATGGCCGCTGAGCCTGCGCATCCGGAGCCTATGCTCCGCAACGGGAGAGGCCAAAAAAGGGAGAGGCCCCCGAACCAAAAAAAAAAAAAAAAAAAAAAAAAAAAAGCTGAGGGTTTGCTTCAGCGACAGCCAGGAAGGGGAAACCACAAAGCAAGGCTGGACCCCAGAGCCTTCACGGGCAGGAGACCCGCAGTGTTGAAATGAAGGCAAAGCTGCAGGGGAGTGGCACTAGGGCCACACAGGCAGTCTGACCAAGGCTGGACCTCTCAGACCAGGTGCAGCCTTGGGTGTTCTCCATGCCAGACTGGCCCTGAGGCCCGGGCCTGAATGGAGGGGTGTGCATTCCAGAAGTGGGAAGGGCAAGGTTACCCCTAAAGGTGGAATTTTGAGAATGTGAGGGAATTCCTGCCTGTGGGCATGGAACAGTCTGGAGTCCCTATGAACACAACATAGGGAACTCTGCTTGTGATTGCTGCCCTGGCACCCCCAAAGCTGAGTGGGGGGAAGGAACCACGTCAGCACCCACTGAACTGAAGAGATTCTCAAGAAATTAAATCCAGGCTGGTCTGGCTAAACCCTTCCTCTTCCTCCATCCAGCCTCTTCCTAGGATTCTCAATGGAAATGATAAATTGCTGAAAGTCTGGAAACATTCTCATCTCTACCACCAGATGGCGCCAGTCACCACTGCACTGGCTAATTGTTAAACCAGGTAAGAGGTTCTCACACTTACAGAGGAGCTTGGCAGAACCCAACCCAACCTGCTCCCCTGGCAGCACAGAAACCATGGGAATTTCTAGTCTTTGGGCTCACGGGAGGAGCAGAGGAAAGCAGATACTGCCTGGAGAGCTGAGAACCCAGACAGGAAAAGAAGATCCTGATCAGAACTCTCTCTCCTATCCTCCTCACCACACACTGCTGGTATTTTTTCTATTGTTTCAATTCACTTTCCACAAAGTTTGAAATTCCACCCATTAAAAATTCATTGGTTCAGGGCTTCCCTGGTGGCGCAGTGGTTGAGAATCTGCCTGCCAATGCAGGGGACACAGGTTCAAGCACTGGTCCGGGAAGATCCCACGTGCCGCAGAGCAACTAAGCCCGTGCACCACAACTGCTGAGCCTGCGCTCTAGAGCCCGTGCTCTGCAACAAGAGAAGCCACCGCAATGAGAAGCCCGTGCACCACAATGAAGAGTAGCCCCCACTCGCCACAACTAGAGAAAGCCCGCGTGCAGCAACGAAGACCCAACACAGCCAAAAATAAAGAAATTAATTAACGAAAAAATAAAGATGTGGTATATATATATACAATGGAATACTACTCAGCCATAAAAAAAAGTATGAAATAATGCCTTTTGGAGCAACATGGATGGACCTAGAGATTATCCTGCTAAGGGAAGTAAGTCAGAAAGAGAAAGGCAAATTTCATATGATATCACCTACATTTGGAATCTAAAATATGACACAAATGAACTTATCCACGAAACAGAAACAGACTCACAGACATAGAAAACAGACTTGTAGTTGCCAAGGGAGAGGGGGGATGGAGGAGGGATGGACTGGAATTTTGGAATTAGCAGATTCAAACTGTTACATATAGAACAGATAAATAACAAGGTCCTACTGTATAACACAGGGAAATATATTCAATATCCTATAATAAACCATAATGGAAAATAAAATAACATCCCTTGATGAAAAATGACCAAGCATTCAATGAATCAGGAAACTACAACTCATAATGGGAAGAAACATCAATCAATCAAAACAGACCCAGAAATGACAGAGATGATGGAATTAGTGGACAAGAGCATGTTAAGTAGAAATGTAGAAGATATATATGATTCAAATCAAACTTCTTGAGATGAAAAATACACTGAATGGCATTTACAGCAGATTAGACACTGCGGAAGACAAGATTAGTGAACTTGTTACAGTAAGAGAAACTATCCACAAAGAAACAAGAAGGAAAAAAGGCTAAAAGTAAAGGAACATCGAGTGTGAGATAACTTCAAGAAGGCTAATATACACGAGTCCTAAAAGGAGGAGGTGCGGAAAAAATATTCAAAGAAATAATAGGCACCATTTTTTTCAAATTTGATGAAAACTATAAACCCACAGATCCAAGAAGCTCAATGAACCAAAAGCACAAGAAAAATGAAGAAAACGACACCAAAGTACATCACAATTTAAACTAGCAATAAAGAGAAAATCTAAAAGCAGCCAGAGGAAAAAAGGGCACAATACGGCTAGAGAAACACATATTTCAGCAATCTTCTCGTTGGAATCAAGGTGATCTAAAAGATAGGGAGAAACATTTTAAAAGTACTAAAAGTAAACAAAACAAAACAAAACAAAAAGACAACAAAAAACCCCCTATCAATCTAGAATTCTATAGAATGACAAAACAAATGCTAGAATTAATAAGTGAGTTTAATAATGTTGTAGAATACAATACAAAACTAAATCGTATTTTTATATTATAGCAATGATCAATCAGATATTGAAAATTTCCAAAACACCATAAAAGTATTAAATACTTGAGGAGACATCTGACAAGGACCAAGGACATGTAAGACCTGCACATTGAAGACTACAGAAAAATTAAAAGAAATCCTCAATAGAGAGCTATATTATATTCATGGGTCAAAAGACTCAATATTGGTAAGTGTCAATTCTCCACAAATTGATCTACAAAATCAACACGGTTCCAATCAAAATCTCAGTGGACTTTTTTAGTAGAACAAGCTGATTCTAAAATTTATATCGTAATGCAAAGGATGTAGAATGGCCAAAATAACACAGAAGAAGAAGAACAAAGTTGGAATACTTAATACTACCTGATTCAAGACATTATAAATCTCGAGTAATAAAAACAATGTGTTATCAGTACAAATACGTCAAATAACAAACAGATCTGTGGAACAGAATACAGAGTCAAGAAATAGACTTGCATGTATATGGTCAGTTGTTTTTTAACAAGATGCAAAGGCAATTCACTGGAGAAAGGGTAGTTTTTCAATTCCTTAAATAGGTCATGGAACAGAATAGAGTGTTCAGAAATAGATGTACACATATACGGTCAATTGATTTTCAACAACAGTACAAAGGCAATTCAATGGAGAAAGAAAGAATAGTCTTTTCAAAAAATAGTGCTGAAACCATGGGACATCCATAGGCAAACAAAACAAAACAAAACAACCTAAAACCAAAACAAACAAAGCAAAACCAAAACACTCAGAATGAATCATAGAACTAAATGTAAAACTTAAAATTATACAACTTCTAGAGGAAACATAGGAGAAAAATCTCTCTGACCTTAGGTTTAGCAAAGATTTCTTAGATACTGCATCAAAAGCACTATCCATAAAAGAAAAAAAAATCAATAAATTGGGCTTCATCAAAATTATAAACTTCTCTTCAGAGGATAGTGTTGAGATAATAAAAAGATAAGCCAGACACTGGAAGACAATATTTGAAAATCATATATTTCATAAAGACTTGAATACAGAATATATAAAGGACTCTCAAGACTTAATGATAAGAAAACAAACAATCCAATTTAAAAATGGGGGACTTCCCTGGTGGTGCAGTGGTTAAGAATCCGCCTGCCAATGCACGGGACACGGGTTCGAGCCCTGGTCTGGGAAGATCCTGCATGCCGTGGAGCAACTAAGCCCATGCGCCACAACTACTGAGCCCGCATGCTGCAATTACTGAAGCCCGAGCGCCTACAGCCCGTGCTCCGCAACAAGAGAAGCCACCGCAATGAGAAGCCCGCGCACCGCAACGAAGAGTAGCCCCCACTTGCCGCAACTAGAGAAAGCTCGTGCACAGCAACGAAGACCCAACGCAGCCAAAATTCAATAAATAAAAAATAAATAAATTTATAAAAATGGGGAAAATAATATTTGAACAAACACTTCATCAAAGAAGATATACCCATGGCAACTAAACAATTGAAAACATCTCCAACATCTTTAGTGGTTAGGGAAATGCAAATTAAAATCTCAATGAGATACCTACACACCTATCAGAATGACAACAATGAAAAACACTCACCATTCAAGTCTTGGTGAGGACGTGGTCGATCTGGAACTCTCATACACTGCTGGTGGGAACGTAAAATGAAGCAACCACTTTGGAAAATAGTTTGGTAGTTTCTGAAAAAGTTAAACATGCACTTACCCTATGACGCCCCCTCCCTGCATGAATCCCCTAGGTATTTACCTGAGAGGAATGAAAGTATATGTCCAGGCGAAGATTTGTACACAAGCGCTCAGAGCTGCTTTATTTGAGAGTCAAAAACTGCGGGCAACCCAAATGTTTGTCCACAGGTAAATGGGTAAACAAATTGCAGTACATTCATACTATGGAAGGTATTAAACTCAGCAATAAAGAGAAATGCCCTGTTGATCCATGCTACGGCAGGGATGACTCTCAGAATACTTGTGCTGAGTGAAAGACTCCAGACAAGAAGGAGTGTGTACTATCTGAGTCCATTTATGCATAAGACACCCACAATTGCAAGCTATTCTACAGTGACAGAAAGTGTATCAGCGGTTGTTGTGTGGGGATGGGGGGAGAAATGGGAAGAAGGGATGAAAAAGGACATGAGAAATTTTGGGGGGTGATAAATATATTCATTATTTTGATTCTGATGTTGGTTTCTGGGATATATATTTGTGTATACGTCAAAACTTAACCAAATTGTACACTTTTTTTTTTGACCGCGCTGTGAGGCTTGTGGGATCTTGGTTCCCCCACCAGCGATTGAAGCTGGGCCCTCAGCAGTGAAAGCGCTGAGTCCTAACCACTGGACTGCCTGGGAATTCCCCAAATTGTACACTTTAAACATGCAGTCTCTTTTATGTCACTAATACCTCAGGAAAGCTGTTGCAAAAAGAAAAATCTGGGGGGAAGGCTGAGTGTCAGAACATGGTGGACTTTGAAAGCCAGACTGAGGAGTGTGGGTGACCCTGAGGTGATGGGCAGCATTGAGTGTTTCAGATGGATTTGGTTGTAGGAAGCCAACCCTTGTGGGCAGGGTCTGGAATAGCCCGGAGGGGGCAAAGCCAGGGCAGGAGATCCTTGTACAGTAAAGGCCCCACCAGAGGGGTGGGGACGGATTCTAAAGATAAAAGGAAGGAGAAGCAACTGGATCAATGATGATTTAGGGCTCATTCCCTGGCTCCCAGGGCAGTCATTTAATAAACCAAATCTGGGCAAGAAAGGCCTCTGGGACTTGAAAAAAAAAATCCTGCATGTCTGCTTCTTTCCGGTTTCTCCCTCATGGATGGCGTCCGGTGACCGCAGCTCTCTCTGCTGACCGCAGCTGGACGTTACTGCCTGTCAGACACTCACTCAGCCACAGCTCACCCGGCAGGAAGGGGCCCGAGATCCTGCCCTCCAGGGCAGTGAAGGAGCCGATCAACTGAGCCACTCTTCCTACTGATCTCCCAGGCGCTGCCTTTCCCCTGCCTAAGCCAGGCACTGATTTCTGCCTCAAGTCCTGGTCCCTCTTGGGTCTGACCTCCATCTTTCCAGCTTTCATGTAAGCCACACATTTTCATTTCTGCCCTACATCTTGCTTGAATGAATCCTGGGTCAATGCCCAGACTTCCTGCCCCCTTCCTCACTGCCCCCCGTCCCACCTCAGTTTACTCCCCAAATGCCACAGCTGCCACTGTGCCCTGATTAATGGATGACCCCATCAGGTGACAGAAATCTAAATATAACTGTGGCTGGCTGCCTGGCTGGCTCATTCGCTGTGTGTGTTCAGGGCAAAAGACCAAGACGTGAGCCTTCCCCAAGCCTGCAGATCCAGGCTCTTGCTGCAGGGAGAGCGCTTAGGGCACAAGTTTGCAATCCGATGACAGGGAGGGAAAGAGCAGGTGTGAGTGTAGAAGATAGCGTGGTCCAGAGAAAGGTGGGGGTAGAACTCAAACCTCGAGGCAAGGTGAAGAGCCTTGAAGAGTGACTAACATCCTTAAGGGATGGATTACTGCAAAGTTCATCCTCCCCCGTGGGGAATCTGCAGGAAGCCTTCTACTGACATCCTAATAGTAAACGCTGTCTGAACACCCTCCCCAAACCAAGTGTTTCATTCTTTCATCTAGTTATCCTTGCAGCAAATATTCATTGAAGCCTCTTCTTTGAAGCTCTGGTTGTGGACCTACATTCTGCTTTCAAGAAGTAGAGACCAAAAAACAAACCCAGAAACAGCAAACACTATGATAAGGGCCCTAAGAGGCCTGGTCTTCAGCCCAGATCTAGGAGGGGATGAGTCAGGGAAAATTTGCTGGAAGAGATCCTATTTAGACTCAATCCAAAGGGTTAGAAGGAATAAACGGAGAGAAATGTGTGAGGTGGGACCGATGACCTTGGAGATACCTTCAAGGAACTATACGTACTGATAGTTTGGCTATTGGGCGCTTGGTGAGATGGGATGAGGTGTTGAGACGAGGTGAGGTGAGGTGAGGCAAAGCTGGGATCCTGTTCTTGAAGGCCTTGTATGAAATGTAGGTTGTATCCAGCTAGCAGCAGGGAGCCACCCAAGGTTTTAGGCATGTTGGAAGGATCATTCAGAGTCAGAGTGGAATGGAGGTAAGTAAGTTGGGGGGAGGTGGGGAAATCAGCAAGGAGGTGATGCAGGCATACCAGGTGTCAGAGGTGAGGCCTGAGCTGGGCACTTGCGGTGAGAATAAGAGGAGAGACATGAAGTGCGTAGAATTTGATCTGGACATCAGCCCCAGGGCCCTAGGAAGGGCAGGTATGATCATCCCCATTTTATAGGCAGGAAACTGATTCTCCTCCATCAAATATCTTTGAACACATATTTTTTGGGGGCACCTATTATGGGTCAGACATTGTGCTGAGGGATTAAGAACAGTCCTGGATCTACTGAGAAATTTGCTCTCATGAAATGATCTCCAGATTTAGGTGATTCTACCATTAACAACAACACATCTTTGAGGCACATGCTACCAATTATTCCAGTTATTTATAATTACTCAAACTACTGTTATTATTTTTTCAAAACTGACCATACACTCAGGGTCAAAGGCATTAATTATCGTGGATATAAACATGTATTTCAAATATCCTTTTTGATAATTTCTCTCTCTCTTGCTCATTTGCCAGATTTTTGTCAGATCTGATGAGTTGATCGTTGTTTTCGCTTCATAACATGGCTGTGGAAGGACTTCTGCCAGGAGTAGGAGAGGCATTGGGTCTGCTGTTTCCTTGTTTGGGGCTTGTACTAGTTTAATTGGTTTATCTCCAATCTGTGTATCTTTGCAAGGCACGTGTCCAGTCTTGGAGAGCTGGTTTAGTGCAAAGTGGATAATATCAGAAAACCTGTTTCACTGGGCCCACTTAAGCTGCAACATATCACAATAAGCTGGAAGCAAAGATTGTAGTTGCCACTCTGCTCCCCCTCCCCCCGGCCCCCAGAAGCTGCAGGTGGGCCCGCCCACTTCTTTTATTTTTTTACACATTTTATTCGAGGGCTTCCCTGGTGGCGCAGTGGTTAAGAATCCGCCTGCCAATGTAGGGGACACGGGTTCGAGCCCTGGTCTGGGAAGATCCCACATGCCGCGGAGCAAGTAGGCCCATGAGCCACAACTACTGAGCCTGCGCGTCTGGAGCCTGTGCTCCGCAACAAGAGAGGCCGCGACAGTGAGAGGCCCGCGCACCGCGATGAAGAGCGGCCCCCACTCGCCGCAACTAGAGAAAGCCCACGCGCAGAGACAAAGACTCAACACAGCCAAAAATAAATATTTTATTCGAGTATAGTTTATTTATTTTTAAAGTTTTTATTTATTTATATCTTTTCTGCTGCGTTGGGTCTTCGTTGCTGAGCGCGGGTTTCTCTAGTTGCGGCGAGCGGGGGCTACTCTTCGTTGCGGTGCGCGGGCTTCTTATTGCGGTGGCTTCTCTTGTTGTGGAGCATGGGCTCCAGGCGCGCGGGCTTCAGTAGTTGTGTGGCTCGCAAGCTCGGGCTCGCGGGCTCAATAGTTGTGGCACATGAGCTTGGGTGCTCTGGCATATGGGAGCTTCCCAGACCAGGGATGGAGCCCGTGTGCCCTGCATTGGCAGGCGGAGTCTAAACCACTGCGCCAGCAGGGAAGTCCCCTCCCCACTTCTACCAGGACACCTGGTGTATCCTGCCGGACTTGTGGGGATCTTATCTATGCACCAAGAAGCCAGGGCCAAGTTGCATATGTTAGCCATGTGTGATGTATTTCAAACTTTTTAGGTTTGATACAAAGTCACACTCAGATCAGTTTGAAGATCCCTGGAAATAGAAGCCAGGTCCATAGCAGCTGTTCTTTCTTGTTTCAAAAGAGGAGAAAGCTCTGATGTAGCCTACAGGAAATATCCAATCCCTAAAGGGGTCCTTGATTCTCCTGCTGAAAACCCTCCAATGACTTCTCACTGCATTGAGAAAATATCCAAATCCTTCACTGTGGCCCTCAAGTAACGGCAACTGTATTATTTGTTGTCCAAACCCAAACACTGTTGAGAGTGAAAAAGGCCGGACAAACTTTAAAGGGGCCAGGCAATAGGAAAACTGGGATGAAAGGCCTCTCTGGAACATGACCCCAAGCTCTCCAACCACATGTCCTGCAGCTCCCCGTCCTTTACGAAGCTCCAGTCACTCTGGTCTTCTTTCTGGTCCTGTGCCAAGGTTTTCTTCTTTTCAGGGTCTACATACTTGCTGGTCCCTCCAGTGTTTTACATGGCTGAGTCCCTCTCATCGTTCCTTTCATTTGTTTATTTATTTATTTATTTGTTTATTTTTGGCTGCGTTGGGTCTTTGTTGCTGCGCTTGGGCTTTCTCTACTTGCGGTGAGCGGGGGCTACTCTTCGTTGCGGTGCTCGGGCTTCTCATTGCGGTGGCTTCTCTTGTTGCGGAGCACGGGCTCTAGAGCGCAGGCTCGGTAGTTGTGGCGCACGGGCCTAGTTGCTCCGTGGCATGTGGGATCTTCCTGGACCAGGGCTCGAACCCGTGTCCCCTGCATTGGCAGGCAGATTCTTAACCCCGGCGCCACCAGGGAAGCCCATCATTCCTTTCTTAGTTCAAGTATCACCTCCTCAGAGAAAATTTCCCCAACCACCCTAAGTAGCATCCTCACCCTGTTCCAGCCTCCCACCATGCCACACGTTCCCACTGTAACCTCATGCTGTTTTTAAAAATAGCACTTATTGAGTGAAATTGCCTTTTAGTTTATTTGCTTATATATCATATCTTCTCTGCTAGACAGTGAGCTCTGTGAGAGCAGGAACATTGTCTCTTTCATCAGGGTATCCTCAGTACCTAAAACAGAGCTTGGCAGGCAATAGTCACTTTTTAAATATTGGATGGATGGATGGATGAATGAATGGATATGTGACATAAAACCATTCTGGTATGTCTTGGTGACTTGGCCAAGGTAATCCACCCAGTGAGGGCAGATCTAAGACTCAAGCTAAGTAATTTTCCTTCTGTTTCTCTGCCCTGCAGTTCCACAGCAGGGTACTTGGAGCCCAGCACTGACAGTCACATGGCCCTGGGGCAGAAATGAAGCAATCTGGAAGGAAGCCAGCCTAGGGAAGTGAGCCAACGGCACATCTCTGTGGGCTTGCCTTTCTGGTCTCTCCATCTGGAATGCTCTTCCTTGCCTTCACTTGCCTAACTTCTACTCACGATTTAAGACTGAGCTCAATTTAATTGAACTGCAGAATACAGAACAAATTTATAAAGACTAGAAGCCATATGGAAAATATTTACCAGCCTGACTCTCTATATATTAAGAGACAAAATCTTCCATACAAGGGTAGACATTCTAAAGTTGAAAGATAAGCGTGAGTCTGGGAAAAAATATTTGTAACACGTAAAAAGAGACACAGGATTACTATCTATAATATATGGAGAGCTCCTATTAATAAAAAGACAAACCAATTAAAGAAACTCAGGCAGAATGTATAAACAAACTGTGGTACATCCATTCAATAAAATATTATTCAGTGATAAAGATAGATAAAAGGATACGAATAGGCAATTGCAGAATAGAAATAAAAATGAGCAGTTAACTTCCGAATAAACCAGTAACAAGAGAAATGCAAAATAAAACTTTGTATCATTTTTTACTTATCAGATTGCCAAGAATTTAAAAGACTGGTAATAAACAGTGGTGATGAGGGTGTGGGGAAATGGGTACTCGTATATACACTGTTGGTGGAAATGTAAGTTGGCAAAATATTTTTGGAGAAAAAATTGGCAATTTGTATGAAAAATATTTTAAAAAACACCCCCGCTTTTTAAGTACACCTCACTCACAGGGATCTAGTTTATTGAAATTCACTGGCCAAAGCTCTATTTATGAAGCTACTATTCATTACTGCAGCATTGGTTTAAATTGAAGCAAGTCAAATATTCATCAATGGGGTAATGGATAAAAAAATTATTATGTATATATTAAAATGTTACAAAAATGAGTTAGACCCATAACTACTGAAATGCAAAAATGTCCAATATATGTTAAATTAAAAATTTTATTTATTTATTTACTTAGGTTACTCTGGGTCTTAGCTGCAGCAGGCGGGATCTTCATTGCGGCATGTTTAACTGCAGCATATGTGGGATCCTTAGTTACAGCATGGATGTGGGATCTAGTTCCCCAACCAAGGATCGAACCCGGGCCCCCTGCGTTGGGAGCTCAGAGTCTTACCCACTGGACCACCAGGGAAGTTCCCAATATCTGTTAAATTAAAGGCATCTTGCTGAGCAGCGTGTAAAGCATATTCCCATTTCTCTGGAAGATATGATGGTTTTAGAGCATTCTTACAGTCTCAGCTGTTCATTTTTATGATATTTGAATCTTTTACCAAAATAAACATTTTTGTATAAGTGAGAAAAAAAGTTATTCTACAAAGCATCAGTGTTCTTAAAAACTCAATCAAAAACTTTTTCTTAACTAATTTTATTATTGAATTTAATTGAAGGTCTGTCCTCATTGGCTAAGTGATTTACATTATATAAACATAGAAAAATACAATTACTATCTTCTAGGAACTTAAATTAGAACAAAAACCAAACTCAAAGAATTCAGCAGCTGTGCAATACCCAGAAAAGGGATTGGACTTGTTGTCACAAAAATCTGAGCATAAACTTGGCAGTCACTAATTAACTGTGTGTCTTCAGACTCAAACTCTTGGAGGCTCCCATTCCTCATTTGCAAAATGAGGATTAACAGAAAAACGGATGTAGGAGATCTGGGAAGCAAACAAGACTTCCCTGGTGGTCCAGTGGTAAAGAATCCCCCTTCCAATGCAGAGGACGCGGATTCGATCCCTGGTCTGGGACTAAGGTCCCACATGCCACGGGACAACTAAGCCCGCGTGCCGCAAACTACAGAGCCCATGAGCTCTGGAACCCGTGCGCCACAACTAGAGAGAGAAAAAACCTGCAGGCCACGACTGGAGAGAAGCCTGCGCACCACAACAGAAGATCCTACATGCTGCGACTAAGACCCAATGCAGCCAAAAAAATAGAGAAAAAGAAGAAAAGTGGCATTACCGTAGGCAGAAGGAAAAATAAAGAGCCACGAAAAGTAAAATGAGAGATTAGACTGAGATATACACATCAGATTCCCCTCTTACCCCCTCCCAAAGTCTGGAGTTATAGCTACGCTGGAGAATTGATTTACACTGGTCGCCTGCATGATTGAAAAAATAACCACAATCATCTCACCTCTACTACTTAATAATGATTTGAGAGTTTTAGCCAATGTAATGAGACCAAAATAAGACACAAAAGGTACAATTGCTAGAAACATATAGTCAAAATTATAAAACAGAAAACTTGAATCTAGCCTTAAAATCAAAAGAAATAATTGGTCACAAGGGTATTTGAGGGGAGGCTGAAAAGGAAATATATTTTTGCCAAAATTATTTGAGAATGCAGGTGCTGTGCTGGTTATTGCCATCTTAGCAAGAGAAGGAAGAAAAAGTTAGCACTGTTGGGGACCAGCCAGGTGTCATCAAAGATCTAATTTATGATTAAACTGTACATGCTTGCTTCCTTGTCATCATAACAGTTCTTTGCAATGTGCTTACTGGTATTTAAAAAGAAGGAACTAAAGACTTTCCATAAGATAGTCATCTATTTGAGTATAAGAGTTTTTTTGTTTCTGTTTAATCTAACAGGAATGTAACCTTTAACCACAAGGCTTGGGATAACGATAAAACTTGTAAAGTATATTTATTATGCCAGATTGTATTTGTTCATTTAGGCCACAGAATATGTTTGCTATAGGAAACTGAATTTGCTCCCTTAATCCGCCAATGAACTTAATGGTTTTATGATAATTAATGTACTATTTTATAAATGAAGTAATTTGTGTTGCATACACGTTGATTGGCTCAAAGAGTTGCCTGGAGGGCCGGAGAACCAGGTTTGAGGTTATGTGCTAAGACCCACAACCAAAATTTTGGCGTAGAACCAGTCTGGAGAGGGCACCTCTGCTGCCATCCCAGAGGGGTAAATGTGCAGTGACATTGCTGATGGCACTGGGAACTGGAGGCTACCACTGGTATTGTTGCCACTGCTGATGCCAGAAGCGGGATGTTGCTGCCACCATCTCTGTTACTGTCAGTGATGATGCTCCACCGTCTGTGTTTATTCCTTAGCTCCCAATTTGAAATTCAGGACAGGGCATTTGATTGGCTGTACCTAGGTCATGTGCTCAGTCCCATCTGCAAAGGAGACTGGGGAACTAAGTATCTGGCAGTTTCAGCTTCTATGCTGGGAGAAGGGTATACCATTCACCAAGACTGTTAAGGTGGGGAAAAGACTTCCAAATATAGGAATAGGATTCCGATATAGGAAAGGGGTTCAGATTCTGAGCAGTCATTACAAAATATATAATCACATGTTTTTTAAAATTAATTAATTAATTATTTTTGGCTGCGTTGGGTCTTTGTCGCCGTGTGGGGGCTTTTTCTAGTTGCGGTGAGCGGGGGCTACTCTTTGTTGTGGTGCACCAGCTTCTCATTGTGGTGGCTTCTCTTGTTGTGAAGAATGGGCTCTAGGTGCGCGGGCTTCAGTAGTTGTGGCATACCGGCTTAGTTGCTCCACCGCATGTGGGATCTTCCAAGACCAGGGCTTGAACCCGTGTCCCCTGCATTGGCAGGTGAGTTCTTAACCACTGCGCCACCAGGGAAGTCCCCACTAAAAAATATGAAGTCCATCATAACTGGTTAACTTCAACTCTTCTCTTACTTTGCACCTGTGCCCAAACAAGTGCATGTTGTGAGAGCAACACCTCCCCATATTGATTGAACTCACTTTCAACGTATGGCCACTCGATCAAATGAGTTTGCAACGCTGCCAGACTATTCTGCTTTAGTTTCTTAGCACATTCATTTTTCTGCTTTCTGACACACTATCTCATATTTCTCTCCTCAAATCTGCGGCATCTCCCCCTCAGCCCAGCAGTGTCTCTGCTCAGTGATCCCTCGAGAGAACAGACCCATTAGAGGAGCGCTATCTTCTCTTCCCACCAACGAAAACCCTTCCCCTTTGTCCTCTGGCTCCTACTCCCTCTCACCTACTCAACTCCTTTGCTCTTGAACTCTCCCCTTTTTCACAGTCTCCTGGATCGTTCCCACTGACATGGAAACGTGTATTCACATGCCCTATCTTCAAAATCATGCTAAGCAAAACAAAAACCTGCTCCAACCCCATGTCCCCTTCCAACTTCTGCCTCGTGTCTCTGTCCTTTTTCTTAAACAAACCTCATCATCAGAATTGTCTATCCTTGCTCTCACTCTTCCTCAAATCCAGTTTTCTGCAAACTACTTCAGTCAGGCTCTGTCCTCACTATTTTATCAAGGTCACCAATGACCTACTTCTTGCCGAAGCCCATGTTTGTTTGTTGGATTTTTCTGTTGGCATCTTATTGAACTTCTCAGCAGCATGGGATACTGTTGAACACTCTGTCCTTTTTAAAACACTTTTTTCTTGAGCTTCCAGGACTTCACACTGGCTTTTCTCCTCCTTCTCAACCTGCTTTGTTTCCCCAGGACTCCTCTCCTTCGTAGTCTCTCCTCCATCTAATTCTCTCCCTCAGTGATTTTTCCAGTCTCTTTACCTAATTTTTTTTAAAGCTCAAGAGTATTTATGGGAATTCAAAAATATACAGCATCCAACAAGATAAAATTAATAAAGTCTAATAAAAAATTATCAGCATGCAAAAAAGGAAGATATTATGATCCATAAAAGGGAGAAAATAATCAATTAATCAAAACCAGTCCAGATGGGACACAGAAGATAGAATTTTGTAAACCAGGAAAGTTAACAATTACTGTAACTATATTCCCTAAGTTTAAGAAGCTAGAGTGGGCTTCCCTGGTGACACAGTGGTTAAGAATCCGCCTGCCAATGCAGGGGAGACGGGTTTAAGCCCTGGTCTGGGAAGATCCCACATGCCACGGAGCAACTAAGCCCGTGCACCACAACTACTGAGCCTGAGCTCTAGAGCCCTTGAGCCACGACTACTGAGCCCATGTGCCACAACTACTGAAACCCACACATCTAGAGCCTGTGCTCCGTAACGAGAGAAGCCACCTTAATGAGAGGCCTGCGCACTGCAACACTGAGTAGTCCCCGCTCGCCGCAACTAGAAAGAAAGCCCACGTGCAGCAATGAAGACCGAAAACAGTCATAAATAAATAAATAAATAAATAAATTAAAAAAAAAAAGCTAGAGTAAATATTGCACATGTTAAGTAAAGACAGAAAATGTTTAAAAAGACCCAAATTGGACTTCCAGGGATGAAAACTGCAATGTGTGAAATGAAAAACATACCGGGTAGGATTAATGATGGATTAGACATTGGAGAAGAAATGATTATTGAACTTGAAAACATAGTAATCGAAACTATACAAACGAAACACAGAAAAATGACTGGAATAAACCACGAGGCATTCATGAGTATTTACCGCAAAAAAAAAAAAAAAATTATTTATTTTATTTTTGTCTGCATTGGGTCTTAGTTGCTGCGTGCAGGCTTTCTCTAGTTGCAGTGAGCGGGGGCTACTCTTCGTTGCGGTACGGGTGTTTCTCATTGCAGTGGCTTCTCTTTTTTTTTTGCGGTACGCGGGCCTCTCACCGTTGGGGCCTCTCCCGTTGCGGAGCACAGGCTCCGGACACGCAGGCTCAGCCGCCGTGGCTCACGGGCCCAGCCGCTCCGCGGCATGTGGGATCCTCCCGGACCAGGCCACGAATCCGTGTCCCCTGCATCGGCAGGCGGACTCTCAACCACTGCGCCACCAGGTAAGCCCTGCAGTGGCTTCTCTTGTTGCAGAGCACAGGCCCTAGAGTGCACGGGCTTCAGTAGTTGTGGCACATGGGCTTAGTTGCTCCACCGCGTGTGGGATGTTCCAAGACCAGGGCTTGAACTCGTGTTCCCTGCATTGGCAGGCGGATTCTTAACCACTGAGCCATCATGGAAGTCCCTTAATATTTCTTACAGTGCAGCTCTACCAGAGATGAGAGGAATCCTTTCCGTTTTTTCCTGAACCTATTTTGTTTCTCCATGAATTTTACCATATTTCCACTCAACTTGTTATTTTGAAAAATTTCAAGCTTAATTAAAAGTTAAGGGACTTCCCTGGTGGTCCAGTAGTTAAGAATCCACCTTCCAATGCAGGGGACATGGGTTCAAGCCCTGGTCTGGGAAGATCCCACATGCCGTGGAGCAACTAAGCCCATGCGCCACAACTACTGAGCCCGTGTGCCACAACTAACGGAGAGCCTGTGTGGCAACTAAGACTGGATGCAGCCAAAAATAAATAAATTTAAAATAAATAAATAAATAAATAAAAGTTGGAAGAATAGTAACTATGAACTCTTCCATGAGGCCCATCAGTTGCTAACATTTTGCCAACATTTATGTGTGAACTCTCTCTCTTCCTCTCTCCCTCGCCTCTCCCCCTGCCCCACACACTTTATTTTTTTGCTGAACCATTTGGAAGCAAGTTTCAATCAACATGATACTTCTCCCTTAAATATTTTAGCATGCATACCCCTAGATTGGAATAAAGATTTTCCTATGTAACTATAGTACTATCATTACATCTAAGAAAATTAAGAATAAATTAATATCACCTAATATGCAGTACATATTCAAAGTTCCCCCAAATCTCTGATATATAACTTTTATAGAAGTTTTTCCTTTAAGTCCAAGATCCAATCAAGATTTACCTATTACACGTGGTCATTAATATTGTGACCGAAAGTGGGGTCCGGCTGCTCGCTGCTCAAAAGCCATTAAAGAGGTCAGCCTGGTGGAAAGGAAATTTTGCTTTATTTCAGATGCTGGCAACCGAGGGGGTGGGAGGGTGGAGAGCAGACACCTGTCCAAAGGCCAACCCTCCGCCCCACCCCCGCCAGCCACAACAATCAGGGGGCAAGAGCTTTTATAGATGGAGGGAGGGGGCTACATGCAGAAACAGCACAGTCAGCTCTGACAGTCATCTTGAAATTGATCATCGGTGGTCTGACCAGAGTCATCTTGATTGTTTTAGGTACAGCTAATCTTCAGTTCCATGATCGGTTTGTTCCCATTTCCTTGAGCCCAATTCTTGGAATTGTGGGAGCTTATGTCATAGCTACAGTCTGGTCATCGTGTAGTTAACTTCTTCCACCTGCTGGGGGTTTCAGAATCTGTAAGACAGCTCACAGCATGCGGCTCAGAATATTATCTATAGCCCTTGAGTAGAAACTAAAGAACCTTGACTATGCTCAATGACTAAACTACTATTACTTAGTCTTGTTGGACTACTTTTCTTTGCTTCTGCATTTTCTCCCTTCTCTGGTTAAACTTATTCTTTGGCTAAAGTTTTTCCACAGACAAAAGGCAGGCTGAGGACATGGTGGGGCATAGACCATAGGGCCCTGCTCCATTTCAGTATCTCTAGTCTCTTTTATAGTAAAACAGACACCCCCTTCCCTGCCTCTCCCCTACCCGCCTGCCATTGTTGACTTTTTGGAAGAGCCCTCTCTTGCAGAATGCATTCTAGATCAGTGTTTCTCAGCTTGGGTGATTTTTACCCCCATGGGAAAATTGGCAGTGTCTGGAGACGTTTTTGACTGTCACAACTTGGGAGGTGTATCTTAATCCTTTTGGGCTGCTATAACAAAATAACATAGACTGGGTGGTTTATAAACAACAGAAATTTATTTATCACAGTTCTAGAGGCTGGGAATTCCAAGATCGAGGTGCCAGCAGGTTCGTGTCTGGTGAAGGCCCACTTCCTGGTTCATAGACTTTTTTTTTTGCTATAATCTCAAATGGTGCTATAATCTCAAATGGTGAATGGAGGAAGGGAGATTTCTTGGGCTTCTTCTTTTTTTTTTTTTTTTTTTTAAATCCATGTGGCTTGTGGGATTTTAGTTCCCTGACCAGGGATTGCACCCGGGTTGGACCTCTTTTATAAGGATACTAATTCCATTCATGAAGCCTCTACCTTCACAACCTAATCACCTCCCAAAGGTCCCACCTCCTAATGCTATTACTTTGGGTATTAGGATATCAACGTATGAACTTTGTGGTGGGGGGCACAAACATTCAATCTATAGCAAGGTGCTACTGGAATGTAGTGGGTAGGGGACAGGGATGCTTCTAAACATCCTACAACGCACAGAGTAGTTCCCACAAGAAAGAATTAGCATCCTAAAATGTCAGTAGTGCCAAGGTTGAGAAACCCTGGTCCAGATTTATCTGATTGTTTACTTATGGTTAGGTTCAGGTTTGACACTTTTTTGGTGAGAAACCTACACAGATGATATTGTGGCTTTTTAGTAAATCTCATCAGGAGGCACTTCTTGTCAAATTGTCCCTCTTGGTGGTCCCTAAGTCTGATCATTTGGTTAGAGGGGAGACTGCTGAATCTCTCCACTGAAAAGCTACCTTTCCTGCTTTGTAGTTAGTAAAAACTACAAAGGGATAGTTTGTAGTTTGGGGTGATACTTGGAGATCTTGTGAATATTCTATTGCCTCCAAATATTTTACCCAATAATTTAGCATCCATTGATAATCCTTGCCGGAACCAACTATTACACGGGGGATTTCAGAATGGTTGTTTTCTTTTATTCTATCATTCCTTCTATGATTTTTAGCTGGGATCCTTCTGTAAAGAAGAGCTTTTCATTTCTATTTTTCTTTTTCATTTTACTATTACTATGGACTAATGGAAATTTTAATTTAACATATTAATAAACAATTATCATCGTTAACGCATTTCGATGTGCAAATTGCCACTAATTTGGCCAAAGGGCGTCACTTTAAGCTGTCTCCTATGTCCTTTTGACATTTCCCTTAGTCTCTGAGCTTTCTTTAGTCTTCTTTTTTTAAAAAAAGATGCTTTATTATTTTAATTTTTGCTTTTCATAGTTATTGGCCACATTCTCCACACTGTACATCTCATACCCATGACTCATTTACTTTGCAACTGGAAGTTTGAACCTCTTAGTCTCTCTCACTTATTTCTTTCCTCCCCCACACTTTTTCTTAGCCTTCTTAGTCTTCTTTGCTTTCTGGCACAAAATACGTCCCAGGCTCACCTTCTACTTTCCCAGCCCCTGCCCTGGAATCATCTGTTTCTCCAAATATTCCTTTTTTAAAAAAATTTTTTTAATGGGGCATAGGGTTTAGAACCAAGAACTGGGTGTCAGATATGTTCATTGCTACTAGAGTATCATTGCTTCTAAGCCCTTTCAGTTGACAGAGCAAAAATCATGAACTCTTGAAAAACATATGCATTTGAAAAAAATCCTAACACCACCAATTCAAATTCAACAAATACCACTAGATCTCTGTCCTTCTATATTTGTATCTTCCTTCTTGCACAGTGAGAATCCTAGTTCTCAATGAAAGCAATACATACTTGGGCATTTGTTCTACCCTATAATATATCCAAAATTGTTTGCAGATTACTCCCCAATAATGATTTTTATTAGCCTGTGGTTTATCCCTTCCTTTTGTGAAAAAATTAATACAGATAGAAGCACTTCCAGAAAGGCGTAATAAAGGCCTCTGAAAATTTGGTCCTCCATTAGAGCAACAAAAACACAGGCAAAAAGGTGAAAATCAACTTTTTCAGAACTCTGGAAATTAACCAAAGGCTTGCTAAAATTAGAGAAGGATTTATTCAAGAAAAACAGCTAAAACTAGGTAAGAACAGAAAGCTTTCTGGAATTTTAACTTACTCTATTCTCCTCCCCTTCTCCTTAGCTTTGCAGTAGACATGAAACTAGTAGCTATGAAAACAAGCAGCCTAGAAGCCCCTGGAGGGGACAGAGTAGGTTTGAATCTCCCTGCAAAATCCCCAAGTCAGAGAACTATCTCTATCTGATCTGTCTGGTAGCTCTCTAAGAATCTCCACTCTTAGGGTTTGTTTTCATTTGAACTGACTCAGAGCTCACTCCATGCAAACAGCCCTATCACCAGGGGATTTGTTGAAAAAAAAAAAATCAGCAGTAATTGTTTAACATCACAGCTGCCAGAGGTGGTAATACCAGTTGGGGCTAACAAGGGGCTGACCAAAGAACTTGAAAGGAAAAGCTGGGGAATGAGATGTCCATAGAGGGCTTTGATAATATCTGACTTTTTCTTGGAACTCTAGAAGGACACCTGCATGTGCAGGGCTGTGCACATGTCCAAGAAAGACTTGAGAGGCCGCAACCTATCACTTCTGGCCAATCTTGAGGCTCTGCACAAGCAGGAAGTGAAGGATAAGGCAGAGTTGTAAACTACCTGCTGAAGCATTGATGTCATGACCAAACGCACATACAGAGCCCCTTGGCAAAGGCTGGGAATCTCTGTCCAATTATTAGCTGATTGTTAAACTAATTGAGTAGAGACTTCAGTGGCTGCATAGACCAGAAATACAGACTTTACAGAATTATTCCAGGAGAGTCGTTAAACAACAAATAGCAACAGCATTAACGACAAACTGGAACAACAATAAATTCTGGGGAGTTGGGAATCTGATTTCCAGAGTTGCCACATTATATTATTTAATATGTTCAGTTTTCAAGAAAAAAATTATGATTCATAATGAGGCATCATTCATTTCTGGACATAAAAGAATGGCCCATACATAGGGAAAAAAAGCAGTCAATAAGACCTGTCCCTGTGAAAGTCCAGACATTGGACTTACTAGATAAAGATTTTATTTTATTTTATTTTTAATTTATTTTTTTTGCGGTACGCGGGCCTCTCACTGTTGTGGCCTCTCCCGTTGCGGAGCACAGGCTCCGGACGCGCAGGCACAGCGGCCATGGCTCACGGGCCCAGCCGCTATGTGGCATGTGGGATCTTCCCAGACCAGGGCATGAACCCGTGTCCCCTGCATCGGCAGGCGGACTCTCAACCACTGTGCCACCAGGGAAGCCCTAGATAAAGATTTTAAATCAGCTATTATAAATGTGTTCAAAGAACTAAAGGAAACTATATCTAAAAAACTAAATTAAAGTATGAGAACAATGCTGCACCAAATAGAGAATATCAGTAAAGAAATGGAAATTATAAAAGGGGACCAAGTAGAAATTCAGGAGTTGAAAAGTATAATAACTGAAATGAAAAATTCACTAGAGGGTGCTAAACAGAAGATTTGAGCCGGAAGAAAGAATCAGCAAACTTGAAAACAGGTCATTTGATATCATCCAGTCTGAGAAACAGAAAGACAAAAGAATGAAGAAAAATGAACAGAGCCTAAGAGACCTGTGGGACACACATGGTCGAGCATACTAACTTATGAATAATGGGACTCCCAGAAGGAGAGGAGAGAGAAAAAGAATAAAGAAATAATAGCAGAAAAATTCCCGAATCTGATGAAAAACATTCATTTGCACATTCAGGAAACTCAACTAATTCCAAGTATTATATGCTCAAGTGATGCATACCTAGCTGCATCAAACTGTTGAAAACAAAAACCAACAAGCATATCTTGAAAGCAGCCAGAGGAAAGTGACTCATCACGTAAAAGAAAATAATAACATTAACATTCTGACTTCTCATCAGAAACCATGGAGACCAGAAGGCAGTGGGATGACATATTCAAAGTGCTGAAGGAAAAAGATTGTCAACAAGCATTTCCATATCCAGCAAAATTATCCTTCAAAATGAAGGAGAAATTAAGACCTTCCCATATAAACAAAAACTAATAGAATTCATTGCTAGCAGACTTGCCCTAAAAACAATACTAAAGGGAGCCTTTCAGGCTGAAATGAAAGACTCAGATCCACACAAAGAAATAAAGAATAGCAATAAGCACATGAAAAGATATTCAGCGTTATTAGCTGTCAGGGAAATGCAATTCCAAACCTCTATGAGGTACCACTTCGCACTCACTAGGATAGCTAAAATAAAAAATGTAGACAATCAACAAGTGTTGGCAAAGATGTAGGGAATTTGGAACCCTCATACAGTGCTGGTAGAACTATAAAATGGTGTGGCCGCTTTGGAAGACAGCTTGACAGTTCCTCAAAATTCTAGAGATAGAGTGGCCATATGAGCCAGCAATTCAGTTACACAAGTGAAATGAAAACATGTGTCCACACAATTTGTACATGTATATTACAGCAGTGTTGTATGGAAATCACCCACATGTCCCTCAACTGATAAATGGATAAACAAAATGTGGTGTATGCATACAGTGGAATATTATTTGGCCACAGAAGGAAACCAAATATGGATACATGTTACAAGATGGATGAATCTTGGAAATGTTATGCTTAGTGAACAAAGCCAGAACCAAAAGATAACATGCTGTACAATTCCATTTATATGAAATGCCTATAAATCCATATTCATGGAAAATAGATAAATGTTTGCCAGGAGCTGCGGGAAAAGGGGGATAGGCAGTGACTGTAATGAGCAAAGGGTTTCTTTTGGTGTTAATGAAAATGTTCTAAAGTTGGTTGTGGTGATGATTGCATATCTTCATGAATATACTAAAAACCAGGAAACGTGTACTTTAAAAGGGTGAATTTTACATTATATGGATTATTTCTCAATAACACTGTAATAAAAATTAGGAAATATAGACAATATAGGCTTATTTTCCCACTTTTTTCTTAACAAAATAAACCATACTATACTTTTGAACTCTGCTTTTTTTTCACTTAACACTATATCTTGGCATTCTCTTCATACTAGTACTTAGAACTCTTCATTCTCTTTTATGGCTATGTAGTACTCAATTGTGTAGCTGTACTATCTTTAATTCAACAGGTTTCTTATGTAGGTGGCATTTGGGTTGTTTTTAATGTTTTGATATTAAAAATAATGCCACAATTAATAACCTTGTGCATTTGTTGTTTTATTTTTTGCAGATGTATCCCCTGGGTAAATTCCTTTAAAAGGGATTACTGAGTCAAGAGGTAAATGCCTATGAATATACAGTTTTGTTAAATATTGCCAAATTTTCCTTCCATAGCATTTGTTCCATTTTGTTCTTCCAACAGCAGTGTAAGACAGTGCCTATTTTCCTCACAGCCTCACTAAAAGGGTAGGTTGTCAACCTCTTGAAGTTTTGTCAATCAATGAGTGATAAACAGTATCTCTATAGTTTCATTTTGAATTCTACTTTGAGTGAAGTTGAACATCTTTTGATATGTTTAAAGAACTTTCTATGTCTTTTTTATTTGTTTGTTTGTTTTTGCGGTACGCGGGCCTTTCACTGCCGTGGCCTCTCCCGTCGCGGAGCACAGGCTCCGGACGCGCAGGCTCAGCGGCCATGGCTCACGCGCCCAGCCGCTCCGCGGCATGTGGGATCTTCCCGGACCGGGGCACGAACCCGCGTCCCCTGCATCGGCAGGCAGACTCCCAACCACTGCGCCACCAGGGAAGCCCTCTATGTCTTTTTTAATGAACTGCCACGTCCTTTGCCCATTTGGGCTTGTTTTTCTAGATTTTTACAGAGCTCTTTATATATTCTAGCTATTGACTATAAATATCATGTAAACTGGTGACTCCTAAACCATATGCTCATGCCTGAGCTCCAAATTTGCATATCCAACTATCTACTTTTTTTTTTTCCAACTGTCTACTTCACACTTCCACTCAGATAACCAATAGGCATCTTACATGTACCATGGGAAAAACAGAACTCTATATTTTCCCCCTCAGTAAATCCTCACTTCAATAAATAAATATATCTCAATACCCAACATCTGACCATTTTTCTGTATCTTCTCTGATATAACCCCGACCAAGCCACCATCATTTATCTCTCTGACTATGGCAGCACTTCCTAGCAGCCCTCCCCACTTCCATCTTTATCTCTCCCCTCCCCCATAATCCATTTTCCCAAATTGTGAGCAGGATGATCTCTTTTTTTTTTTTTTAACTTTTCCATTTAAATTAATTAATTAATTAATTAAATTTGGCTGTGCCGGGTCTTAGTTGTGGTATGCGGGATCTTTGTTGTGGCACGTGGGATTTTTTAGTTTTGGCATGTGGACTTCTTTTTTTTTTTTTTTTTTCCGGTATGCGGGCTTCTCACTGTTGTGGCCTCTCCCGTTGCGGAGCACAGGCTCCGAACGCGCAGGCACAGCGGCCATGGCTCACGGGCCCAGCCGCTACGCGGCATGTGGGATCTTCCCAGACCGGGGCACGAGCCCGTGTCCCCTGCATCGGCAGGCAGACTCTCAACCACTGCGCCACCAGGGAAGCCCGGCATGTGGACTTCTTAGTTGCAGCATGTGGACTTCTTAGTTGTGGCATGCAGACTCTTAGTTGTGGCATGTGGGATCTAGTTCCCTGACCAGATATTAAACCCGGGCCCCCTGCACTGGGAGCGCAGAGTCTTACCCACTGGACCACCAGGGAAGTCCCCAGGAAGAGCTCTTTTAAGAGTGTAAATCAAATCCTGTAGCTCTTCTCTTTAAAACTCTCCAGTGGATTCCCACAGTAGAAGGAATAAAATAGAATAGAATTCAATCCTTGTTGTGGCTTCAGCGTCTTACAGGATTTGACCCTTGCCTACCTCTCCAGGTGTTTCCCACCACTCTGGCCTTCATTCACCTTGCTCCACTCATCATGGCCTTCTTTTGTCTCCTGAATGTTACAAGTTTGTTACACTCTTAAGACTTTTATACTTTTCTCCTCTTTTTGCAAGAATATTCTTCCTCTCCTCGTCTTCCTATGGCTGCCTCCATCTTCCCACTCAGGTCTCCTCCAAAGTAGCCTCATCCTCTATTGCTCTAGTTAGTTTTATTTGAAACTTCTTCCAAAACCAGTCGCTGCTCTGGACATTTCAGTTATATAAGCAATCAAATTCCCTGTCTTTTATAAAACCTATTTGAAGTTTTTTTACCCTCTTGCAACAAAAATAAGTCTGGTTAATATATTTATAGAAATTTATCAACAATAAAGGTAGGGAAATAATGATTTGGGTACAGTTGCCTATTTATCTGAAAAAATTAAGTCAGATCCCCTACCTCTTATGATATAAAAAGTTATTCCTAGTAGATTAAAAAACTAAACATGAAAAACCGAAACTAGGGACTTCCCTGGTGGTCCAGTGCTTAAGACTTCGCCTTCCAATGCAGGAGGTGCGGGTTCGATCCCTGGTTGGGGAGCTAAGATCCCATGCGCCTTGCAGCCAAAAAACCAAAACATAAAACAGAAACAATATTGTAACAAATTCAATAAAGACTAGAAAAAAAAGAAAAACCAAAACCATAAAAATATTAGAGAAATATTGGAAAACTATTGAGAATACATTTATGAATTTGGAGGTGAGAAAGGCCTTCTTGGACAAGATAAAAAATCCAGAAGCTCTGAAAAGATATATAGGTTGACCATTAAAATGTAAAACTTCTGTAAGTAAATAACACGATTAGTGTTATTAAAATTAAAAGACAAATAAATAACAAACTGGAAGAAAATACACCATATATAACATACAAAAAATTACTATCCAGAACACTTAAGAGCACCTGCAAATCAATAATAAAAGACAAACAGCCAATGACAAATGGGCAAAAGATATATAAAATTTATTGTAGATGAAATACAAACAGCTAATAAAAATATGAAAAGATTCCTAACCTCACTGATATTCAGGGAAATGCTTATTAAAATGACATTAGGGACTTCCCTGGTGGTGCAATGGTTAAGAATCCACCTGCCAGGGGCTTCCCTGGTGGTGCAGTGGTTAAGAATCTGACTGCCAATGCAGGAGACATGGGTTCAAGCCCTGGTCCGGGAGGATCCCACATGCCATGGAGCAACTAAGCCAGTGAGCCACAACTACTGAGCCCGTGTGCCACAACTACTGAAGCCTGCGTGCCTAGAGCCTGTGCTCTGCAACAAGAGAAGCCACTGCAACGAGAAACCTGCAAGCTGCAACCAGAGAAAACCCGCATGCAACAACAAAGACCCAATGCTGCCAAAATAAATAAATTTATTTAAAAAAATAAAAAATAAAATGACATTAATATACTATAATCTTTTGTCCATCAGATTAGCAGATATAAAGAAGATTGATAAAAACCAGTGTTGGCACAGATGTACAGAAACAAATGTGTTCATACACTGTTGGTATATCATTGGTGTGATACTTTTTTTTTTTTTTTTTTTTTTGGTGGCGGTACGCAGGCCTCTCACTGTTGTGGCCTCTCCCGTTGCGGAGCACGGGCTCCGGACGCGCAGGCTCAGTGGCCATGGCTCACGGGCCCAGCCGCTCCGCGGCATGTGGGATCTTCCCGGACCGGGGCATGAACCCGTGTCCCCTGCATCGGCAGGCAGACTCTCTACCACTGCGCCACCAGGGAAGCCCTGGTGTGATACTTTTTGAGAGTAATTTCTCAATATCTATTAAATGAAAAAGTGTTCATGACTTTTGATCTAGTAATTCTAAGGGGGTAGGTGAGTCTCCTGAAAAATCACTCATACAAGTGCCTAGATAGGTATGCATGCTCCTTGCAGCATTGCTTGTAAGTAATGAAAAACTTTAATTAACCTAACCATTTACCAAAATGGAAAACTATGTGGGAGTTAAAAAGAATGAAGTAAAGCCATAGGTATTGACTATAGTATTAAGGAAAAAGGCAAGTTCAGAATAAATGTACAATATGATCATATCTATGTGAGGAAGATAAAACAGAGGTACATGTTTCTGCATGTTCATAGATGCATAAAAAAATGTCCGAAAGGATTCATACAAAGCTGGTAACAGTAGTTTGCCCTGGAGAGGGGTGTGGGATTGCGTGAGTGTTGGGAGGAGGAGAGGTTGAGGGATTACCTTTGCTTTATCTGCATCTTTGAAAAATTATAACTAGAATTTTAATCCAGTAATCTGAAAAAAATAAACGAGAAATAAAAAGAAGCATAACTTTTGGAGATATCATTGAAAATTCTAAAAATGCATTCAGTTGATAATAACATAGAAATGTAGGGGTATTTGCTGATATCTGATAGACACAGTTAGCCAGCACTGACAGCAAAAAGGCATACACTTTGGAGTGAGACAGACTTGGATTTGAATTCTAGTTCTTCCATTTACTGTGTGACATGGACACGTCATTTAACCTCTCTGAGTTCTAGGATAATAGATGGAACCTATTGCAAAGGGGTGTTATGAGGATCGAGGAGAGAACACAGGTAGAATCTCTAGCACATAGTAGGTGCTCAGTTAAGTGGTAGGTATTATTATTATCGATGGTTAAAATATGGTCTGTAAGCCAATCAGAAGTGAGAAGAAGATGAATGGTGATCAAATAGACTTGAATCACACAGGTTTAATCTGCAGACTAGACCATCTCACCATCAAGGATTCTTCATTATTTGCTCCATATACTCCTATTGTTATTCATTTGTTCATCCATCCATTCACTCATTCATCCAATAGGTATTTATTGAGCACTTCTTTTGTTAGGCTCTAGATATACATTAGAAATAAATGACTGTCCCTATTTTCTGGGAGTTGACATCTTCCCCCAATGGGAGGAAGAGACACATAGCTAGTTGGCAACAGAGCTTGGGAGTTACCCACCCGGGCATTGGACCAGACAATCTGGGTCTGATTTCCAGCTCTATCACTTACTGCTCTATGACTTTAGACGAATTATGTAACCTGTTTGGTCCCACCATCTATAAAATGACTTGACAACTGTTCATGCCAGTTTAGAGGATTAAACGAGTTGATCCAAAGTAAAGCACTTTGTCCAGTGCCTGGCACATGGTATACACTAGTAAATGTTAGCCATTTTTATTTCCAGGCAATTATGCCACTGTGCGGTCAATGTTATCACAGGTGAATTCTGAGAGAAGGGAGTAACTACCAGATCTAAACATACTTGTCTATCTAGCAAAATACATACATTAAATAATGGATCCCTCTGTATTATTAATTTTTTTTTTTTTGGTATTTATTTGGCTGCGTCAGGTCTTAATTGCGGCACACGGGATTTTCGTTGTGGCATGCAGAATCTTTTGTTGCAGCGTGCGGGCTTCTCTCTAGTTGTGGCGCTCAGGCTCCAGAGTGCGAGGGCTCAAGTTGCCCTGCAGCCCGTGGGATCTTAGTTCCCTGACCAGGGATCGAACCCACGTCCCCTGCATCGGAAGGTGGATTCTTAACCACTGGACCACTAGGGAAGTCCCAATCCCTCTACATTATTAATCACCAGTTAATATAGAACTGGAATAAGAACTGCTAGTCAGCATGAGATAAGCAATGTGATATAATTTCTGTGCAAAGCAAAGAAACTTCACATTTTAGTCTTGGGACATTATCTAGTATGAATGGGACAGTTCTGTTAGGCTTTGAAAATATTGGAAATTTCTGCCCCAGATCTCTAGGAATACCTTCATGGACTGAATTCTAAGTTCCAGGGACCTGTCTTCCCCAGGATGGAAACTACTGATCTAGGAAAAAAAGGAAGGAAAGGAGAGAAGGAGAAGAGGAAGTAGACATTTACAGAGCAACTACCGTATATATATGTTAGGGGTTAGGTGCTTTATCTCTTTAGCCCTGCTGATGTGCCATAAGGCTGGTCTACTATCCCCATTTTAGAGATAAGTGAACAAGGGCTTGAAGAGGTTAAATAATGTGTTCCCTGGTGGTCCAGTGGTTAAGACTTCACCTTCCAGTGCAGGGGGTGTGGGTTCGATCCCTAGTTGGGGAGCTAAGATCCCACATGCCTCATGGCCAAAACATAAAACAGAAGCAATATTGTAACAAATTCAAAAAAGACTTTAAAAATGGTCCACATCAAAAAAAAAAAAAAGTGTTCTGGGTCAACAGCTAATCTGTGCCAGAATTCCAGGTCTTCTGATTCTATGCCTGGACCTCTTCCCTGGACATCAACCTGCATCTCATGAGAGTATGAGAGAGAAGTCATCCTTCTGTTTGTGGCACTCTCCCATATGTTTCTCAGTTGGGAGAGGGATTGGGGGAAAGACCAGTTGCAGCGATGATCACTGATCACCGTCTTCCCACTCCAGATCCTAGAAGGGGAGCTCGGCTTTTTTTTTTTTGCCATGCTGTGTGGCTGTGGGATCTTAGTTCCCCGACTAGGGATTGAACCTGGGCCCTCGGCAGTGAGAGTGTGGAGTCCTAACCTTTGGACTGCCAGGGAATTCCCTCATTGTCTGCTTTCTACGTCAGCTAAAATTTCATTTTACATCTAATCACCACTTTGGGTTCAAAGCTACTGCCTGACACTGACATGCTGTAGATGTAGCATGACTATTCCTGTATGTCTCTATCTATTAATGAGGATCCTGTTCTTGCAGTATTACAAGCTAGTACCAAAAGGGGATAATCAGTGAGAGAGGGACCAGGCTGGGGGATTGTGGCTGAGGATATAATGGTGTCTGTCCCTGGTGGACTCTTCCTGGGGAACTCTTAGTGAGGAAGCCAGCATCCAGGTTGGGACTTTCCAAGTCTCCATGTGCCTGTGGGGAGACAGGGCCCCTGGGGTAGAGGCCCCTTGAGTCTTGTCCTTCCCCCACCACCTGCACTGAAGTTATCTATTATTGAAAGTCAGAGAAGTATGGTGCCATAACCCTACTCTTTTGTCCCTTTCTGCCCTTGAGGATCTGGGTCCTAGAGAGAGAACCCCAACACTCCTGTGTACTATCAGCTGATTGCCAACTTGGGACACCTGGTCTGATAGCTGTGCCTGCACTAGCTAGAAACCACAGGATAGAATTTTGCCATGGAATTTATCCAGGAAAATTTGGTTTATCTACTCTGTGCCTACTGTCCACCTTCTGGGTTCTTGTGAGGAGTAAAATGAAAGAATAAATGAGAAAGTGCCTAGTAAACTTTAAAATGCAGCAAACTTATTATTGTCATTAGTATTATAGAATCGTGAGGCTGGAAATGACTGTAAAGATGATCTAGTCTAGTTCCCCAGATGTAGCAGGAATCCTTCTATACCACCTCTGACCAATTGTTAGCCAGCTTTAATTGTACACTTGCAGTGACAGGGATCTCATTCCCTGAAAGGTAGCCCCTTCTCTCTGGTCAACTCTGAGAAAAAGTTCTTCTTTAGTACCCACTGACCTCCAGGATTTGAGGACAGTCTTCACAGCCCAAGTCATTTTTTTTTTTTTTTTTTTTTTTTTACCCCCAGAGTACTTTTGCCTGATATTTCCATCAGAGAATAATTTTCAGATTCTTCAGTTCCTGGGACTCTGCCCACACCAGCCGGCAGCGTATAATGGTGCCCAGAACAAACACAGCTAGCGCTGCTGATGTGACCTAATCAGGGCAAAGTGCAGGACAGGCATCACCTCCTGTAATTTACACACTGTGACTCTTTTTTTTTCTTTTTTTCCAATGGTGAATTCTACCAAGAGTCTCTGTGGCTCTATTAATGAAGCCCGGAATGAGTGCTTTTCAGCAGTTGCATCGAATTTGCTCGTTTTAAGTTTGTAAGTGGCAAATATTCCCAAATCTTTCTCACCTAAACGACATCAGCTTCCCAGATTTACAATTAGTTTAAATGGACCCAGGTTAAGAAATATGATATTGTCAGCACCATAGAAGATAGGCTTTTAGGTAGTATCCTTTATCCCATGCACTTCCCTCCCTGGTTCAGGAATCACTGTCATGGCTTCTGTGATGGTGGTTCTCTTTCCATCTTTACAGTTTACCAGGTATGTGTGCATGAGGTTTAGTTTTGCCTGTTTTGGAACTTTATATAAATGGAATCATGCTGTATGTATTATTTTATAATTTACTTCTTTTTCTCAAAGTTATGTTTGTGAGGTTCATCTCCATTGAATATGTAGCTGTAGTTTGTTCATTATTATTGCTGTAGCATATTCCGTTGTATGAATATTTTAAAATTTATTTATCTATTCTGTTGATGAACACTTGGGTTATTTATTTATTGTATTATAAACTATGCCACCTTAGATATTCTTGCGTCTCCTATGGCACATGTACAATGTAATTGATAAGCAATCATTACATGTGTTTAAATCTTATCTCCCAATTTCTTTCAAAATATAAGAATCATATCTTTTACACTTAATAAAGGCTTTGAGCACACACTAATTTTCTTTAAAACATATGCCTAGGGGGTGGAATTCCTGGGTCTTAGAGTTTACCTAAAAATATGAAAATGTACATAACCCCTGCGTACTCCTATGTGAATTCCAACTTGCTTTTTCAACCACCTCCTTTGCATGGGGAGCTCTATGTGTTTAGATCAGCAACCTGATCCTTTCTGAGTGACCTTGATCTTGAGGGCCTGGCTTCAAGTCCCAGATTATCAATGGCAATAAACATGCCTCTTGCTCACTAGGAGGAGCCCCTTTTGTGGAGGGCATCCGCATCTGCTATCTTTATGGTTCCTGCCTTGTGTTGGTCATCACCAGAGAGAGGGTGCACTGGGCTGTCCTATCCTGGACAAAGGTCTCCATGTTCAGCATGGATCTGCTTATCCAGGAAAGTCATTTAATGGGGGATTGGGGAAGCCACCCTGCTTGCTCTATAAAGGCATACCAGCCATTCGAATATATTAACTGCTTAAAAAACTCAAGTTTGTATATAGGTCCTTCCCTAATGTTAGCAGGGTTTGGGGCAAAAGTACAAACAGATGCAACACGTCTACCTAAATTATTTAAAATTATAAATCACTCCAACTGTTAATCTTAATATATTCTATTCTATCTTGACAAATATGCATCTTTAATGACATGGAAGACCAGGTTCAAATTTAGAATTCCTGGACTCCTCAGGTTTATGCATTTGAATGAGGTGCTGGTGGGAGCCCTGGCCCTGGCCCACCTGCCATCTTTTTCCATCTCTCTCTCCTGCACTAGGGATCTGTGTACACAGAAGCTCAAATGTCCAAGTGATGTGCCCCCTGCCCCAAACACAGCTGCCCCTTAGCCACTTCTAGGGATCCACAGACTCTGCCTTAGAGAAGATGGACCTGGGAAGAGCCCAGCCATTTGGGGAGGGAATTCTGGGGTCACAAGTTCCCAGAACTTGGTCCTGAAGGAGAGACACAGACACCATGTGGGCATGTCCCCTAGAACCTGTGGAAGGAATTTGGACAGAGCTGGGGTAGAGGTGCGCCTCTAATGTATGGTGCCTATGCACAGGTGTAAGGGCGGTATTGTCTGCCTATCTCCCCTCTCCCCTCACGGGTGCAGGAACTGTGTCTGGCAGTATCCCCAGCACCTATCACGGTACCTGGAACTTAAAAGTCACATCCTATATAGGTGCTTAATGGAAAGGACGTCAGACACAGTTCCGCACACTTCACTTCATTTAAACTTTTAATAGCCATTATTGCAGACGAAGGCTGTGAGGTTCAAAGAGGTTAAGTGACTCGCCCAAGGTCACACAGCTACAACAGACAGTGGCTGGATTTGCCAGCCACTACTAGCCTACTCTCTCGCCCTTCTTTTCATTAGTATTCTTTCTTTGCCTCTGTGCTGGGGCGGAGGGCCCGGAGCGGCCCCTGCACAAGGCCGGGCCTTCCCCGCCGCCACTCTCCTTCTCTTCCCTCTCCCCCTCCTTCCCTATTCAGCCTCCCCCTCCTCCACCCCACCCTACCCGCCGCGCTCCCACAGCCCGCTCCGCTCCTCCTTCAGCCTCCCCCTCGCGCCGCGCTCCCCAACCACTCGCGAAGCCCCGCCCCTTCCCTCAGGGGGACGTCACGTGCCGCCCCATCCCCCCGCGCCTGCGCGCTGCTTATTTCCCGCTGTCAGGATGAGGAGGCGGAGGTCGGCGCTCGGGTCCGTCTCTGCCCGCGGCTGTGGCGGCGCCGGCGGCTCCAGCCTTAGCGGTTCCTCCCTGGGCGGCGGCGGCGGCGGCTCGGTCGACGCCTCCTCCGCCAGCTGAGCCTGTGGGAGCCCGGGACGCCGCTTCCCCGCCCATCCCCGCTCCCCGAGGCCGGCCGCCCGGCCATGGCGCAGCCGGGCCCGGCTCCTCAGCCTGACGGTGAGTCGCCCACCATGGCAGGCGCGGCGGGCGCGGCCTGCCCGGCGCCGGCGTCGCGGGGAGACCTTCGGGCGGCGGGAAGGGCGCGCGCAGGCCCCGGGGGTGACCCTGCCGGGCGGAGGCGGGAGCGCGCGGGTTCCGGCGCCGGCTGCGCGCGAGGGCGGTGCGGGGGCCTGGGCGGCCGTCGCTGGGGAGGGGGCGGGAGGTGCTGGCTTTAGCCCTGGCTGGGGTGGGGGTGGAGGGAGGGGCGTGAGGGGGCTGCTGGGGACCAGGCAGAAGCTGGGGAGCGTGGAGAGGGAGCTGCTGTGGGTAGCGGTGGGGCCGGCACGTGGGTTCTGCCCGTGGGGAGGATGGAAATCAGGAACATGTGCTATATTCGTTAAAGAAAAAAAAAATTGCTTAGGTAGTGGTGATGTGCCCTCCCCACGCCCCGCCCCCCATCCATGCCACTGAGCGCTTTGAGCTCAGTTTTGTGGCGTGAAACTGGTTGGGATCAGTAGCTGGATTTAGTAGCGTTCCTTGAGAGGCATCGTGGCTTAATGGTAAGTGCTGGGGCCTGGGCGTCTGCAGGACCTGGAGCCTTCACTAACAAGCACTATGCAGGTTTCTTAGCCTTTTTGAAGTTGAGTATTCTCATGAAAAGAGGTTAATTCGAGCCTTTATATTTTACTTAGAAAGGAGGCAACATGTATTATGTAAACGGGTTAGTATTATTAAGGCGTTTTTTGGAAATAATGAGGAGAATGGTGAAGTAAAGGAAGCGTGTCTTTTATAGCACTTATATCCAAGGAAGGAAAAAGAGCCCCATCCTAATTAGTCCCAGGTGGTTGTCAGTCCTTCATGACCTTCTGGGAAATTGGCTTAAGCTCTGCTTCGGAGATTGACCACGTGGTTCCAGGTTTTACTACCTGGAGTTATGTTTGGAAAGACTGTGTCTGGTCCTTGGCAAGGTACTGCTGTATCTGGGCGAGAGAGTTCTTTCAGGTGTATTTCTGTAATCAGCGTGTGTGCTTAGAATCTTGTGTGAGTGGAATGTCGGGATTTGGTGCTGGGCCCATGGTAGGTGCTTAAAAACCTGCCTTTGCCTAGGATTGTCTCTTAAAATAATCTTTCATGAAGACCTTACTCTCTTTTGTTGCCTTTGAGGAACCTGAAACAACGTTATCAGATTTTAATGCTAGCTGCTTTCTTGGAAGTGTGTTCCAAGGCCTTTTTGCCTCTAGTTTTAGGTTTTGTTAGTTGCCTAAGGAGACATGTCTGGTACCCACATCTGGAGTTGTGTAAGAATCTGGTTGCTGTTTCTGTTTCAGTAGAACAGAAGGGAGGCATTTCTGGTGGACTGTCAGAGGAAACAGGGATGTTTTCAGGCTACATTTTAATCCTCACCTTTTGCATTTGGTGTCAGGGAAGAAAACTTCCCGTTTCCACAAACACCTCTTTGTTTTTGCAGACAGAGGCAGAATAGAGAGAGCCCCAGTGGCTTCTGGTTCTGATCTGGAGTGGTAGGTATGCTTAGCTGGCAGCTGCCTTCTCTTGAGTTGCATGGAAACAAACGTCTAGGACGGCTCAGGTGACATGACAGTCTGGAATCAAAATTCCCTGCCTGTTTCTAGACGTGAAATGGTCTTCCTTGTAAATAGGCAGAAGTGACTAAGCACTTGAAAGAGGCTAGGAAAAATTAGCTTTAGGAAATCTTGTATTCTTAGTACAGGTTTATTCCCTGTTTTTCAAATCCTGTGACCGTGGGATGAGATTTAGTTTGCATAGATTGCAGTGTTTATTTTCAGTTAATGTAGTAAATGAGCAGCCACAGCTACTGTTTACAGAAGGAGAGAGAATTCGGTGTATTTGAACGTTTTGTATCAGTGTCTTCTTAGAAGTTCATCTTGGGGATTTAATTTTTCTCTTTGGCTGAACTTAACATAGATCACTTCTTAACACTTTAGCTTTAAGCATGCTTGAATTTCCTAGCCCTGCTGATATTAAAAAAAAACAAAAACAAAAAAACCAAACAATTGCAGAATTCTTTTGAGTTAAACTGGCAGTAAAAGATAACTTTACTTTTTTGACTTTAATCTAGCTTTTATCCCATTTATTTATTTGGCTGCGCTGCGTGGCTTGTGTGCTCTTAGTTCCCTGACCAGGGATTGAACCCAGGCCCTCGGCAGTTAGAGCGCAGAGTCCTAACCACTGGCCATCCAGGGAATTCCCAGGTATCCCATTTTAGAGGCAGTTTTATTTTACGTTGACATTGTTTTCTTTTCCTTCTTTGACATAGGTTTATTTTTCATGGAGATATCGTAGATTAAGAAAAGAATTCATTTGTGTGTAAATTGACAGGGTAAAATGTAATAATTTTCTTTTAATTCTCTTTAATTTTTTCTTTTGTAAGTTTTTCGAAAACTATTTTTTTGATCATGCATCTTAGTTTACTCGTTTAGAACAAAGGTAACTTTAATAGTCAAAAAAATTTCAGCTTATTATTTCATTTTACCTTGATAATTCAAAGACTATATAGAATGTAAAATTTTAAAAATTTTAATATTTTTAAATCTAAGTTAAACTCTATCTTAGAAGCATTTGCTCTGATTTTACTTCATTTCCTTTTTATTTAAAAACACTGTATTCTAAAATCCTTCCATTAAAAAAGTATGGCTATTAAGAAGTGTGTCTCCTCCCATCTCCCAAAGGAAACCAGTATTAAGTTTTCTATCCTTCTTGACTTTTTTCTATAGTTAACACAGACATGCTACCTTTTCCCCCTGAAATGGACGTGCTTTACATACATAGGTCTGCAACTTGTCTATTTTGCTTATAAGTGTTAGCTATAATTATCATATACTTGTAAATGGTTATGTGGCCATATAATATGCTATAGACACTGCGTGCATTATTTCAGGAAATCTTCTTATCAGTGAGGTGGGTACTATTATAATATTGTTCCTGTTTTATTGATGAGGAAACTGAAGCACAGAGAAGTTGAAAGTGCCTAGAGTTACATAGCTAGAAGTGAGGGGAGCCAGGATTCAAATCCAGGTCACCTGATGCCAGAGCCCTCGATCTGTTTACTAGATCGTGGACTACTTCCCAGTTCAATGTTATAGATCGACCTCATTCTTGTTAAAGAATGTTCTGTCATACGCATGTACCACACATGATTTATTTGCCTATATCTTTATTGATGTTTTAATTTTTTCATTATAAGCAGTTCTGTAATAAATATTCTTGTACATATTTTTCAGGTACTTTTGCTTTTACTTCTGTAAGACTGTGAATTAAAGGGCATGAGCTCTGAGTGAATTAAATTTTAATAACCATTGCTAGCTTACTCTCAAAAAGTATCAATTTACATACCTGCCAATAGTATATGAGAGGGTGGATTTCCTCTACACTTTTACAAACCCTGGATAATGTCAGTTGTTTTAAATTTGTATCTTCTGATAGACAAAAAAAAAAAAAAAAAAAGGTATTCTTCAGTTAACAAATGTTTGTGTGCCTAGTCTAGGCCAAGCCTTATGCTAGGCCCTAGGAAATAAAATGACGAAGAAACCCAAACCCAGTCCCTGTTCCTAGGTAGTGAATCAGAAGGCCGTTAATTAGATAATCCCACAGACAAGTACAAAACTGCTCAACAAATATGAGCGTGTACTACTGGCCAGGCACAATTCTAGATATTTGGAATACATCAGTGGGCAACACAGATAATAAATAACCTTGCCCTAGTGTGGGAGAAACAGATATTAAACAACAAACATAAGCAAAACATAAGGATTGTTAGGTGATAAGTGCTATGGAAAAAAGAAAAAATAGAGCAGGGTAAAAGGAATGGGGATAGGCTGGTTTTAAATAGGGTGGTCAGAGTAGCCTTATTGCATAGATGACATTTGACCAGAGACTTGAAGGTGATAGAAGAGGTAATATGAGGATATCTGGAGGAAGAGTGTTCCAGACATAGGGATCAATTCTTGCAAATGCCTTAGGGAAGGAATGTGTGTGGCATGTTTGAGGGATGGCATGGAGGTCAGTGTGGCTAGAATGAAATTATTGGGGCAGTGGGTGGAAGGAGGTGGGAGAGGAAGGGAGAAGAGAGTAGTAGAATATGAGGTGAAAGGTAATGGGGTGGTGGCAGGTCTTCTGGGCTCTAGAAGCATTGCAAAGATTGGCTTTCACTATGGGGAATCATTAAAAATGTTTTGAGCAGAGGAGTGATGTGATCTGACATAACATTAAAAAAAAAAAAAAAAAAACAAACCACTCTGGTTGGTAGATTGGCAGTAGAGTAAAGGAAGGCAAGGGAGGCATTAATCCAGGAAAAAGATGATGAGGCTGAGACCAGGGTGCATTGGTGGAGGTTATATTTCGAAGGCATGGCCAACAGGATTTGGATTAGGTATGGGATGCAAAAGAGAGAGGTAGTCAAGGATCATTAGGAGGTTTTTGGGCTGAGCAGCTGTGAGAGGTACACAATGCTGTAATTGAGGAATTTGACCCATTTAGTTAGTCCAGGAAAGGTTTCTGAAGAAGTGGTCCTAGAGCTGAGATCCAGTGGATGAGCAGGAGTCCCTTTTTGGAAGAAGCAGGATGAGTAAGATGACTGAAGAAAGGTCAGTGTGCCTGGGTAGAGATGATGAGAGGGTCAAATAGGTATAGGCTGGCCTGAGTGGGCTTTAGTGTTAGAGCTCTAAGGGAAGCCACTCAACGGTTTTAATCAAGTAGGTAAAATGATGGCTTTTTAATTTGTACTTCCCTGATAATTATATATATTTATTTTTTCTTTTGTTGTGCAGAAAGCTTTAATTTTTATGTAGACCTGATCACTTTTTAAAAAAATATTTATTTTTATTTGGTTGTTCCAGGTCTTAGTTGTGGCATGTGGGCTCCTTAGTTGCAGCTCGTGGGCTCCTTAGTTGTGGCATGCATGTGGGATCTAGTTCCTCGGCCAGGGATTGAACCCGGGCCCCCTGCATTGGGAGCATGGAGTCTTAACGACTGCGCCACCAGGGAAGTCCTTTGACCATTTTAAAAAATTAATGGTTTCTGGGTTTCTTAGGAAGACCTCTTTTTATTAAAAAAACAAAAAACAACCAAAAAAAACCCAGCAACAATGAAAACATCTCATTTTCACCACTTTCATAGTTTCATATATTTAGTACTTTAGACCATCTGGAATTTATTTTTAAATTTAACAGGTAAAGTTTAATATAAAGAATTATTAACTAAACAGGAGATTACCTAAGGGAAAAAAAAAACCCCTAAAGAATACAGGAATAGTAGATACAGGGAGCAGCTACTGCTTCAAGGCTAAGGCAGAGCACCTAGGGAAGGAACAGATCTTCAAGAGGCTGCTCCCAGAACTGAAATCCAGACTTTGTTGGAGAGGGTACAGCTGTGGCCCTCTGAAGGGCAGTGATCATTGAGGGACCACGTCTGTAGAACTTCCTGGAAAGCTGCTTTCTGGCTTGCTGGGGGAAGCTGCCTGCATCTGGAATTTATTTTTGATGTGATATAGTGTTCTAACTTTATTTTTCTTCCAAGTGGATAAAGCCAATTTTTTTTAAAAAAATATTTATTTTATTTATTTATTTTTGGCCGTGTTGGGTCTTCGTTGCTGCGCACGGGCTTTCTCTGGTTGAGGCGAGTGGGGGCTACTCTTCGTTGCGGTGCGCGGGCTTCTCATTGCGGTGGCTTCTCGTTGTGGAAAACGGGCTCTAGGCACTCCGGCTTCAGTAGTTGTGGCTCGCGGGCTCTAGAGCGCAGGCTCCGTAGTTGTGGTGCATGGGCTTAGTTGCTCCGCGGCATGTGGGATCTTCCTGGATCAGAGCTCGAACCCGTGTCCCCTGCATTGGCAGGTGGATTCTTAGCCACTGTGCCACCAGGGAAGCCCAAGCCAATTGTTTTAATACCATTTATTCAATAATCCATATATTTGGGTTGTTTATTATTACTTGATAAATCTCCCAACTACTAAACTTGATCAGAAACACAAAAGCCCTGAGCTTACCCCACAGTCTGACTAACACAGTCTCACTAACACAGACCAACACAGTCTGTCCCAGCACACAGTAGCCTGGGATTGTGTAATAATCCTTTAATTTGTATGTCTTACCTGACTACCTGTGGATGGAACTGCCTTTGACTCTTAAGGGCTCTGATTTCTAAAATATCTTGAGTACATCATATACTAGGTTTTTATTCAGTGAAATTTCATGTGCTCTTTTTGTATAATCAGTCATTACATTGAGTTTAGTCTTCATAGGAATATTTAGTAAACAATTCTGTTTATTTTTGTGTAGGACAGCTGTGCCAGGTAATGCGGAAGGGCTGTGGAAATGAACGAGATACAGTTCTGATTTCAGGAATTTTATGATCTAGTGGAGGGAATGGGCCTTAGGCACACTAATGTGAAATGAGCAGGTGCCTAGTGATAGTAGATAGTTCTCTGTTGGATCACAGGGGAAACTTACTACAAGTAGAACAGGGAGAGCTATGAAGGAAGGTGCCTTTGTTCAGTTTTCTCATTAGATACTTGAATCTCTTCCAAGTGGTAGACTAATTTCTGTTTGAATGCCTCTGGAGAGAGAAGGAACTCACGACATCCTAGTTTTGACTAGTTCTAATGTTTTGGTTATCCTTTAATTAAGTGGAAATTTGCCTCACCATTACTTTTACTCACTGCAGATGTATTTAACCTATAGAGAGTAGTAGATATAGAGACATATCCCTGAAAAGAATCTTAAAGACTAGAGAGATTTTAGAGATCTCTAAAATTTTAGAGATGATCATTTTAGAGATCAGGAAATTAAGGACTAAAGAAGCAGAAGTGACGTGCCTTGTAGCAGAGCTAAAAGTAGAATTTAGTAGAAGAGTGGGGTTGTCACCTGTCTTCTGGTTGCTGCTTCTGTTTATGTAGAATGAACTTTCTCTAGCTGCGTCATTATGACATTGCTAAAAAGGAATTATAGAATGGATGTAACTTGATTACAGTCAGAACGCATGAGACTTTTTCTTTTTTTTAAATATTTATTTACTTATTTGGCTGCGCTGGGTGTTCGTTGCGGCACGTGGGATCTTGGTTGCCGCATGCGGGATTTTTTAGTTGTGGTATGTGGGCTCTTACTTGTGGCATGCGGGATCCGATTCCATGACCAGTGATCGAACCCGGGCCCCCTGCATTGGGAGCCTGGAGTCTTAACCACTGGACCACCAGGGAGGTCCTGAGACTTCCTTGATAATTATTTATTTTTCAATAATTGTAGATGCTGGAGGAACTGCCCCTGAGAAGGGAGAACCTGAAGTTATCAAGGAGAAAATAAATATGGACTAGATCTCTGAGGAATTAAGAGCAGATAAGACGCATCAAGAGCTTGAGTGTCAGGAGGAGAGACAGGGATCTCATCCTCCAAAACAGAAGGGAAAAAGGAAAGGATGTGTGAGAAAGAAAGGTAGAGAAAGCTCTTGAGGTAGAAGAGAAACTGACTAAATATAAGTGTAGTCTCCATTCTTTTATTCATTTATTCAACATATATGATTTGAGTATGAACTACGAACAGGGTAGACAAGGTGCCTGTCCTCATGGAAGTTGTTGTTTTGCAACCTTTATTACAGATGAGATTGTTTATACTTGGCTGGGTTCCTCATCTTAAGCACAGAACACAGAAAATAATTTGTATATGTTCCCAGTTATCCTAAAGGTGATATAACCAGTACCATTTTAGATGCACAGGAGAGAAGTTAATTCATTATGTACATTGAATACCTTGGGCATTAGGATTTAACTCTGTCATGGAACCTGGGTTGAGAAAGGCTGTTAGAATAATAAGTACAGGGTATGATTGGGTCCTTATTGTGGGAAGTCCAATGGGGTGGGGGTGGGGGAACCATGATGTGGGTTACTATTCCATTGGTTAAGTGTATGAAAAATCAATACAAACTTGATAGTTACCATTTAGTCCCAAATTGATGTCTACTTGATTGCTTTCTCTAAGCTCCTGCTATATTTATTATTTATAAGTAAACTGCTGCTGCCCACCTGGCCTCCCCCCTCCGCCATCTAGATCTTATATTCCCAGCTTTCTTAGCTACTATGGAATAGAGTCTGCCTGACACTACTTCTGTCTTTCATTTTATTGTGAACCTAGTAAGCCTCAGTAGACAGTTACAGAAGGGCCATTAACAGGTTAGATCCATCTCTATTGCAAAAATTTGTTCTGCATTTACTCCTGACAGATGAAATCCAGTCTTCCTAGAACATGGCCACTTTTTGTGGTAACTGTATTAGTAAATTCTTAACTTTGTTGGGCTGAAATCACTTCCCTACAACTTCTACACCATGGTTCTGGCCTCGTGAATGAGTCAAAATTAGTCTATTTTCTCTTCCACACAAAGGGTCTTCAGATATTTAAAGAGCTTGCTTCCATCTTGGCAGTTCCTCATGTGAGGGTTCTGTACCCTCTCCATTCTTTGCAGCTTCTTTTGCTTGGCTAGCCAGATGTTCTAATACCATGTAGTTTGCTAGTGCTCTTCCTAAAATGGTGTCCCTAATATTAGTGGAATATTCCAGACATGGAATCTATGTGACTCGTGCAACAAACAGCAAAGATGTTCTTTTTTGATCAAAACTCTCAACTCTTTTTGATGTATGCTAACGTTCCCTCAAATTTGTTTTATTTCTCTGTATCATATGAGTTCATAATAAAATGGAAGCTGTGATTTATTGAGGTGTTCTATGCCTTGCACTGTGTTGTGTATTTTTTTAAATTAGAGTAGTTTTATTTTCATAGCAAAATTGAACAGAAAGTACAGAGAGTTTCCTTATACCCCCTCCCTGTCAGACTCCCCGAACATCAACATTCCACACCAGTGTGGTACATTTTTAAACAATCGATGAACCTGCACCTCATTATCGTCCAAAGTCCATCACTTACATTAGTGTTCACTCTTGGTGTTGTACCTTCTGTGGGTTTGGACAAACATGCAATGCATCTATCCATTGACCATTGTAATATATAGAACAGTTTCACTGCCTTAGAAATGCCGTGTTCTACCTCCTCATCCCTCTTTTCCCCTGAATGCTTGGTAAACACTGATCTTTTTACTGTCTCCATGGTTTCTCCCTTTTCCAGAATGTTATATAGTTGGAATCATACAGTTATGTAGCCTTTTTCATATTGGCTTCTTTTACTTAGTAATATACATTTAAGGTTTCTTCATGTCTTTTTGTGGCTTGGTAGCCCATTTCTTTTTTTAGCACTGATTAATATTTCATTGTCTAGATGTACCAGTTATTCAGTTATTGAAGGACCTCATGATTGCTTCCAAGTTTTAGCAGTTATGAGTAAATTACTATAATGCAGATTTCTGTGTGGATCTAAGTTTTCCACTCATTTGGCTAAATATTAAGGAGTGTGATTGCTGGATTATATGGTAAGAGTATGTTGAAGTGGCTGTACCATTTTGCATTCCCACCAGCCACAAATGAGCATTCCTGTTGTTCCACTTTTTCCAGCATTTGGCAAGTGTCTGTGTTTTGGATTTTAGCCATTATAGTAGATGTGTAGTGGTATCTCATTGTTTTAATTTGCAGTTCCCTAAAGACAGATGATGTTGAGGTTATTCACTATCTGTATATCTTCTTTTGTGAGGTGTCTGTTCAGAATTTTTGCTTAACTTTTAATGAGGTTGTTAATTTTCTTATTGTTTAGTTTTAAGAGTGCATTGTATATTTTGGATAACTGGACTTTATCAGATATGTCTTTTGCAAGTATTTTCTCCAAATCTGTGGCTTGTCTTTGCCCTTGACAGTGTTTTTCACAAACAGAAGTTTTAAATTTAATGAAATCCAACTTATAATTATTTCTTTCATAGATCATGCCTTTGGTTGCAGTATCTGAAAAGTCATTGCCATAACCCAAGGTCATCTAGATTTTCTACTATGTTTCACTTTAGGAGTTTCATAGTTTTGCATTTTACATTTAGGTCTGTGACTCATTTTGAGTTATTTTTTTTGTAAAGGGTGTAAAGTCTGTAGCTAGATTTTTTTCTTTCATTTTTGCATGTGGATATCCAGTTGTTCCAGCACCATCATTTGTTGAAAAGACTGTCCTTTCTCCATTGTATTGCCTGACCTTCTTTGTCACAGATCAGTCTGCTATATTCGTGGATCTATTCCTAGGCTCACCGTTCTGTTCCATTTATATATTTGTGTATTCTTTCATGGATGTGATTTTAAATTTCTAAATTAAAAGATTTTTTTGTGTCAAAAATAACAAATGTTTGTTAAAAATTTATAAATGTATAATATGAAGGGAAAAGTCCATATAAGCTCATAAGCTCACCCCTCAGAGATAAACACTGATAAGGGTCTGGTAGATATTTTTCTGGTTTTTTAAAAAGAAATGTGTATTCTGATGATTTAAAAGTGGAATCCTGCTATATACGCTCTTCTCAACCTTCCTTTTTCTTTACTTTGTTTTTGATATAGATAATGTCATCATTTTTGAAATAGATCATTTTTGTGGCTGCATAATACAGATACACTATAATTTTTTAAAGTAAGTCCCCATTGATGAATATTTGTGCTGTTATTATAAAACTTCAGCTAATATCCTTGTACCTGTCTTCACAGGCTCATGTGAGTGTTTTTGTGTTATAAGTTCCTTGAACCAAAATTACTGAGTCAAAGAATATGAACGTTTAAAAATTTAATGGCAGGACTTCTCTGGTGGTCCAGTGGCTAAGACTCCACTCTCCCAATGTAGGGGGTCTGGCTTCGATCCCTGCTCAGGGAACTAGATCCTGCATGCATGCCTCAACCAAGAGTCCAAATGCCATAACTAAAGATCTCGTGTGCTGCAACTAAGACCCGGCGCAGCCAAAATAAATAAGTAAACATTTAAAAATTTAATGGCAAATGTCAAATTCTTTTTCAGGAAGGTTGGACAATTTACAGGCTTACCATCAGGGTATAAGAGAACTTATAGCTCCTTGATTTAAGAAATTATTTGCATATGGGGAAGTTGACCTCTTTATCATGTGTGTAGCAGAAATTTCCCCCGTTTTGTTTTTTAATTTTGAGATGTTTTGGCATATGGGTTTTATCAGTTTTTTCCTTAATGGCTTCTAGGTTTCCTTCTACCTCTTTGTCTATGTTACCTTCTAGTATTTACTTGTAAATGTTTGATCACTTTGGAATTTATTTTGATGTAAAGGCTGAGATAGGAATCTAGCTTTTACTACTGTTTATTTTCAAATGGCTAGCCAGGTACTATTGCACCATGTAGTGATTAATCCATTTTTCTCAACTGATTTTGAAATGCCACCATTTATTATATGCTAAATATCCAGGAATACCTGAGTCCGTTTCTGAAGAGTATTGTGTTTGATTGATTTATCTGTTCTGGTGTTATACCCATAGTTAAAATGACTTTTTTCCCTACTTTCTAATGTTTTAGTATTTTAAAGAGCCAGGAACCCTTCATTATTTATTTTCTAGAATTTTCCTGAACTATTCTTAGGTATTTACTCATTCAGATAAAATTTGGAATGATCACATTAAGTCTGCCCACCATGCTCCCCTCTACTGCCCCCTTCCCCCCCAAAAAAAAAGACCTTAAAAAAACCCTCATTGATTTAGTTATAAACTAAGGAGAAAGGTGTATCTTTAACAAGCATCTTTAGAGTGCCATAAAGCACTTTAAGTGCATTAATTATTTAATCCTCTGAATTCTTTAAGGTTGGTATTATCCCTATTTCACAATGAGGAAATGAAAGTTTAGTAAATTGCTCAGGATCCAGGTTCCCATGACTATTTAAATTCCACCCACTATCTCTCAGGTTAGTTTTATTTAAGTAAACTCTCAGATCATTAAAAAAGGGGCAAAGTTAAAACAAAAACCCAAGTTGTGTGTGTGTGTGTGCTTTTTAAACCATAAAGTACAAAGAAAGTATAAAGAAAACTGGACTTATAATTCTGTCCTTTGGAATATTTTGTCATTTTAGTGTATTTCTGGCCATGTTTTATATCAACAAATAAAATTTTTAACCAGTTGATCGTATTGCACATGTGGTTTTGTATTCTGCTATTTTTATTTTAATTATGATGTAAAATATTTCTGTGTTGTAAGCTTTTCAAAAAACGTTGGTTTTAAAAGGTTAATTTATCATATATTTGTTATACATTAAGTTATAAAAATAACTTAATTATTTTCCTATTACTGCCTATTTGATTATTTGTAAGATCTTGCTATTAGTAAATAATTCTACAGGAGACATCTTTGGACATTAGTCTTTGATGTCATCTTTGATTATTTCCCAGAGAGTTCTGGATCAAAAAATATGAGGTTTTGATATATTTATATATTGCTAAATTGCTTTCCAGATATCTCGTTCTAGTTTACATTTCTACCATTAGTGCTGATGTCTTTTAGCGTCACCTCACCCTTGTTAACATTAAGTATAGACTTAATTATTACCAGTAGCATAGGCAAAGTGGTATCTTATTGCTGTTTTAAGTTTCTAAATGCAGCCTATAACAGCAATAAGATACCATTTTGGTGGGTGTGATTAGGCTTTAAAAAATGTATTGACCATTTGTTTTCTTTGTGCATTGCCTCTTCATGTCCTTTGCCATTTTCTTATTAATTTATAAATATCTTTATTTCATGGACATTGGCCTTTGTCTTTTATTTGTTACAGATATTGTCCAAGTTTATTCTTTCTCTTATTGTTAATGCATGGTATAGAGAAGCCTAAGAATTCTTTTGAACAAACTTGATAATGCTTTGATACCTTCAAAGACCTGCTTTATCTCAGTATCAATTAGATATCCACTTATACTTTCTTCGTTTTTTGTTTTTTTCTGAAATTGTTGGCCTTTTTTTTTTTTCAATATCATTTGAATTTTTAAGTTGTTTCTGTATGAGCTGTTTGTCAGGTTAGGACTTCCACATCTTTTATTAAGTCATTCATTTTCTGTAAGCAGTTATTTTATAATTTTAGATAAAATTAATACTACCTATTGTAAACAATTTAGAAAATGCAGAAAAGCCTAAAAAAATTACCCAAAGATAATATCCATTCACTTATTGATATGTTATCTTTCCAGGGTTTTTATATGTATATTATTTATTTTTTATTTTTTGGGTTGCATTGGGTCTTAGCTGCAGTATGCGGGATCTTCGTTGAGGTATGCGGGATCTTTCGTTGCAGCATGCAGGCTTCTCTAGTTGTGGCGTGTGGGTTTTCTCTTCTCTAGTTGTGCGTGGCCTCCAGAGCATGTGGGCTCTGTAGTTTGTGGCACGTAGGCTCTCTAGCGAAGGTGTGTGAGCTCAGTAGTTGTGGCACATGAGCTTAGTTGCCCCACGGTGTGTGGGATCCTAGCTCCCCGACCAGGGATTGAACTCACGTCCGTCCCCTGCATTGGAAGGTGGATTCTTTACCACTGGGCCACCAGGGAAGTCACTATATGTATATTAAAATATATGAAAAAAACCCTTTTAAAAGTTCAATGAAAATTCTAATATTTTTATAGGGTGTTGTTTCCGCTTAAATTAAGTAATGTTATTGTTAATGACTGCATAGTAATCCATTGTATGGATTCCATAACATGATTAACTAGGTCTCTCTTGGTATATATTTAAATTTTTTTCCCATTGCAGTTAACACTGTAGTAAACATCCTGCTACATATATCTCTAAATATTTATGCAAATACTTATCTTAATAACCTTTGAAACAACTAATAAGGATTTATGTACATTTAAATTTTGATACTTCTGATATATATACATTTTGATGTATTCTTTTGTATCAGGAATACCTCTCATAGCAATTGGAAATCCAATCCCTAGTGGCTTAAACAAGTAAAGGGTTTTTTTGTGTGTAACAAGTTTAGAAGTAAAGCATTCCAAGGTTGGTTCAGTTGTTCAAGGATGTCCAAGTTCCTTCTATTTTTTTTCTTTCTTTTTAAAAAATATTTATTTGGCTGCGCTGGGTCTTAGTTGCAGCATGCGGGATCTTTAGTTGTGGCACACGGGATCTTTAGTTGTGGCATGCGGATCTAGTTCCCTGACCAGGGCTCAAACCTGGGTGCCCTGCATTGGGAGCACAGAGTCTTAACTGCTGGATCACCAGGGAAGTCCTCCTTCTATTTTCTGTTTTCCTCCAGTGTGAGCCTGTTTGCTCACATCTTTATTATTTTTTACTTGCAGATTCACTTCTGATTTCATCTTGGGAGTATTTATTCCTTTAAATCTTTTAGTGTTTTTCTTTTTTCTTTTAGTATTTTCTTCTCTTTGTTGGGTTTTCTGTTTTAGGCACATGGATCATCCATATATTGGGCATTCTTTGTTTCTCATAGCTGTTTTCTTTTTCATTGCTTTACTTTTTTTCCTTTTCTTTGTAATTCATTGAGATTATTTCAGGTCTTTTTGATCTCTAACAGAATTGATTAATGGATTTCCTAATGTTGGGACAGATTTTGTATACCTGAGGTAAACTCAGCTTGTTTGTGATGGATTGTTCTAGTATGTATCTAGATTAGGTTTGCTAATGTTTTAACTTTTTTTTTTTGCAAAATTACATTCATAACTGAGATTGGCCTATAGTTTTACATTTTGGTACTACCTTGGGTTTTGGTGCCTTGATTATACTAGTCTAGTAAAATAAATTCGGAAACATTCCATCTTTTATTATGCTGAAGACAGTTTAAATAGCATAGGATATATTTATTCCTTGTAGATTTGATAGAATTTGTTACGGTCTCTTTCGAAAAGGTTTTATCTTGAAACTTGTATAGATTCCTCATAATTTGGGGGGTCATTTTTCTGTTGTTAGACATTTGCTTGTTTCTGACGTTTTGGAATTCTGATGCTTTAAAGAAGTCAACATTCTTGCAATTAAATCTTTTTTTTTTTTTTTTTTGGCTGTGTTGGGTCTTCGTTGCTGCACGTGGGCTTTCTCTAGTTGCGGTGAGCAGGGGCTACTCTTTCATTGAGGTGCACAGGTTTCTCATTTGTGGTGCTTTCTCTTGTTGCGGAGCATGGGCTCTGGGGGTGTGAGGTTCAGTAGTTGCAGCACGTGGGCTCAGTAGTTGTGGCATGTGGGCTTAGTTGCTCTGTGGCATGTGGGATCTTCCTGGACCAGGGATCAATCCTGTGTCCCCTGCATTGGCAGGCGGATTCTTAACCACAGCGCCACCAGGGAGTTCCTGCAATTAAATCTTCATGCATACTCATCATTATTACTTCTTTAGGATATATTTTTGGCAGTGAAATTGCTTGGTTGAAAAGTATACAGAATTTTAAGACTTTTGCTGTCGATTACTACATAGTTATCTGTCTTGAAACATACCCTGGATTTGTTTTAATCAGGTATGGTAAGGGGACAGAATTTTAGGATTAGAAGGGACTTTTTTTTTAAATTGAAGTACAGTTGATTTACAGTGTTGTGTCAATTTCTGCTATACAGCAAAGTGATTCATATATATATATTCTTTTTCATATTCTTTCCCATTATGGTTTTTAAAAAAATATTTATTTATTTGGTTGCATTGGGTCTTAGTTGTGGTAGGCGGGCTCTTTAGTTGTGGCTCACCAGCTCCTTAGTTGCCACACGTGGGCTCCTTAGCTGTGGCATGCGAACTCAGTTGTGGCATGCGTATGGGATCTAGTTCCCTGACCAGGGATCAAACCCGGGCCCCTGCATTGGGAGCACAGAGTCTTAACCATTGTGCCACCAGGGAAGTCCCCCATTATGGTTTATCACAGGATATTGAATATAGTTCCTTGTACTCTACAGTGGGACCTTGTTGTTTATCAGTTCTATATATGATAGTTTGCATCTGCTAACCCCAAACTCCCAATCCATGCATCTCCCACCCTGCTTCCCCTTGGCAACCACAAGTCTGTCCTCTATGTCTGTGAGTCTGTTTCTGTTTCATAGGTAAGTTCATTTGTGTCATGTTTTAGATTCCATGTGTAAGTGATATCATATGGTATTTGTCTTTCTCTTTCTGACTTAACTTCACTTAGCATGATAATCTATAGTTGCATCCATGTTGCTGCAAATAGCATTATTTCATTTTTGTTAATGGCTGAGTAGTATTCCATTGTATATGTACCACATCTTGGTCCATTCATCTGTTGATGGACATTTAGGTTGTTTCCATGCCTTGGCTATTGTGAAAAGTGCTGCTGTGAGCATAGGGGTGTATGTATTTTTTTCAATTTTAGTTTTGTCCGGATATATGCCCAGGAGTGGGATTGCTGGATCATATGAAAGCTTTGTTTTTATTAAATTAATTAATTTATCTATTTTATTTTTGGGTCTTTGTTGCTGCACGTGGGCTTTCTTTAGTGGCGGAGAGTGGGCTTCTCATTGCAGTGGCTTGTTGCGGAGCACAGGCTCTAGGCTCACAGCCTTCGGTAGTTGTGGCATGCGGGCTCAGTAGTTGTGGCTTGTGGGCTCTAGAGTGCAGTCTCAGTAGTTGTGGCACATGGGCTTAGTTGCTCCATGGCATGTGGGATCTTCCTGGACCAGGGCTTGAACCCATGACCCCTACATTGACGGGCGGATTCTTAACCACTGCGCCACCAGGGAAGCCCCTGATGTTTTTAGTTTTTTGAGGAACTTCCATACTGTTTTCCGTAGTGGCTGCACCAACTTACATTCCCACCAACAGTAGGAGGGTTCCCTTTTCTCCACACCCTTTCCAGCATTTGTTATTTGTAGACTTTTTAATGATGGCTATTCTGACCAGTGTGAGGTGGTACCTCATTGTAGGTTTGATTCGTGTTTCTCTAATAATTAGTGATGTTGAGCATCTTTTCATGTGCCTTTTGGCCATCTGTATGTCTTCTTTGGAGAAATAACTATTTAGTTCTTTTGCCATTTTTCGATTGGGTTGTTCGTTTTTTGTTGTTGAGTTGTATGAGCTGTTTGTATATTTTGGAAACTAAGCCCTTGTCAGTTGTATCGTTTGCAAATATTTACTCCCATTCCATAGGTTGTCTTTTCGTTTTGTTTATGGTTTCCTTTTGGAAGGGACTTTTTAACCTGTCTTCTAGTGTGTCACTTTGTATCTGAAGTTCTCAACCCTTCCTATCAGTTTATAACAGATTTCTTACCTTTGTCACTATTGACATTTTGCACTGTATTATTCTTTGTTGTGTATGACTGTCCTGTACATTGTAGGATGTTAAATAAGCAGCATCTTTGGCCCCTACCCACTAGATGCCAGTACCCTTACCCACGCACCCCCGCCCCCCGACCCCACCCCCGGTTGTGACAACCAAAAATGTCTCCAGACATTGCCAGATATCCTCTGGGAAGCAAAATCACCTCCAGTTGAGAACCACTGGTTTATAACAAAATGCTTTAGAATGCACTGATACCATTCTGATAAAGTTATACAAATGACTTAAAAAAAAACAAACCCTAACAGTATAATGCCTTTAGTGTGAAGGAAAATAACTTATAATTAAGTATATATATTTCAACGTGTAAATTAACGTGGGACTAAATAAAAGAGCCACCCCTAGAAGGTGGTATTACACTTGTTTATAAGTCCTATATTAATCACTATTAAATACTTATAGTCACAGGGAAATCTTTCTAGGCCATGGCAGGTCAGTGTTTGAACCCAGCTCTGCCACTTCCTAGCGGTGCAACAATAGGCATTTTACTTAATTTCTCAGAATGTTTTCTCACCTATAACTGGGGATGGTATGCCTACTTTATGGTTTGTTTTGAAAATTTAATGAGCCAGTGTATAAAATAACTTGCCTAAGAGCTATATGTAAATTATATAATCCTTGCTACAACCCTAGAAGGTAGTACTATTCTAGTCCCCATTTTTACAGGTAGAGAGAAGGAACCAGTTTATAAGTGGCAGAGCGGGGATTCAGAGCCTGTGCTTTCAACTATTATGCTGTACGGCTTCCCATATAATACCTGATGAATAGGGGATACTTAACTGTTAGCTCCTGTTATTTATTTCTTTTTTCTAGCTTTGAGAGACACCCCCTCACCCTCCTCCCCATGTCATTAACATCAGCGCTCTCTCCTGGAAATTTTTTTACCTACTGGTTTCTCATTTCCCCTTCAGGGACATATAATTAATCTTCTTCATCCACACTTAGGATAACTATTTATCAAAATTCTGATGCCTTTCTATGTATGACTTTGATATTTCTGAAAGGCTCATAAATAATGCATTCAACTTCCCTTATAAATAAAATAAAATGCTTGTCTTTTTATTATTTATTTATGAAGAACTTCTTTTCTGATAAATAACTTCTAATATCAGCTGTGTGGTTATATTGTAGCCTTTTTATAACACAAGTGTAGGGAGATAAGAAATTACATCTACATTTTAGGTTTTCCATGTTACAATGAAGGACAGTATGTACATAGGGAATTTGATTTGTTTTACAGTATAATCAAACATGGTTCCAAGAGGTATCATATGTTGTGTTAGGCTTGACTTGTTCCTATGTAAACGATAAAAAAAAAATCTTCAAAAAAAAATCTTCAGAATATTCTGAGCAAATTTTCATTTTATATTAAAGGAATTTGGTAACCAGAAGTAATTAAATTTTTAATTAATAGTTCTCCACTGTGAATTGTATGTGTGAATATGTATAATGCCCCTTTATATAGAATGGTGGAGGGATGGTTTTACGGGTACATTATTTTTCAGCTGATTTAGACTTAAGCCCTCAAACACAGAAATGGTAAGACTTTAAAAAAAAAAAAGCAAACTTAGTCTTTTATATGGAATTTTTTAAACACTTGAAAAGTAAAGAGTTTAGTATGTAGACCCACCACCCTCTCTCTGTGTATCATGATTATCAATGCATGGCGGGTCTTGTTTCCCTATAGCCCTCCCCACCTTCCCTCCTGGATTTTTTTTGTTGTTGTTTTTTTGTTTTTTAATTAATTAATTTATTTACTTTTGGCTGCATTGGGTCTTTGTTTACTGCACGTGGGCTTTCTCTAGTTGGTTGAGCAGGGGCTACTCTTCGTTGCGGTGCACGGGCTTCTCATTGCGGTGGCTTCTCTTGTTGTGGAGCACGGGCTCTAGGCGTGCGGGCTTCAGTAGTTGTGGCTTGCGGGCTCCAGTAGTTGTGGCTTACAGACTTAGCTGCTCTGTGGCATGTGGAATCTTCCCAGACCAGGGATTGAACACGGGTCCCCTCCATTGCAGTGGTTAAGAATCTGCCTGCCAATGGAGGGGACCCGTGTTCAATCCCTGGTCCGGGAAGATCTGTGGCACGTGGGACACGGCTCCCCTCCATTGGCAGGCAGATTCTTAACCACTGCACCACCAGGGAGGTCCCCCCTCCTGGATTTTTTAATAGCAAAACTCAGACATTAGATGATTTCATTTGGAAACATTTTAGTATGTATGTAAACATAAAATGCAATACTACTATATCACCTAAAAACAGTAACTAATTCTTTAGTGTTTCTGAATATCTAGTCAGTGTTGAAATTTCCTCAGTTGTCTCAACTTAAAAAAAAAAACTGTTCAAATCAGGATCCAAAATAAAAGCTATCCTTAAGATTGGTTGGTGTGTCCTTTCTGTTTTTTTCCCTTACAATTTGTTGAAGAAATCCACCCTGTAGATTGTTCACACCTGGAATTTCCTAATTGCATCCATGTTGTGTTGGTCTCCATATTCTTGTGCCTTCTGTGTTTCCTCTAAATTGGTAGTTTGATCTAAAGTAGTGATTAGGTCCAGGTTTTTGTTTGTTTGAAATATGGTTTTATGTGTTATATTTTTTTGTGGTGGTTTTGTTTTGCTTTTTAAAAGAATATTTCAAAGTGGTAGAGTGTACCTCTATCAGGAGGCTCATAATGTCTGGTTGTCTCTTTGAGATGTTAGGACTGTTGATCATTGCCTAGATTTCTCCATTCATTAGGATTTGTAAAATAGCAAGTTATTAGCTGGAATAGTTCTGTAAAGAAAAATTCTCCTTGTATATTTTGCTACCTTATGGTGTAGGAAATGGAGAATAAATGCTTACTACTTTTCTCTTTGGTTACCAGTTTTCAAAATAATGACTTGGTTGCCTAGAACCCTTCAAAGGTAACTAATCAGGGTTTTTTTTTCCTTCGTATATCATCAAGAACACATGGATTTAAATAATGTATATGTTTTGGGCTTCCCTGGTGGCGCAGTGGTTGAGAGTCCGCCTGCCGATGCAGGGGACACGAGTTCGTGCCCCGGTCCGGGAAGATCCCACATGTCACGGAGCGGCTGGGCCCGTGAGCCATGGCTGCTGGGCCTGCGCGTCCGGAGCCTGTGCTCCGCAACAGGAGAGGCCACAACAGTGAGAGGCCCGCGTACAGCAAAAAAAAAAAATGTATATGTTTTACTTCATTGTAGTTACTGATTATATTAGTTTACTATGGCTGCTCCAACAAATTACCATAACTGGGTGGCTTAAAACAACAGAAGTTTATTCTCTCACAGTTGAGGAGGCCAGACGTCCAGAATCAGTATCACTGGGCTGAAATCAAGTGTCAGCAGGTCTGTACTCCTTCCAGAGGTTCTCGGGGAGCATCTGTTCCTTGCCTCTTCCTGCTTCTGGTGGCTGCTGGCATTCCTTGGCTTCCTCACTCCAGCTTCTGCTTCTGTTATCACATTACATAGTCCTCTTTGTGTCTGCTGAGGAACTCCTGTTTCTTATAAGGGTAGATATGATTGCATTTATGGCCCACTGGATAGTCCAGGATAAACTACTCTTTTCAAGATCCTTAACTTAATTATATCTTTTACTGTATAAGGTAATATTTATACGTTTGGTGATTAGGAAATTAATACATCTGAGGGGAAGGGTTGGTTCAGCCTACCACACTGATGCTCAGATTATCTCATCTTTGGCCATTAAATCCTTTAAGTCGACTCCTTTGTTACAAAGGGAAGTCCTTTGATAAAACCCCAGTAGGTGCCAAGATGTTCCAGGTTTATCTTGTATACTTCCTGCCCCAGGCCGGGAATCAGAGTTTTTTCCAAGGAACCCTGGTTACTTTTTGTGGGAAACAGTATTTAGAGACCACATTCTAGGTGCTAGGGGCATAGCATGTATTTTTCTTAGCAATTTTTCTGAAATAAATTACACTTTTACCTTGTTTTCTTAAACAGAGTACACTGGATATCACTGAATCTTTTATCAATGACTTGGTATGAACATTAGTTTTGGGACCAAGCTATATACTGGTGACTTCCCCAGTGCTGCTGAATTTTTAAAAATTAGGTTTGTTTGCTTTTACTTTAAATGTAACCAAATTCCAGTTCAGTTCTAGTCATTGTTTTATTTTTTATTTTTTCTCTGTGACCCAGTCATCCAGTCTGTGGGATTTGTTTCTCACCTGTGGGGCTTTTCAACGAACTGCACTAATCTCTAAACTCTGCTTTCTCTATATCCTTTGTTCTCTGACTCTAAGCAAAACTAAGTTTGTTAGGAGATAAAATTGGATCTTATAGAGTATAATAGTAAGTCAGATGGGAAGGGAAGTCTACTCAGGTAAGCATTCAAATGCATGAGGTTTTCATTTCTATTAAGCTTGAAGGCTCTTTTGGAGGTGGAGCAGTGTGGTGGGGATGGTGTGTGGAGGGCTAGTTGCTCTTTGATGCGTGGTGAACAGTGCCAGACCTCTGGTAACAGCTTTAGTAAAGGTATTTATTTATTTGAATTTGAAAATGATTCAGAGTTTAGCCAATAGCTTAAAAAAAAAACACTTCATTTTAAAATGGTTTTAGACTTATGGAAAAGTTGGAAAGATAGGGCAGAGTTTTCATATACTGCACATCCAGGATTCCTTGTTAAAAACATGATGTATTAGTATAGTACATTTGTCAATGAACTAATATTGACACATTACTCTTAACTGAAGCCCCTGCTTTATTCAGATTTCCTTAGCTTTTTCTTTTTTGGCAGGAAAGTAGAATTTATTTGTGGGCGTGAGTAAGGAGGGGACAGTGCCAAGGCTCTCATGAGTCCAGGGCCCGCTATTTGTCCAGGGGCCACGATTAGGGATGTATTTGACCCCACAGCCATCTGGGATGAGCCACTTTTCTGCCACCATATTTTCAAATTCATCTGTATTAAACTTAGTAAATCCCCACTTCTTGGAGATGTGGATCTTCTGGCAGCCAGAGAACTTCAGCTTGGCCCTGCGTAGGGCCTCAGTCACATGCTCCTTGTTCTGCAGCTTGGTGTGGGTGGACATTATGACTTGGCCTATGTGGACCCTGGCCACTGTGCCCTGGGGCTTTCCAAAGGCACCATGCATACCTGTCTGGAGCCTAGATTGGGGACAGCACGCCAGTCACGAACGTTCACTGGAAAGGGCTGTTTCCAGGGTCTCTTAGGGCAACCCATACAGGCAACAGGCTGCATACACTACGGAGGAGGCTGCTGTTTGCAGCCATTGCACACCGGGCCCCCACGGAGAAAAGAGCATGGTTGGCTTAATTGGCTGCAAAGCCTTAGTTTTTTCTTAACAAACTTTTTCTGTTTCTAGATACTATCTAGACACCACATTACATTTAGTCGCCATGTGTACTTTGGCTCCTCTGGACTGTGACAGTTTCTCTGACTTTTTGATGACCTAGTCAGTTTTAAGAAGCACTGATCCGGTATTTTTAGACTGTCCGTCGGTTGGGATCTGGCTGATGTTTTTCTCATGTATAGACTGGGTTTGTGGGTTTTGGGGAGAAGACCACACAGGTAAAGTGCCACTTTTGTTGCATCATATCAAGGATGCATACTATCAGCGTGGCTTATCAGTGTTATCTGTGTTGATGCTAGCCTTGATTACCCCTGCTGGGTAGTGTTTGTTACAGTTTCAAGAAACTGAAGTTTCTCTCCCTCCCTCCCTGGCCTTTCCATACTGGTATCCTTCGGAAGGAAGTCAGTATGTGCCTCCACGTACTGTCATGAAATAAATCAACAGGGTTGATTATAAGCAGATTTTCTAGAGTTTTTTCTATCTTCTAACCAATGTTAACCTTTGTGGATTTTTTCTTTTAATCAGTGTCTAGCATTCTATGAGCAGTTTTTAAGAGAATGGTGATGGGAGTGACACTATGGTATGTTTCACTTAGTGTTTTTTGTTGCAAACAAAACATTTTGTCTGGTTTAAGCATAAAAGGAATTTTTGAGAAGATGTGAAGTAGTTTACAGAGTCATTGAGAAAGCAGGGAGACAGATTGTAGGCCATTGGTTCTCAAACTCTAGCATGCATCTCAAGAGCTTATTAAAGCACATTTCTGGGCCCCACACCCAGAATTTCTGAGTCAAGATGGTCTGGGATGGGGTCTGAGAATTTGCACTTTTAACATGTTCCCAGGTGATAGTGATTCTGTGGTCTCAGAAGCACACTTTGAGAATCACTGCTGTCTCTGGCTAAAAGCTGCCACAGAGCTGGCCTGACAGGAAAGACTGTTTTCTCTGGTGCCGAGGAGCATATGAAGCTCCATTTTAATACAGTTGCTATTGCTACTTTCACTGATGCTGTTTCTGCTTCAGGAACTGGACTAACCACTGGGAAGCTACTGAAAGCCTTACAGCAGCAAGAATGGAACCTTGTTTCTTTACACTGCTCAATTCTGAACTGAAGTTGCATTTGTGTGTGTCTAATTGGAGAGCCTTAGGTGACGTGCTTGCATTCTGGTTTCAAGCGAGACTGGGAATTTGTGTTTGAATTCTGTTTTGGAGAGCTGAAACTCATAAAATGGAATGTCTTTAAATGTAGAAAGACTAAAAAATGATGGGGCAGCCATGGATGTGACAGTTGTCTACTACAGCAGTGCTCTGCAAGGGGAGAAAGAACTTGCACCAGAATGTAAATTAGTGTACTGCTTCCTTCATCAGAAAGTGTCCGATGAACTGAGCAATGTGCTTAGGGTCTTAGTTGATTTTATGTTCTTACACAAACTCCTCATCTTATTAGACCAGTAACAGTCTGCATACTATAGTAGAGTAACACTGTGCTAACTGTAAAAGCACAGGGGAGAAGGGAATCTAGTGTTTTAAGATGACTGATCTTAGTGTATAAGTTGGCCCTGAAGTATGGTGATACTTGAAGCAGGCTGGCAAATTGGGAAAAATGGAGAGTGTAAGAAAAATAGAGGTAAAACTGAGAGCTCAAAATATCCAGGGTATCACCCCCCACCATAAGCTCTCTAGAACAGTGCTGTCCAGTAGAGATGTAATGTGAGCCAAAGGGTGTAACTTAAGTTTTTTCTAGCAGCCACATTCAAAAAGTAAAAAAAATCAAAACAAACACTTCCAAATAGAGAAACAGGTGAAATAAATTTAAAAAAATAACAGCTTTATTGAGATTTAATTCATATAGCAAAATAATTTTAATTAAATTAAAACCATTAAAACCATTTAATTTAATTAAAACCATTAATTAATTAGTGGTTTTAACTCAAAACCACTAATCTTTTAGTTGCTATGGATTTTCCTTTTCTGGACATTACATATAAATGGAATCATACAACATGTAGCCTTTGGTGTCTGGCTTCTTTCACTTAACATAATGTTTTCAAGGCTCATCCATCTTGTAACTTGTCAGTACTTCATTCCTTTTTTGGACATATAATAGTCCGTTGTCTGAATATACCAAATTTTGTTTATCCATTCATCAGTTGATTGACATTTGGGTTTCCTTTTTTTAGCTATTATGAATAATGCTTCTCTGAACATTTGTGTATAACTTTCTGTGGAGATTAATAATGTATTTTATTTACCCAGTATATTCCAGATGTTACAGTTTCTACATGTGATCACTATGGAAAGTATTAATGAGATAATAAAAATTTTTTTGTACTAAAGTCTTCAAAATTCCATATATATTTCATACTTAACACATATCTTAATTTAGATAGCCACATTTCAGGTGTTCAGTAGACTCATGTAGCTAGTGGCTACCATATTGGAAAGCCAAGAAGTAACTCATTGGGACTTACGTGCAAAGTGGGGAAAGTCGCAGTTTTCCCCGTGTCAGAGATGTTTGCTTGCTGGCTCCTAGACAGATATGCATTACTGTCTTGCTCCCTTTGCCTTTGATTGTTCCCAGTTGAATACTCTTCTGTCCTTTGCTTCTTTAGATCCTTGCTATCTTTTAAAATCCTGACTTATGTTCCTCTTCATCAGTGGGTTTTAGTTATTCCAGCTCACTTTTTCATTTACTTATTTATTTAGTAAATGTTTATTGAACACCTTCCATGTGCTAGCCACAGTTCTAGGTGTTAGAAATGTAGCAACGAGCAGAATACATAAAGTCTCAGTTTTCACTGAGGGTCTGCTTGAGTATGGAGCAATATTTAAACAGTCAGATATTTAGAGAAATAATTTCAGATAGTGATAAGTGCTATGAGGATAATAAAACTGGCTATGAGGATAGCATTTAGGCTGTTACCAAGCACTAATTTATTCTTGTGATTGTAAACACATACCACAATAAAGCTGATTAAAAAATAATTTATGCTAAAATTTACTAGTTTTAACTATATAGATTCATGAGTTTTCACAAACCTATATAGTTTGTAACCATCACCATAATTGTTTTATAGAACGTTTTACCCCAAAAAGTTCTTTCATGACACTTTGTGGTTAAATTCCTCCCCCCACTTCTGGGCAAATGCTGATCTGCTTTCTGTCATTATAGTTTTGCCTTTTCTAGAATTTCATATAAGTGGGATCATACTTTTTGTATCTGATTTCTTTCACTGAGCATGATGTTATTGAGATTTAGCCGTGTTGTGTGATTAGTAATGCATTCCTTTTTGTTGCTGTCTAATATTCCATTGTATGGATACACTATTATTGGTCCATTTATAGTGGGCATTTGGGTTATTTCCAATTTTTGGCTATTATAAGTAAAGCTGCTGCGAGCATTTGTGTACAAATCTTTGTGTGGAAATATCTTTTCATTTGTAGGATTTCTGTATCATATGGTAGGTGTGTGTTTGTAAGGAACAGCCAAACTGTTTTCCAAAGTGGTTGTACTATTTTGCATTCCCACCAGCAACCTTACTGACAGTTGGTTAATTCAAGCACAAAGCAAGGATTAAATGCAACTTCACTGATAGTGAATTCTCAGAGTTCCAAGCCAGGTCCTGAAGTGGCATGATGTAGTTCTACTTGTGAATGCCAGTAGAGTTAACAGGCATTCAGTTATTCAGAAAACTGAATTCTTTTGGTTGTTTCCTTAAGTAAGCCTTCCTTAAGTTTTAAACTTAAGATATTTAAGTTTTGAATAGCTTTCTTTGTCTTGTAAGTGGGGCTCTAAAATATTTAAATATCCAATATTATCTGATAATAATATAAGCAGACTGATATCTGCTTATCAGTCCAGTGAGAGTCATGCTTTTTCTTTTTTTTGTCCAGTTTTTTTTTGTTTAATTTTTATTGGAGTATAGTTGCTTTTCAATGTTGTGTTAGTGTCTGCAGTACAGCAAAGTGAATCAGCTATACATATACATATGTCCCCTCTTTTTTGGATTTCCTTCCCATTTAGGTCACCACAGAGCGTTGAGTAGAACTCCCTGTGCTATACAGTAGGTTCTCATTAGTTATCTATTTTATACATAGTATCAATAGTGTATATATGTCAATCCCAGTCTTCCAATTCATCCCACACGCCCTGCCCTTCCCCTTTGTATGCATATGTTTATTCTCTACCTCTGTGTCTCTATTTCTGCTTTGCAAATAAGATCATCTATACCATTTTTCTAGATACCACATATGTGTTAATATACGATATTTGTTTTTCTGACTGACTTCACTCTGTATGACAGTCTCTAGGTCCATCCATGTCTCTGCAGATGACACAATCATGCTTTTTCATCTGGCTTGGCATTTGGTATTTGAAATAGTTGAGAAGTAGAATAATACCAGTTTGTACAAATTGAATAGGTAACTATCCATTTTTATCCATGCATATTTATATCAGCTGTTGAACATAGGCTTTTGACAGTTATGGTAATTGGGCTAAATGTAATCAGAAATTTAGGTGATTTAAAAATTATCTGGTAAAATGAATGTAATTGTGGTTGAGCTGTATTGTATATCTTGACCAGTATTCAAAAATGTCCGTAGTTTATTTCAACCATATAGTTAGCTTTTTTTAAAAATTGAAGTACAGTTGATTTACAATGTCGTGTTAGTTTCAGGTATACAGCACAGTGATTCAGTTATGTGTGTGTGTGTGCATATATTCTTTTTCAGATTCTTTTCCTTTATAGGTTATTACAAAATATTGAGTATAGTTCACTGTGCTATACAGTAGGTCTTTGTTGGTTATCTATTTAATATATAGTAGTGTGTATAGTTAATTTTTCAAGTTATCTTTATTTGTTTCAGACTTTGCATGGTTCACACTGTCAATATATATTCCATATGGGAGTATATGGTGGAATATAGCTTTATAGCCTTTAAAAATATAGGAATAGAGCCTGGAATATAGTTTATACTGCATTGTTTATCTACTGAACATTCCCTGAAATCCCCATTCTTTTGCTCACAGTTGCTTCTTTTCTCTGTTTTTGACTTTTTTCAAAACTTTGTTTACCTGCTTGTCTTAATTGATAACTTTGCTTAAATACAATTTCTGGAACACTTAAAAAGGAATTGATTATTAAGTAAGTGATTTATGAACATTTTAGAAAATAAAATGATTTTGTAGTTATCAATAGGAAGAATCTCTAGAACAAGTTGAGCCTAATGTACATCTCCATTTTTTTTAAGGACAGTTGTCAACCTGAAATTATTTAAATTCTGAAGTTGTTGATAGTAACTATCATTTGAGTGCCTCTTATATGTGAGTTGCTTTTATATGATGGTATATTTAATCCTCATTGCATGTGATACTCTGCAAAATGGGTATCATCTTTATTTTAATGAAATCTTGGAAAGGTTAAACTTGTTTTCCCCAGTTCATATAATGAAAGTGCTTGGGTTTGGGTTGAAGCACAAGCCTCTCTGAGTCTGAAATTGTAGATGGCTTATTTTTGAATTTTAATAAGGCATTTGACTATACTGGTATGAAATCATGGATAAGATGAAATGTGATTTGATACTGAGAATGGTTGGAATGAATTTGTAACTAATAGAGCAATCTAATATATCAGTATCAACCTCTCCTGAGATCTCGGGTGATGCACCAAAGGGCTCTATCTCTAGCTTTAACTTAAAATTTGTTTTCAAACAAAACTCTGCAGTATGGCTGAACCGCACTAGTATAGGTTGGAGGAAGCCTTGGCTTAAGTTTAAGTGAAAAGGATTTAAGAACAGTGTTAGATTAACATTAATCTTCTGAGCTAACAATGACAATGTGAAGTCATGGCCAAAAAAAGCTAGGGTAAATTTACAGTACATTATTAAGCATATAGCCCCCAGATATAATGTTTCTACTAAGCTGGAATTGAGTTAGGATCAGTGTGTCCTATTTTATGTAGAATTTTGACTACCTGTAGTGTTCAGAGAGAGCAACTGAGATAATGAAGAATTTAGAAGTTATTAAAGGGTTAGGAGATGTTTCATCTGGAGAAGAAAGGAGAGGGCAAGTATAGATGTTAGATATTAGAAATTTTCCTTGCTAATTCTGTAGGCCAAAACTAAGATCTCTCAGGAAGATGATATAGGGTCCTGTTACTAAAAACAGATATTTATAACAGATGACCAATTGTCCAAGTAAAGGGGGAAGGATAATCTAAAATCTCTTAATGGTGGAATTGGCTACCCCATGAGGCAGTGAACTGAGTTATTAGATTTATGTTCATGTGTAAGCCATATGATCACATGTCTGTGTTGTTATAGAAATGGATTCCTACATGAGTTAGGAATTGGTGGTTTTCAAACTATTTTAACCTCTCTCCACAGTAAGAAACACTTTTTCCATTGCAACCCAGTTATGAAATAACATACCCATATTAAATGTGTTGCTGATATTTCCTATTATATTTTATTAACTTTAAAAGGCAGACTGGGGCTTCCCTGGTGGCGCAGTGGTTGAGAGTCCGCCTGCCGATGCAGGGGACATGGGTTCGTGCCCCGGTCCGGGAAGATCCCACATGCCGCGGAGCGGCTAGGCCCGTAAGCCATGGCCGCTGAGCCTGCGAGTCCGGAGCCTGTGCTCCGCAATGGGAGAGGCCCGTGTACCGCAAAAAAAAAAAAAAAAAAAAAAAAGGCAGACTGCTGGGGCTTCCCTGGTGGTACAGTGCTTAAGAAGCCGCCTGCCAATGCAGGGGACACGGGTTCGAGCCCTGGCCCAGGAAGATCCCACATGCCGCGGAGCAGCTAAGCCCGTGTGCTACAACTACTAAGCCCGCGTGCCGCAATTACTGAAGCCTGGGCGCCTAGAGCCCGTGCTCCGCAACAAGAAGCCACAGCAATGAGGAGCCTGCGCACCGCAACGAAGAGCAGCCCCTGCTCGCCGCAACTAGAGAAAGCCTGCGCTCAGCAACGAAGACCCAATGCAGCCCCCCCCCCAAATAAATAAAATAAATAAATAAAAGGCAGATTGCTAATCACTAAATTGATGTAACAACTCACCAATGGATTGACATTTAGTTTGAAATACACTGGACTAGAATAATCTCTAAAATTCTTGCAACACTATGATCCTAATTATTCCCACTCAATAATGTAAACTAAAAATTAGACCCAGAAAATGCCACACTGCAAATGCCTAGAGGTTATTAGTTAATTTTGATCATTAACATCTCTAGGGAGGCTGAAAATTAGAAAATATTCTTGTGTCTTTTGATTCTTCCCACCTTTATCCTTGCCACACCTGCTACCCCTCCCCCAAATCAGTCTTTTCCATCCTTAATTCTGCTTTTGCCCTTTTGAAGACTTCTTAATTAGTTTTTCATCATCTCATTTTCCACCTGGATTAAAATTTGGTGCCAGTTCTTCATTTAATATTTTTCCTAGATTTATAACAACATTTTCAAGTTGTCTACATGAACACCTAATCTTTACATGAGAAATAATTGACTTTCTTATTTGAAACCCATTATTTAAAAAGTATTATTATCTTTTATCTGAAATATTATGATGCATAATTATTTAAGAGAGTTGCAAAAAAGAATAAAGAAAATAAAGATTTTCACTTTGGTTCACATAATGAAGGCTAAGAAGACGTTTTGTGTAAACTTCATCACCAGATGTTTTTTTGTTTCAGAATGGTTCATCTGAGTAAATGGACAAGGTAAAAGGATGCAGTTTCTTAAAGTTGCTAAAGTCAGAGTTTGGAGGATTATATGAAGTGAATTGACAACTTTCTATTACACTAAAGAATTTATGATTTTCTTTAGTATTATGGAAAAAGTGATTCCCAAGTGCCATATCTGTTTCCTCTAATATTGTGAAGTGATTGGTAATGTTAACCCAGTTACCTGCTTGTGGACTGCTTTACTTTACTTTCTCTTTCCCCCTTCCTTCTTGAGGCATGCTAAGTAATTGTGGATTTACTTAATATTCTCTAAACAAAGCACAATTCAGTGGGTAGATTTACTGCAAATTATAATCATTTTTAGTAATTCCCCAAAGAGGCTGGACATGATTAGTTTTCAGAGTACAGGGAGAAGGTAGTTTCCTAGCTGGAAGGCCACTTCTGAAACAGAAGAGATTATTTTTTTAGAAAATTTATCTGTTTTAGCAAATTGTTTGTCCTGGGAAAATGTAAGTGTAGTTTTAAAAAATGACTATATAGTGTGTTAAAATATTTTAAGACCACTGAAGTAACTTATGTGCACTTTTTATGAGCAAAGAGATTGAGATGGATTAATAAGATAAAATTATAATCAGTAAAACTAAAAAAAAGATGAAGCACCTTATTATCTTTTAATTTAAACCCAATCAATGTAATTTATCCCTTTTTAAAAAATTATTTATTTTTGGCTGCGTTGAATCTTCGTTGCTGCTTGCGGGCTTTTTCTCTGGTTGCGGCGAACGGGGGCTACTCTTCGTTGCAGTGCATGGGCTTCTCATTGCAGTGGCTTTTTTCATTGTGGGGCATGGGCTCTAGATGCACGGGCTTCAGTAGTTGTGGTTCATGGGCTCTAGAGGGCAAGCTCAGTAGTTGTGGCGCATGGGCTTAAGTTGCTCTGTGGCATGTGGGATCTTCCTGGAGCAGGGATGGAACCCGTGTCCCCTGCATTGGCAGGCAGCTTCTTAACCACTGCACCAACCAGGGAAGTCCCTAATTTATCCTTTTAATTATGCTTTGATTCAGAAAGGCAACCACTCTGAATATAATTTGGCATATTCTTGCCAGTCTTTTTAAAATACATATATTTTCCAAAGATCATATTATATCTAATTTTGTGTCTTAATCTTTTAATGTAATTTTTCTGACTTGATATTATTCCATTGGATGGGTGTACGTACCTACCATACTTAACAGTTTCATTTTACTTTTTTTTTGTTTTTGTTTTTGTTTTTTTTGCGATACGCGGGCCTCTCACTGTTGTGGCCTCTCCCATTTGCGGAGCACAGGCTCCGGACGCGCAGGCTTAGCGGCCATGGCTCACGGGCCCAGCCGCTCCGCGGCATGTGGGATCTTCCCGGACCAGGGCACGAACCCGTGTCCCCTGCATCGGCAGGCGGACTCTCAAGCACTGCGCCACCAGGGAAGCCCAGCAGTTTCATTTTAAAAGCCAGTGATACACAGGTTAAGACTTCTGAGTTTCAGGAACTGTTCAGATTCTTTTGTTCCACTGGAGTTACGCTTTCTTCCTTGAAATAGGTGTTTTCTTGGATCTTGAACATTTTTAAACAAAAAGATTCTGATTGTAGTAGTATTTGATCTAGACTGTATTTTTTTTCTTTTCCCATTGATAGTGTCTCATCAAATTTAGTACACTCTTAGAGGAATGTAATAGTAGGACACAGCTTGAGGCTTAAAGATATTTTTAAGTTATTACATATTCTCCCATTCATATCAAAATTAGGGAAGGAGATATACCTAAGAATTATTGAATATTTCCTTCATTTATTTGCCATATTATTCTTTCCTTTCTGTATTGCTTAATTCAGACATTTTGGAAGGCACCTATGCTCACCCCTATACCACCAATGCAGACATTTTGAATAAATGATGTAATAATTTTTCCCTTTGGATATCAAGCATTAAAAGAAGCCATTGCAGGGCTTCCCTGGTGGCGCAGTGGTTGAGAGTCCGCCTGCCGATGCAGGGGACATGGGTTCGTGACCCGGTCCGGGAAGATCCCGCATGCTGTGGAGCGGCTGGGCCCGTGAGCCATGGCCGCTGAGCCTGCGCGTCCGGAGCCTGTGCTCCGCGACGGGAGAGGCCACAACAGTGAGAGGCCCGCGTATGGGGGCGGAGGGGGGAAGAAAAAAAAAAAAGGAAGCCATTGCATAACATAGTGTCTCTCTTTTTTTTATTACTCAAACGAAGGTAACAATATACGGAATGTGTGGAATGTTTAACAAAGGCTGATATACTAATAGCTGTCAGCTGTGAGTTACAGCAGGCTTAATATTGTTGAAGTTGGTGTTAACAGTTCGTCCATGTTGATACATGGTAGTAGGGAAGGATATGAGCTGGAAGTCTAAGCATGGAACTGAGTCAGAATCATGAGGCTGGAAGTGACTTCTGGTCTTTTGTCAAAGCCAGTTGATCACTCTGCTGTTTTCCCTTATTCATTAAAAAAAAAATTATTTATTTATTTGGCTGCACCAGGTCTTAATTGTGGCACACGGGATCTTTAGCTGTGGCATGTGGGATCTAGTTCCCTGACCAGGGATCGAATCCTGGCCCCCTGCATTGGGAGAGTGGAGTCTTAACCTCTGGACCACCATGGAAGTCTCTCCTTATTCATTTAATATCAGTAAATCTCACTAGTTTACAGCTAACGTCCTTTTTTTTCTATATGCCAGGCTAAGTGGTTTTTACATGAACTATTAGCCAGTTATTGTGAACTGCTCGTCACCATGTTAGAAAAATAATAAAGTATTTTGTGTGATGAGATCTGTTTTCAGTTTGATTTGTGGTTGGTTGCTCATGCATTATGATATAGGATATGCCTGTTTGTAAACTTTCTGTCTTATGCAAGGTGAATTGATTTTTCTACATATAGCAGTAGAGGCATTCTTGTAAAAAGCAGTTGTTTTGGCCTTTGTGTTGTAGAGTTGCAGTATGTTAGAAGTACTTGAGGTGGATTTTAAAAAAATTTGGGGGGGGGATTTTAAGTTTTTTTATTAAGAAAACAAATAAGGGAGTTACTTGGTGTATCCTTAATGGGATCATGACTCCTGGAATTGAAATTTGTTCTGAATCGTGAGAGAGGCAGCCAGACCTGTGGGTGTGGATGGCGCCTGAACTGTGGGTCAGAGCCAGGACAGCGTTGGGAGTAGTGGAAACACGTGTAATCTTTATTGGCTGTAATTTTAAAGGCTGCATTTTAGTTTTTATTGATTCATTAGCCTTCGCTCCTAAATATAAATATAATGTTGAAAGGTATGGACATTTTGTGTGTGTGTGTATGTGAGTGTGTTTTAGTAGAAGGTAGTAGTGGGTGGGAATGTAGTTGGTAGGGAAAAGTAAGAACAGAGGGATCCTGCTTTTTCTTCTTTATTTTCCAGTGCCCTTCCTTAACCCATGTATTAATCAGTAGGTACCAGTAACTTTAAAATGTTAAGTGGAAAATTTGCTTAATTTATTTAACAATTGGAATTGGACAATAAAAATACCAAGACAAGTAAATAGCACAGAGAACCCATTTCCTTCATGATTTCAAATGGTAAATATGAAATAACTGCACGTTTCCTCCTTCCAGTGGATTCTCCATCCTTGTCTTTCTCCGAAGGTTAGCACATGTTCAGATGACCAGATGTCATTCTTTGCTTTGACCTAAAGATCCTAGATGTTTGCTCCTCAAAATGACTCCTTACCTTTAATGACATGGAACTCAAAGCAGCTGTCATTTCCTTTTTTTGCCATGGATTGCATCGATGCTGTTAGATCTGTAGTGAAGCTAGTCTGAAGATGTCATGGGAATGAGCAAATAGTGGTTTTAGTTAATTGTTTATTATCAAAGGAGTTGTAGAGAACTTTGAAAAGCACATGGAAGAAATTAATGAGCCATAATTCTATTTCTCATAGACAAATCATGGTGCATTTTTTCCAGTCTTTTTTCTGTGTGTTATAAAATTATAATCTCAATTAAATTGAGTAATAGGTTGTGGGGGGAAGACCTTCAGAGATAATCTCAGATCATGGTTAAAATTTTAGTAAATCATGATTATCTGGGGGTGGCTCGTTGTAGGGAACTGAGACCTCTGCTGACCTAGGTAATCAGGCAGAGGTGTTAGTACTGATAAGTATCCCCTGGAGCGATTAGGGTCATAGCTTTGTGGCTAGGTTGCTGTTGGGGAAAAGGAGGAGGTCAGGGGTTTGGACTCCTGAATTTCCCTCTCCTTGAACCAAAAGACCCTCTGGGTTTGGTCAGAATAGGTGTTTATATAATTAGCTGTGGCCAAATTATAGAGCCCCTAAAGTAAAAATGTGTCCCAATCCCTGCCATACCACAATCAAGTTAATCTAAAAACCAGATAATCTCCCAGTCATTGAGAGTTCATACAGAATGTATGATTCTGTATCCTTTCTATATGAAAGGTTTCTTGATTATCATTTCAGTATAATGGTAATGAATCATCTTGAAATTGGGAGAGTAGTTCAGGCTGGTATGGCTGTCCTAATCAGGGTGCCCATTAGATTTTGCTCATAATACTTGAGAGAGACAGAAGCTAGCAAGATTGGTAGTGGGTTCATTTGTGGGGTAAATAGCCCAAATAATCCAAAATTTAACAATTCTGTAAGTGGATTGACATTCTGTCAGTTATACAAAGGAACTTAGAAGCTTTCTTTTGGGAAATTTGCCTTATGTGATTCTCCATATATGTGCTGTTTCACTTTACATGATTCACTCACAATGTGTGTATTAAGTCTAGGAGAAGTGTCTTTTTTGAAAAATTAGAATTTCCTAGAATATATTAGATCTTTGGAAGAAGGTTGACCACTTGTTTCATTATAGAAATGTGTAGCCACAATACTAATTTATTCTTGTAACTTAATTTATGAATAAAAGTTATTACTTGTTAACTAGTATTTTTCTTTCCAGTTTCTCTTCAGCAACGGGTAGCAGAATTGGAAAAAATTAATGCAGAATTTTTACGTGCAAAGCAGCAGCTTGAGCAAGAATTTAATCAAAAGAGAGCAAAATTTAAAGAGTTGTATTTGGCTAAAGAGGGTAAGTTTATAAGTCTTCCCCTAACCCCCATACTAAAACTGCCTTAAAATGTCAAGTTTCTTGGTAGTACAATGTTAATTTTATCATTGAATAAATCTTGATTTTATTTCTACTTGCATAGTATAATAGAAGCCTATTTAGAGGCTAGGGTTAATAATGAAATTGAAAAACAAGTTGAATAATGCGTTATTCAGATAGTCCTTTGTCTTTTGCCCTTGATGATATTTAAGATGGTAGGCTAGATAGTCCTGGGACACAGGACTTCGGTCCTCTTAGCACTTGGGAGATAGCCCCAGGCAAATCAGGACTGTTGGCATTCTAGTAATAGCCTTAGCTGTGTTATAGTAAAACTGACATTTCATGTAATTTATTCAACAAATGTTAATTATCAGTTAATATGTTTAATACCTGCTATGAGGTGGGCATTGTGCCTAAGTGCTGGGTATACAGAAGGGGCAAGATTCATGTGGCTTTTTTACTCATAGGAGTTGAACTCTACTGAGGAAAACAGATTAAGTAATAGTGAGTTGTTTAAAAAAAAGCAAAGTGTATAAGGCCAATGTATGAGATCATATCACGAGGGAGATCTACTCTGAAGGATGAGGGAAAGGGTTTACATTTTGGGTATTGACATAGGAAAGTATAGATATGATTTCCACAGCCCTCTAGACCAGTGAGTGATTCTCAAAGTGTGATTGTGGAATAGCAGCATCAGCATTATTATCTCCTGGGAAACTTGTTAGAAATGCAAAATGTTGGATCCTACCCCAGACTTATTGAGCCAGACACTCTGGGATTAGGGTCTAGCAGTCAGTGTTTTAAGACGCTCACCAGGTAATTCAGATGCACACCAGATTTTGGGAACCACTGCTCTAGTATAGACCAGCAGCTCTCAAACTTTAAACTGGATGAAAATCACCTGGAGAACTTGTTGGAACACGGTATGTTGGGCTGGAGCCTGAGAATTTGCATTTCTAATAAACTTGTAGGCGACTGCAGTATGGTCAGTCCAAGGGCCACAGTTTGAGGACCACTACTCTCGACCAGTGATCCTTCAACTTTTAAGTTTATATACTCTGTAAAATGATTATAAACATCCCTCACACCTTAAAAAATTTTTAATTTTAAACGTAAAAAATTCAAAGGATGTAAATTCTATTGTATTGTTAACACTGACAATTTAAACTAAAACTCATGCTTTTAAACATATCCAGTGGAATCAATCATAGTGATTTAATATCCATCACCATCCATTTAATAAAAAATACGTGAATAAATTCTTCAGGAATTTTACATTTTTCTCCTCCTTGTGTTAGGTGTTTTTTTTTTTAATGTCTCCCTCAGAATTTTATTCTAAAAAGTGTTTTTTAGCACACAGACCTGAGTGTGCATCAGAATTTTACCTATAGGGTTTGTTAAAACAAAGATTGCTGGGCCGCACCCCCAGAGTTTCTGATTCACTAGGTCTGTGGGATCCTAGAATTTGCATTTCTAGAAAGTTACCAGGTGATGCTGATATTGTTGGTTCAGGGGCCACACTTTGAGAACCACTGGCCTAAAGTAATATTTTGTGCTTGGAAGCCATTAAAAAAAATGGGTCAGACGTCTCTGCAATAAAAATATGCATATAAATTTCTTTTGTATTGAGATATCATTACAGTTAAAGTAGACAATTGATTACATAAATATTGTACGCATTTAAAAAATAATTATTAAGTTGTAAAAATTATTGGAAATGCAGGTCTTATGAGATATATTGCTTCTCCCTCCCAATTAAGTCATTAACCTCTGGTGAATATTATTAATGTCTAGAAAAAGGTATGTTTCAGTTTTTTTTTTTTTAGTGGATATAAGTTGGGAGTTCCCTGGTGGCCTAGTGGTTAGGATTCTGGGCTTTCACTGCTATGGCCCAGGTTCAATCCCTGGTCAGGGAACTGAGATCCCACAAGCCGCACGGTGTGGCAAAAAAAAAAAAAAAAAGATATAAGTTAAGCCCTTGATCTCATAAATAAGTAGACGGAAATAGAAGTGGGTTTTTTTTTTAAATAGTGACTGTTATTCTCTTAACTCTTTCTGAATTACGTGTTAAATCACATAGTGCTCTAGCTTCAAAAATATTTTTATTCTGTAGGTTGACAACTCAAATAGATCTTCTTTCAGTTTTGTTGAAATAGACTTTGCAATCCACATGACCTGCCAAAAGATTCGTTACCCAGTTATTAGTCATTCACTTTTAAAAAATAAGTTTATTTATTCATTTATTTCTGGCTGTGTTGGTTCTTCGTTGCTGCACGCGCGCTTTCTCTAGTTGCGGCGAGCGCGGGCTACTCTTCATTGTGGTGTGCAGGCTTCTCATTGCGGTGGCTTCTCTTGTTGTGGAGCACGGGTTCTAGGCGCGTGGGCCTCAGTAGTTGTGGCATGTGGGCTCAGTAGTTGTGGCTCGCGGGCTCTAGAGCGCAGGCTCAGTAGTTGTGACACGGGCTTAGTTGCTCTGCGGCATGTGGGATCTTCCCGAACCAGGGCTTGAACCTGTGTCCCCTGCATTGGCAGGCGGATTCTTAACCACTGAGGCACCAGGGAAGCCCAGTCATTCACTTTTTTGTTACTGACACTGATATTTTAAATTGTTCCTCTGGTTTGATATCACAGAGAAGTTTTTACACAGTAAGGTAGTGAACCATAGTAAAACTCAGGATGGGTGAAAGCCTTTCATTTGTTAAGTAGGGAGAAGGGTGTTAAGAAAAGGAAGGTGGCCAAAGAGAATCTACACATAAATAGCTCTCTGTTTTAGGAAAGATTATTTATGGAAGTTGAGGATCTAGAGTTTGATTCCTTTAAAACAACATGTGCCTATGAATCCCTTGGAAAGTCTTTACATACCCCCTCGGGTGTACCCCACTTTGAAGACCACTGTCCTGAAGTGGTGTTATTCAGACTACATGTTGTAACTCTTTGATGGATAGCAAAATTGAGTGCGTTGTGACCAGCAAGTTTTAAAAAGAAATGCAGTGGAAAGTAACAGCACGTTATTTACTTGGAAAGGTTAAGTAAGTATAATTGAACAAAATTTTTTGTTTCAGTTACATATACACACGTATGTATAGAGTTGTGTGATAAAATATATGTTTTGCTGTGAATTATGGTAAAAGCAGTTTGAAAGCCACTGTTCAATAAGATGGAAGATTCCTAGGCCTCACAGAATTCAGCCCGTGGCTTGGAAAGGTTTACTGACTCTAGTGTGGGATGGGATTCTGTTTTCTTGTGGGTTGCAGGAGGGCTGGCTGTTCCCTATTAAGTTTGTTCCTCCATAGGATGATAAGGACATGGGAAAGCTGGTGTTCCTGTCTAGGCATGGTGGCAGTCTGCAAGGCACTGTGGAGGTTGGGATGAATGAAATATGGTTTTCATCTTCAAGAAAGTATAGTCTACTGGGGTAGATAATACATTTTGCACGCTATCATTGTTATTTGAATATATGTTGTTGTCCTGAGAAATGAGTTCTGTCCAGTTCTTCAGTATGTTCATGTGAATTTTTTAACATCTTCCTTTTAAATTTTGTTTTAACCTTGAATTGATGAAATACTACTTTAAACTCTGCAATGGTATGTTGTTGTCAGGGTGAGTGTAATACATTTTAGTGTGTATGTATGAGGTCGTGGCAGTATTTCCTCTGATGACCAATTCAAACTCACTGTGATACTAGCTAGTGGCATTCTCTTTTCTCTTTACTTCTCACAACCAATAATTCTGACGCTTGATCATCCTCTCTACACTTTTTTTCTTTCAGTCTTTGCTTATCCAATAAATTCAAGTTTATCTTGTCCAAAGTTTGTTCATTTTGCTTTCTGTTTTTCTCTATCCCCAAATAAAGATGCTAGGGTTTCCTTTGTTTCCTTATCTTCTTTTTTTAAATTATAAAATTGACTTTTCTGTAAAATTCTGAAGAAATGAAAATGACTAAGAACCTCTCATTTCTGAAATACATTATCAATTGCAGTTTTATATCTCTAAGCAGCTTGTAATATGGGTTTGTTCAAAAACATGCCTGCTATGTTAAATTGCTTTGACTGCGTCTAGACCCAATAAATAATCTGTATGTGTACTATTGTATCTTTACTATCTGAAGTTCTCAATGAACTTAAACTGGCCATAAAGAACAGGTGAGGTGACTTATTACAAAATTTCAAAGGGAATACTGTGATCCTTTTTAAGAGTTTTTGGTGTCATTTCTAAAGAAATTTGCACAGTGTGTAAAAGGTAAATGTTGATTTAGTTTATGGCTTGGCTGATTGCCTATATCATAATAAAAAACAAATTGAAAGATGTCCTCTAAAGCAGCAGCTTATATTATTGCATGAAGTATATATCTAGTCTTCTGTGATTGTCACAGGTGATAACAGTATAAGCCATGGTTTTGATGTGTTCAGTAGTCTTTGTTTTATCTTTCAGCAAACCAGGTCACAGTAACCCCAGAAGTCCAAACACTGGTGTTTTTCCCAATAAGAATAGGTTTTGCTTTGGCGTTGTAATAGCTGTGCTTTCATTTATTTGGAGAGTGGCTGAAATATAAGTGCAAATAGTAATGAGGAGTGCTAATAAAAGGGATTATTACCTCTTGACTCCTCTTACTGTCTGTTCCTGCCTTAGTACCCATTCTTTTCCCAGCTTCTTCAACTGGGAATGTTATAAATATTTCTGAAAGTTTTGTTGGTTTTCTGTTGAACTTGAAAAAGGGATTTAGCTTTCAAAAAAATGTTTTTGATTTAGCTTTCTGCTTTAACCAATTTCAGTACAAAGCTTGGCACTGCAATAGTGTTTGTGTTTTGGAAATCCTCAGTCTTGGGCAATGAGTAAGAGCCTGTTACACGAGGGAGCAAACAAAAGGCCATAGAGTTCTCAATTTGAAGGAGAATAGTAGAAATAGAGCTCATGTTAGTCACCAGAAGACAGTGGAATTTTCTAGTGGTGTTCAAAAGGATTTTGTACATGGTTATAACATATATAAAGCTCTGACGCTAACTAACCAGAGCAATAGTTAAAAGCTAGGTTTAGGAAGATATTTATGGTTCAGATGCCTTAAGTTGGTACTTAGATATGGAAATAAAATTAGAGTATATTTAAAAAATTAAAAACCATTAGAAATCTTGGAAACAATAAATAAATTGAAATAAGGTAAGTAGATGGTTTAAATGGTAGACACAGATTTTAAAAATTAGAAAATGGTATTGAGGAGTTCTCCCTCCCAGTGAGACAGAGAAATATCAAAGAGCAATTGACACAGAGGATGAGTTGAGTCTCCAACACACATCAAAAAGAATTCCAGGAGAAGATAATGGAGGGAGTAGTAGAGAATATTTGAGGAGATAATAACTGAGATTTTTTCAAGCATTAAGAAACAGTAGTGAGTCCTCAACATAAATACTGAGTACCAAGTAGGGTAAATAATAGTAAATTCATACTTTGACGCATCTTAAACCGTGGAACCTCAAGAATGAAAAGAAAATGTTGAAAGCTACCAGAGGGAAGTAATAATTATGCTGACAGGAGATACCACATAAGCAGAATAGATGCCTGGAGACAATGAAATAAGATCTTCAGAGTGCAGAGAAAAAGCAGTTGTCAACCTAAAATTTTATGTACAGCTAAATTATTTAAGAGGGAGAGCAAATAAGATATTTCAGGCGAACGAAAACTGAGAGCATTTATCGCCCACGTAAATCACCAGAAGAACTAGTAAAGATAACATTTACAAGAAAAGTAAACATAGAGGGAACATATAGGATATGAGAAACAGTACCAACCATAGAAACTAATAAATCTGACTATAAAAAACAAAACCAAAAAACTTCTGAGTTCATTTTAATTTTTTAAAAGAAGAAAATAAAACAAATGAGGCAATAATAACAAAATTGGAACTTATGGCAAACAGCATTGCGGGGACATAGAAGGGTATTTCACAATGAATGAAACAGTCTACAAAGAGAATGTAATAATCATGAACTTGTCTGTACCTAACAAAATAGCCATGGCATGTCATAAAGAAACAAAAGGTGATAGAATTACAAGAAGTTGATAACTGCACACATATGAGATGTTTAACATTATATCAATTGCTAGATCAAGCAGTAGGTAGATACAACAACTTTGAGCAACGGAATTTTAAAAAGTTTGATCTCCTAGGAATGATGTACCCAAGAAACTGAAAATATACATCCTTTTATATTCATAAGGAGCACTTAAAATATTGTGTATATCTCAAAGGAATACTCAGCATATTTTAAAAGTCAAGCTACTTACCATGTTTTGTTACCTATTGCAGTTAGAAAGATTTTAAGCAGCAATGTAAATGTTTTTTAAAGTTTGGAAACTAAGAATGCATTCCCGTCGCTCATGAGTTCAAGAGGAAGTCATAATGAAGATTGCAAAATATTTAGAATACAATGAATATACTTGTGGGATGCAGCTAAAACAATACTTTGAAAATAAGCTTATAACTTTAAAAACATTTATTAAAATTAATTTATTAAAAGACATGAGAGGGGCTTCCCTGGTGGCGCAGTGGTTGAGAGTCCGCCTGCCGATGCAGGGGACACGGGTTCGTGCCCCGGTCTGGGAAGATCCCACATGCCGCGGAGCGGCTGGGCCCGTGAGCCATGGCCGCTGAGCCTGCGCATCCGGAGCCTGTGCTCTGCAACAGGAGAGGCCACAACAGTGAGAGGCCTGCATACCACAAAAAAACAACAACAACAACAACAACAAAAACCCAAAAAACGGAGAGAATTTTTTTCTTAGCAGACTGCCTTATAAAAAATACTAAAGGAAGTTCTTCAGTTGAAAGCAAGTAATTATAGACAGTAATTTGAATTCACATGAGAAAAACAGAGTCCCCAGTAAAGGTAATTGTGTATTTTTTATATGTATATATATACACATAAAATACATATACACATATATTTATATTTGCTTTATTGAGCCCATAGCATATGGAAATTTAGTATATTTGCCAATATCAGCACAAAGGAGTTGGATGGGAGGAAAGCTATATTGGACTAAGGAAATGACACCAGATAGTAATTCCAATGCACAAGATCAAGTGGAGAAAGCCAGAAATGGTATATAAGAAGGGTGATATAATAGATGGTATAAATATATACTTGGTCTCCTTTCTTTTCTCAGATTTTTAAAGACAATTATATGAAGCAATAAGTATAGCAGTGTATCATTGGGTGTATAACATATATAGGTGGCAGTGTATATAGCAATAATAGCATAGACATGGAAAAAGTGAAGAGAGCTATAGAGGAGTAACATTTCTATGTTTCATGGGTATTAGGGTTATACAAATCTGAAGTAGATTCTATTAAGATGTATACGGTAATAGGACTTACCTGGTGGTCCAGTGGGTAAGACTCTGTGCTTCCATTGCAGGGGGCCTGGGTTCGATCCCTGGTCGGGGAACTAGATCCCACATGCCTGCTGCAGCTGAGAGTTTGCATGCTGCCACTAAGAGGTCCACATGCTGCAACTAAAAAGATCTTGCATGCCACAATGAAGATCCCATGTGCTGCAACTAAGACCCGGTGCAGCCTAAATAAATAAATAAATATTAAAATAAATAGATGTACATGGTAAGCCTTAGAGCAACCACTAAAGAAATAACACAAGAAAATACAATGAAACAATTTTGAAAGGAATTAATATGTTACATTAGAAATTATTCACTTAAGTCAAAAGAAAGCAGTGAAAGAAGAACAGGAGCAAAAGGACATAAGATACAGTAAACAAAAGTTGCAAACTTAAATCCAACAATATTGTGACATTAATAGTATTAAATGTGAATGGATTAAAGAATCCAAACAAAAGGCAGAGAGTTTCAGAGTGGTTAATAAAACAAGATCCAACTATATGCTGTCTAGTTGATACATTTTAGATTCAAAGATACAAATAGAGTGAAAGTGAAAGTCTGAAAAAAATGTATTTTGCCTACAGCAACAATAAGAAAGCTGGAAAGACCATACTAATATCAGGGAAAATAGATTTTAAACCAAAAATGGTAGTAAAGAATGACATTTTATAGTGACAAAGGACCGATCCATCAGGAAGACAAAATAGTTACATACACATCTAACTACAGAGTCCCACAATACAGGAAGCAAACTGACAGAAATGAAGGGAGAGATACACAGCTTGACAATAAGAGTTGTATTTTTTCAGTATTCCACGGAGAAGATCAACAAGGAAGTAGAAGATGTGAGTATAAAAGGATTGATAATACAATGTTTGTTCTCTGACCACAATGGAATGAAATTTGGGAAACTCACAAATATGTGGAAATTAGGTAATACACTCCTGAGTAGTCAGTAGCTGGAAGAGAAATCACAAAGAAAATTAGAAAATGCTTTGAGATAAATGGAATTGTAGACATACCATTCCAATCCTTACGTGATGCAGCTACATCAGTCCTTAGACATATGTAACTATAAATGCCTGTATAAAAAATGAAATATTTCAAATCACTAATCTTTCACCTTAAGACACTGGAAAAAGTGTTAATGAAACCTACAGCAAGTAGAAGGAAGGAATTAATAAGATTAAAGTAAAAAATCAGTGAAGTACAGAATAGAAAAATCAGTGATGAAAATCAATGAAACTGATAGTGCTTTCTTTGGAAAGACCAACAAATTGACAAATCTTTAGCTAGATTGACCAAGAAATGAATACAGGGCCATTACTACTGACCTTACAGAAATTAAAAAGAAGTGTAAGGGAATACTGTGAATGAGGAAGTGGACAAATTCCTAGAAAGATACAAATACCGACTGAAGAAGTAGAAAATCTGAATTAGACCCATAGCAAATAAAGAGATTGAATTTGTAATTTAAAAACTACCCACAAAATATGAAAAGAAAAGCCTAGGTTCAGATGGCTTAAGTAGTGAATTTTACCATATGTTCAAAGAATTAATACTAATTCTTCTCAAACTCTCCTAAAAAGTAGACAGGAGGATGCACTTCCATACTTATTTTATGAAGCTAGTATTATTACCCTATATCAAAACAACATGGACATCACAAGCAAAAAACAAAACCAAAAAATTACAGACCAATATTCCTTATGGATACAGATGCAAAAATCCTCAACAAAATACTAGCAAGAAATTCAGCAACACATAAGAAGAATCATATACCATGACTAAATTGGATTTATCCTAACAATGCAAGGTTGGTTCAATACCTGAAAAATCAGTTAATGTAACGCACCACATTAATAGGATGAAAAACAAAAACTTACGATTGTCTCTAAAGACACAGAAAAGGCATTTGACAAAATTCAACACCCTTTTATGATAAAAACACTAACCGAACTAGGAACAGAAGGAAACTTCAACCTGATAAAGGGCATCTACAAAAAGCCCGAAGCTAACGTTATCACACTTAATGGTTAAAGACTGAATGCTTTCTCCGTAAGATTGGAACAAGACAGTGATGTCCACTTTCACCACTTCTATTCATCCAGAGCAATTAGGCCAAAAGGAAACGGGGCGGGTGGGGGAATAAAAAGGAATCCAGATTGGAAGGGAGAAGTAAAACTATTTCTATTAGATAACCTCTTTTATATAGAAAATCATAGGGAATCCACTAAAAAAAACATTTGTAGTAATATATGAATTCAGCAGGGTTGCAGGATACAAGATGAATATACAAAAACCAGTTGTATTTCCATACACTTGCAACGAGTAATCTGAAAATGAAATTAAGGAAACAATTTCAGTTACAATAGCATCAAAAATGAATAATAGAACTTCCCTGGCAGTCCAGTGGTTAAGAGTCCATGCTTCCACTGCACCACTGCAGGGGGCACAGGTTCAATCCCTGGTCCGGGAAGATCCCACATGCTGTGTGGTGTGGCCAAAAAAAAAAAAAAAAGAATAATGAAGAAATTTAACAAGTGTACTTATTGTACACTTACACTCTGGGAAGTTCAAAAACACTGGTGAAAAAAAACTTAGAGGTCTAAATAACTGGAAAGACATCCCATGTTCATACATCAAAAGATTTAGCATTAGCAATACTCCCCTGATATACAGATGTAATGCAGTGTCTTTCAGTATCTCAGTTGCTTTCTTTGTAGAAGTTGACAGTTTGACCCTAAAATTTGTGTGAAAATGCTAGGGATCCAGAACAGCCAAATATTCTTGGAAAACAAAGTTGGAGGAATCACAAAACTTACTACAAAGCAACAGTAATCAAGATAGTGTGTGGTTCTGGTATAAGGATAGGAGTAATTCAGTGTAATAGAATTGTGAATCCAGAAATATATACGAAAAATTGATTTCCTGCAAGGTGCCAAAACAATTTAGCAGGGCAGGAATCATCTTTTAAATGAAGTGTATTGAGACATCTGGATGTCTACATGCTATAGAAGGACATTGGATCCCTGGCATCTACAAAAGTGTCAAGGACCCTAGGTTTAAAAAGTAAGCTATAAAACTCTTAGGAGAAAATGTAGGGGTAAATCTTTGTGACTTTGGATTCAGCAGTGATTTCTTAGATGTGACACTACAAGCAGAAACAAACAATGAAAAATTAGATAAGTTGGACTTTGTGAAAAATTAAAAAATTTTATGCTCCCAAGTACACTATCCAAAAAGTGAAAAGACAATCCACCAAATGGGAGAAAAGTTTGCAAATATTTTATCAGATAAGGGACTTTTATCTAGCTTATATAAAGAACTCTTAACAATTCAATAATAAAAGACAGCCCAATTAAAAATGGTGAACAGTTCTGAATAGACATTTACCAGAGAAGATACATAAATGGTCAGTAAGCACATGTTAAGATGCTCAATGTCATTATCTACCAGGGAAGCACAAAATTACAATGAGATGCCACTTCACACCCATTAAGATGGCTATATCCAAGTCAGTTAATAACAAGAGTTGGCAAAGATGTGGAAAATCAAAACCCTCATACATTGCTGACAGGAATGTTAAATGGTCTAGTAACTTTGTAAAACAGCCTTTCAGTTCCTCAAATGGTTAATCATAGAGTTACCATTTGACCCAGCAGTTCCACTTCTAAGTATATACAAGAGAAAAGAAAACATGTCCATGTTTTCGTAAGAAAACATGTCCATACATAAATTTCTATGTGAATTTTCATAGCAGCATTATTCATAGTAGTCAAAAAGTGACGAACAACCAAATATCCGTCAACTGATACATGAATAAACAAATTGTTTTTGTTATTCCTCCATAAAAAGGAATGACATACTGATAGTACAACATAGATGAACCTTCAAAGAACTATGGTAAGTGACAAGAGCCAGTCACAAAGTATGTATGATTCCATTTATATGAAATGTCCAGAATAGGTGATAGGGATAGAAAGTAGATTAGTGGTTGCCTAAGACTGCCAGGTTAGAGGGTTGGGGGGTGATAAAAAGTATTGGATTTCTTTCTGGGGTGATTAAAATGTTCCAAAGTTGATTGTGGTGATGGTTGCACCAGTCTGTGAATACGTTAAAACAATGAGCAATCACTACACACCTATTAAAATGGCTCAAATCTAAAACACCAAAAGCTGCTGCTGATGTGGAGCAACAGGTACTTTCATTCATTGCTGGTGGGAATGCGAAATGGTACAGCCACTTTGGAAGGCAGTTTGGCAGTTTCTTACAAAAGTAAATATACTCTTAGCATATGATTCAGCAATTTTGATCCTTGGTATTTACCTGAATGAGTTGAAAATGTATGTCCATGCAAAAACCTGCACATGGATGTTTATAGCAACTTTATTCATAATTGCCAAAACTTGGAAGCAACCAAGATGTCCTTCAGTAGATGAGCAGGTGAACTGTGGTACAGTGGAATATTATTCAGTGTGAAAAGGAAATGAGCTATCAAGTCATGAAAAGTCATAGAGGAAACAGATGTGTATTATGAAGTGAAAGAAGCCAATCTGAAAAGAATCTGTGATTCTAACTGTATGACTTTCTGGAAAAGGCAAAACTATCGAGACAGTGAAAAAGCTAAGTGGTTGCCAGGGGTTAGGAGGATAGGAGGAATGACTAAGCAAAGCAGAGAGGATTTTTAGGGCAGTGAAACTTCTCTGCATAAGATTGGTGGACACACATCATTATACGTTATCCTGATGTAAACTGTGGACTGCGACTAATAAGGATGTGTCATTGTAAGTTCAGAGATGGTGACAGAGGTACTGCTGTGGTGGGGGATGTCAGCAGTAGAGGAGGTTGTGCGTGGGGAGGCAGGGAGTTTATGGGAACTCTGTACTTTCTGCTCAGTTTTGCTGTGGACCCAACATTGCTCTAAAAAGTAAGGTTTATTAATTTAAAAAAATGTCTGGGACTTACCTCAAAACAATAAGTTGTAGAATGCAAACTGGTGGATGGGACAAGATTGCCTGCGGGGGTATGGTTGCTGGATCTGAGTGATTGGTGCATGAGGCTTATAATAATTTTTGATATCTGGGAGGCCAAGTCCCCCCACTTTATTCAAAACTATCATGGGCTTTTAAAATTATTTACTATGGAAAATTTTAAACATACACAAGATTATGCTAAATATTATAAGTAATGCTATACTAGTCTAGACAATATAGTATTGGCATGAGAATAGACAAACAGACCATATTTATAGCTTAGAGGTTTCATAATCAGATCCACATATATGTGGAAACTTGATATATGACATAGATGACATTATAAACATGGGAAGACTGGGGCAAGAGTTTAGAACAAGGGGAACATCTGTATAGAAAAAGTAGATTCCTAGCTCACACGTGAATGTCCCTGAACTATAATAGCTGATCTATTGGTACTCTGGTATTGCAGTTAACGAATGAGGTAGTTGCATGTATTAGCAGTCTCAAAAACTGATAGATGTGAGGTAAATGCAGAAGAATACTATGCTACGAGAGCCTTAAGGTTTAAAAACCTGTAACATAAAGGTGTAAAATATGCATGGTAATGATAACTCCAAATTCCTGATAGTTGTTACTCTGAAGAAAGTAGTGTATTTGTAATGTTTCATTTCTTAAGGTTAAAAAGAAATTGAAGCTGATGTAGCAATAATGTTAATTATTAAGCCAGGTGATAGGTAATAGGTGTCCATTACAGAATTCTTTATATTTGCTTCTGTGAAATATTTTATAAAGTATGAGTATCACCAAATGAAGTGTCTTGTTTGGATCCTAATTCAAACAAATCTTCAAGAAGACATTTTAGTGGCAATTGGGGAAATTTCACTAAGATTGAGTATTAGATTATATCAAACAATTATTAGTTAGGTGTGACAGTGGCACTGTGTATATGTAAGAAAATATCCATGTTTTCAGAGATGCATATGTAGTGCATTAGATACTGTAATGCAGTTTCTGGGACTTACTTTTAAAAAAGAATAGTTGAAATAAATGGCAAAATCATTATAATTGGTGATAGGTATGTGGAAGATTGTTGTAATATAATGCTCTCAACTTTTGAGTTTGTAAATCTTCATAATTACATATGCAAAAACAAAAAATTATTCTTTAATAATAATTTGTACTATTGACTACCATGTTTGAAATGCTTTGTTACAAAATTTTTTTTAAGTTCTGTTTGTTTCCTGGTTTAAATATACACATATACATATATTTAACATATATACTATATATCATGTATAATAAATAATGTATATTATGTCTTATGTAAATATTTAGAAAGTGAGTCAGGAATAAAATTTGATCCACTCTTCCTCCAGGATCTCTATACTGCTTTTAACTGTGAGGAAGCATGCCAAAATTAGTATTTAGGTTTATTATTTATTTGCAGTTTTTCTTTTCATGGTGACAATGTGGTAGTGAATAGCTCTGGGTGATTTCCAAGAAGTCAAAAGTAGCAGGGATAATTAGCATGAGGAGGTGTTAAGTATATAAACTTGAGCCTTGACAGAATTGTATTAATTTCTCAGAAATTAATAAAGTATTCCAGAAATAATGCTTTGTCTTTTATTTCACATTTTATGAAATAGCACTTAGAATATAGAGTTGATACACACACTTTTGTGGTTTCACGTGTTTATGTCTTTACTCAGTTTCTGGGTCATTCCCAGTCACACACCTACCACTATTTATTAGGTAGCCATCTTGCCTTCAGGATACTTTAGATAGTTACTTTCTGCAACTAATGCTTATAACTGTCTGGCTAGTGTTTCAAAATATTTTAATAGTGGGGACAAAATGATGTGAAACTGACGTTGAGAGAGTAAAGATTTCTTAAATGACTTCACTTAAAATTAGTATGACTAGGTTTTTTCCTGTTATTTGAACTACCAAATTGTTAATTCCTGTGATTGTTTGATAATGATGAATATCTTTACAACTTTTAAAAGTTCTTTCATTGATACTATCTATTTGACGTTTTTCAAGTACTTAGAAGTTTATACAGAAAAGTGTTGCCGTTATTCTGGCTTGATGGCCTTGTGATTCCATTAAAGTTACACAGCTTTTAGTAGTAGCGTTAGAACTTAAATTGTTTTCATGGCTGGTTGAGGTAGTTATTGTGCTCCATAAAGGAAATTGATGACTTTGCAAAGATGAACAGTTCTTCTGCATAAATATTTTTTAAAAAGGAAGTTGAGGGCTTCCCTGGTGGCGCAGTGGTTGAGAGTCCGCCTGCCGATGCAGGGGACACAGGTTCGTGCCCCGGTTTGGGAAGATCCCACATTCCGCGGAGCGGCTAGGCCCGTGAGCCATGGCCGCTGAGCCTGTGTGTCCGGAGCCTGTGCTCCGCAACGGGAGAGGCCACAACAGTGAGAGGCCCGCGTACCGCAAAAAAAAAAAAAAAACAAAAAAGGAAGTTGAGACAAACAGCAGCAGACTGGGAACAGTTTTGTAAGATAAAATAGTATTAATATCCAGTATGTATAAAATATTCTCCCAAATTAGAAGAAAAATAATTCATTGGAAATCACAGGTAAAAGATATCACCAAAGAGGAAATACTGGTCGCTAATAAATGTATGAAAAGATACTCAACCTCTCTATTAATAGGGAAATATAGATTTTAAAACTCACCATTTTCTACCCATGATGTTGGCAAGGACTTAAAAAAATGGAAAATAGTGACTGTTGGTAAGGGTGTGAGAAAACAGACACACCCCTATATACTGTTGGTAGGTTCATCTTTTTTGGAAGTCAGTTTGGCCGAACAGATATCCTACTTAGGCTTAAATCATGTAGTAGGCACATCAGATCAATTTAATATTTAAGAGATGGTAAAGGGGTGCCGAGAAATTAATCCCAACTTTAAAAAAGCCTAGACCTAGTTATCTGCCATGTACTCTGGCTTTCTTTTCTTCTTTTATTAACCATTTCTTGAATTGTGTTTCAGTAACTTGTTTTATCATTAAAACAACTTTCTGAGGTGGGTATTTTTATTCTAATTTTGTAGATGTGGAAACTGAGGCCAGAGAGGTTAAATAAGTTAGCCAGTGGGTGAAAGAGCCTAAATTTAGTTCTAAAACTATATGGCCTTAATCACTCTTTGGTTAGATAGTTAATAATTGATTCGTGATACCCAGCATACGTTAAATCTTAACCTTTATTAAAATGATTTTCTAAGTTAACATATAAAAATGTAATGCTTAATTTTTTCATTAGAATGTCAGCCTGATAAAGGTAAACTTTTCATTAATGGAAAGTCTTTTACTTTTTTTCCTAGAGGATCTGAAGAGGCAAAATGCAGTTTTACAAGCTGCACAAGATGATTTGGGACATCTTCGGACACAGCTGTGGGAAGCCCAAGCAGAGATGGAAAATATCAAGGCCATTGCCACGGTGTCTGAGAATACCAAGCAAGAAGCTATAGATGAAGTGAAAAGACAGTGGAGAGAAGAAGTTGCTTCACTTCAGGCTGTTATGAAAGGTAAAGATAAAGACAGATCTGTTTTATGATTCTCTAAGATAACTGATTCTGATGATTGAGAACATTTTCAGAAGGTCTTAAAATATATCCTGAGTTTCATTTGTTTCATTTGTGGCTTTATGTATTACCATCTTCAAGATGTACTGTCATATTCAAAATAAAAGGGAAGCCAATGGGTATATCATCTGTATCTTTAACAAATTTAATAATGGAGAATTATGATGAGAGTGTTACAGAGATACTGCATTAAATGAAAACTATAGTTCATTATAAGGTTTAAAGCAGGGCTTCATAATGGATTTTCATATAGGAGAGGCAGGCCAGTAATGTCAATGAATGAAGCTGTGTGTGGGCACAGGAAGTGTGCAGAACTGGAGAGACCTCCCATGCAAAGAGTGAAGTTACTATTTACACTTATTAATTCCAGCTAATTATTGCCCATCCAGGCCAGTGTTGCCATAATTTTACATTGTAAAGAAAAATTTGGATTTTTATGTGAAATGTTCACTCAGTCTATGAGGTAGAGTGGCCTGTGGGTTAGAATAGGCTTTATGAGCTACCAGCTGGTGACCCTTGGTCCAAAGGAAGAGTAGTAGTTTAGTCTCTATCAACTTTTAGCACTAGTGCTTATTAATTCCTGCATTTCTGAAAAAATGATAAATAAGCTGCCCCCTGAATCTTTGGGTTTCCAGAATTAGTTTTGTTAATAATATAAATGTGAAATAGTGATGACTTTTTTTCCCGTCTTCGCAGTTATGTGTCACTTTTGCCTTAGTACTCTGTGAGAAGGCAGGTAAGACAAGCACTGTTTTCTGAGTTTGTGGCCATCACCTAGGGATTACTCTAAGCCTCATGTTACATTCCTGACCATAACAGCTTACCCAAATGAGAGTTCGTTTTTTTCACATGAGAAATCCAGAGGTAGGTAACCTAGGGCTGGGTACAGTGGTTCCTGGTGTCATCACTGTCCTAGGCTCCTTCAGCTTTTCTTTTCCTTCACCCTTAGCATGTGGTTTTCAACTTCATTTTGCCTTGTGGCTGAAAAAAATGACTGCTCTTCCTCCAGTCCGCCTGAGTAAAGCAAAAACTTTCTAGAAATCTCCAGCATATTTCCCCCCGCCCCACTCCCCCCCCCACACTTTATAGAGGTTTCTGATGACACATAACTACCAAGGCATCTAGAAACTCTAGTTTTAAAATTGGGCCGTTGACTTCTAAACAAAATTGGGGTTTTGTTAGTAAGAAAGAAGAAAGAGTGGAAATTAATGGACAACCAGCAGTGTTTATCACATGTTTTAAGATTGTATTAAAGATAAAGTCATTTTATAAAGACTTTATAGAATTTGTCTCAAGTTAGAATCTTGGGTTATAGTAAAAGCATTCTGAAAATATATCCCTTTTCTCACCCTTTCAGGCATATAGTTGTATTGGGGTGACACGTTATATTTGTCTTAGGAGTCATAGTGTTGTATCTAGGAACATAGGGTTTAGACTTGGCCTTAGGTTTGAATTCTAGCTCTGTTTCTTTCTGGTTATGAAGTATATTGGCCAGAGTATTTAACCTCTCCTGAGCTTTCCTCATCTGTAAAATAACATGTGGCACAGGTTTATTGTGAAGATTAGAGATGATTTAAGGTCCTTAGCAAAATTTCTACGTGTAGTTAGAACTAGAAATGTTAGTTTAGTGCTTTTGTTTTTAGTGAATTAGAAGATTTCCAGAAACTAGGCTTAAATTCTTTATATAACTACTTTTAAAATTTTAGTGTGCCAGGACATTTTTTCCAGAATGCTTAGAAATATTTGGTGACGTTTTGCAGAAACAGTTCGTGACTATGAACATCAGTTCCACCTTAGGCTGGAGCAGGAGCGGACACAGTGGGCACAGTATCGAGAATCCGCAGAGAGGGAAATAGCTGATTTAAGGAGAAGGCTGTCTGAAGGTCAAGAGGAGGAAAATTTAGAAAATGAAATGAAAAAGGTATGAAGGAATGTATTCATCTGTAGAAATATTACAATCCAAGTATTTTTGTTGTAATGCTTCAACTAATATCATTATGGTAATAGAAGTTGTACTTTTTTGTTTTCTGTTAGAGAAATTATTTGGACACAGACTTAAATATAGTACTAAACAATTTGATGACCTTCCCCCAGATATATGTTTGGCTGAGCCCCTCATCTTCAAATCTTTGACCAATTGCCTCCACCTCATGAGGCCTATCCTGACCACCCCATTTAACATTGCAACCTGCCCACCTCCCTCCCCCACCTACCACAACTTGCTCTTATCCTGTTCTAATTTTTCTTTTTCCATAACATTTATTTCCTTATAATGTACATAGAGTTCACCTATTTATTATGTTTAGTACTGTTTGCTGCCTTTTCCTCCTTACTAGAATGCAAGCTTCACGAGGGCAGAAGTCTTGTTTGTTGTGTATCCTAAATGCTTAGAGTAGTGTCTCGCGCATAGGTGCTTAGTAAATATTTGTTGAATGAGTGTTGTTGCTTGGTGTTTGTGTCTAAACTGAAGCCTGAGAACAGATTTTAGTTTTCCTTCTTTCTCAGTATACCTTGGTTCCTGTGTGACGAATGTACTGCATATTATGCTTGAACATTTTACCGTAAGATGCCTGACCATAGAACAACTAAATATAAGATGAAATATTTTATCATTGAGAAAATTTAAAAAGCTTTTTGGCCAGTTTGATTATGTAAGCTTTTACTTTATTTTTTTATTTTAATTTAAAAAATTTTTATTGGAGTATAGTTGATTTACAATGTTGTGTTAGTTTTAGGTGTACAGCAAAGTGAATCAGTTATACATATACATATATCCACTCTTTTTTCTTTTCTTTTTTAAGATTCTTTCCCCACGTAGGCCATTACAGAAACTTTTTTTTTTTTTTTTTTTTTGTGGTACGTGGGCCTCTCACTGTTGTGGCCTCTCCTGTGGCGGAGCACAGGCTCCGGACGCGCAGGCTCAGCGGCCATGGCTCACGGGCGTAGCCGCTCCGCGGCATGTGGGATCTTCCTGGACCGGGGCACGAACCCGTGTCCCCTGCATCGGCAGGCGAACTCTCAACCACTGCGCCACCAGGGAAGCCCCAGAAACTTTTAATTTATTAATTTATATACATACATATATTTGAAATCACATATAAAATAATAATTAGAGTTTGATTTTTCTTTTCAATTGAATTAATCATAGTCTTGGTTCATACAAGGACTACTTTTATATATTTAGAAGTTTATTTAATTTTTTTTTATAGTGTAAAAATCATATGAGAACTCAACACCCAAAACAAAAGCTTGAACCTTGAGGAATAGTTAGTTACATTGTCTTATTTCAGGAAAAGATTGTAATTCAGCTTCTTCATGAGGATCTGACAATGTCTTCCTGAGGATCTGACAATGTCTTCATGATCACTAGTCACTTAGTCATCTGCCATAGTTAGCCAAAGTAGGTAGCCTTCAATTCTGTCAGGTCGTTTCAGAGTAATTCATAGTTGATGCTGTCATTAGACTTTTTATTCAGAGCCACAGTACCATTCACATGAGGATAGTTTTTTTTTTCATTCTTCTTATATATTCATAGTCATAATTTCTGCAGTCTGCCACTTTTTATCCTTTTTAAAATTTTTATTTTTTAAAGTTAACTTTATTTTTTACAACAGTTTTTGATTTACAGAAAAATTGTGAAGATACTACACAGTTCCCATATACTCCACTCCCAGTTTCCCCTATTAACATCTTAATGTTAGTATGGTACATCTGTCACAATTAATAAGTCAATATTGATTATTGTTAACTAAAGTCCTTTCTTTGTATTCAGATTTCATTAGTTTTTACCCAAGTCCTTTTTTCTGTTCCAAAATCCCATCCAGGATACCACATTACATTTAGTCATGTCTCTTAGGCTTCTCTTGGCTGTGATAGTGTCTCAGCTTTTCCTTGTTTTTAATGACCTTTCTGTTATTTAAAAAAATCATCTTTAAAAGTTTTGTTATGATATGCATCACTTGGAATTGTGAGGTCATCGTTGCATTAATAAATAACTCAATCTGTATTAAATTCTTTGCTTCTTCTCTCCTTTTTTTCCCTGATGATTTTAATCAGCAGACCTCTATAAGCGTCCCAAATTAGCCTTGGCTGAAGATATTTTAAGCTCACATGTCTTTTCCAAACAGGACTTAGTTCAAAATAAAATAAATGATGAAATGACTTTGCAAGCACTGGAAAACAAAGTGTGTCTCTCTTTTCTGAGAGATAATCATTTTTTTTTTAAAATCTCCACTCACATTTTGGCATAGAAAATATTTTCCCTATCATGAACACTTTAGGAGAAGCTTGGACTGTTTTAAATTCAGTGAATAAGATTAATTTTCATTTTCACTAGAAGGAAAAAAGCTAACTTTTTGAGTCTGCCTTTGTTTCTGTGTGAATATACGTATGTGTATATAAAATAAAATTAAGTTTCTTACCAACTTACTAGTTTATGGATGTTGTTTCCTTTTAATCCATGTTTTTGAGAATGAAGGATGGAAAGCAGCATGGTTTTAAGGGTTATTTTTTGGGTTTGTTTCATGTAGATATCAAAAGTAAAATGATAAATACCCTGTTTAAATAATTAGATGGAAGCCCTTTTATAGAAACATAATTTTCTAATATTTTAGGAAATAAATGTTCTATTTTTAATGTTAAAAAATTAATTAGTCCTTTCAGTATTTGTAAGAGATTATGGTTTCATTAATTTAGTAACCAGAATTATAAAAATTATTTATTATATGCATTTCCTTTTATATATAGATATTTTCCAACTCAGTTACTCAACTAATTAAAAAGTCAAATTTGTGGCTGCTTTCACTTTCTGAGACAGACTGCATTCTGTCTGTGGAATGTGTATCTCTCTAAATAAACCTGCTTTCACTTAAAAAAAAAAAGTCAAATTTGTCTTAGTGGATCCATTTTCCTACCTATTCCCAAGTTCTAAACGGAATATTTGGGAAAGCTGTGATTATGACTTGACATTCAAAGTAATGCAGCATTTAAAAGTTAGACGTGGTTCAATTTTGTGAGTGCTAATACAGTGCCTGCTAGACTTATTTATTATACTAATTTTAATAAGTGGAGAGGTCAGAGTTTTTTAGAAAAGCAATAAATCAGTAAGTTGTAGCATTTAATTCTTTTTAACCATAGGCCCAAGAGGATGCTGAAAAACTTCGGTCTGTTGTGATGCCTATGGAGAAGGAAATTGCAGCTTTGAAAGATAAACTGACAGAGGCTGAAGACAAGATTAAAGAGCTGGAGGCCTCAAAGGTTGTGAAACATTGTAATCCATTTGCTTGAAACCAAGGTTTTGCCCTAATGCTATGAGCAAAATTAGAATACTAAGGGGGTAAACTGTAATTTAAACTATGCATCTTAAGACTCTTGCTTTCTTGAAAATGCAAGAAAATGTTTGGAGATGATTTCTCCTTATTATTTAAAATAATGACAGTAGTGATGCTTGTGCTGCTTTGTTACAAAGTCAGTGTTTATTTTCTTATCAAAATGAGACCTGATCTCTCTTGTTTTGTTATGAAGGAAAATAAAGTTTTCAAAGGTGACTTTGTTTTCTGACATCAGCCCCAGAATTGATCTTTGACATAGCTATAGTGTGGCTGGATTTGTTGGCTATAAAGACGCAACAGAAAAAATACAAGGGGATGTCAAACATTTTAATAATTAAAGTAGGAAAGAAAGAAAAAAAATTTAGAGGTAGTAAACAGAAACACAACATAGGAATGTAGAAATACATATAGGAGTGTAGAAATGAGCATGTATCAATAATCCTAGTAAGTGATAATTACCTACTAAAGGAGACTAGATTTTAAAAATCTAAATTTATATTGCTTATAAGACGTATACCTAAAATAAAATGATAAAGTAGGATTGGAAAAAAAAAAAGAGACTTAAAGCAATGCCTTGTAAATTCTAATCAAAAGAAACTTGGTTTAGCAATTGTAATATGAAACAGATAGGATGAAAGGAAAACAGAATTAATAGAGATAAAGAGGGACCCCTTCTAATTTATAATTCATCAATGAGATATGACAGTCATGCACTTGAATGCATCTTACATAGCCTTGAAATATGTGAACTAAAAAGTGACAATTATGAGGGGAAATTGACATTCACAATTATAGTAGGAGATTTAAACTGTCCTTTAGCAAATGTTAGTGCAAGCAGAAAAAACATATTAGTAGGGATATAGGGGTTTTGAGCAACTTGATTAATAATTTAGATGTAATAGACATAGAATCCTGTCACTAAGAGAGTGAGAGAGAGATTATATTTCATACACTAGTAGAGCATAGTAGTTAAGAGCTCAACATTTATTAGACGGATGACCTTGGGCAAATTAATTAATCTTACTGTGCTTTGGTTTGCCCAACCGTAAAATGGGGATAATACTACCTCCTTCATAAGGCTGTTATGAAGATTATATAAGTTAACACATAAGGCACTTAGGATAGTGCATGGAATAAATATTGTTATTTTTAGGTACATTATACTTTTCATAATGTCACAAAGGAAATGTCATCAGATTTTGAAGATTTGATGTTAATACACATCCAAATCTCTGACCACAGGTTATTAAATTATTTACAATAAAATATAGCTGAGATGAAATGTCTGGAAAATGAAAGAAATTTAACTCATGGAAAAAAGAATTGTAAAATATTTAGAGTGATTTGAATTTTTTACTCAAGAGTCTAAAAATAGAACAATAGTACAAACAGTATGAATGGAAGGAAATAATGCAGGTAAGAGCAGAAATTAGTGAAATAGAAAAGCAAAAGGAAAATTGTGAATATAATGAAAAAAATGAAAAAAGTAGTAAGATAGGCAAACCTGATAAGACTAATTAGGAAAAAAGAAAAAAGACTTAAACCATTATAAATGAAAGAGGGAAATAACTACAAATCAGTAGACTTAAAAATAATAAATACTATGGACAATGTCACAGCAATAAGTTTGAAATGAAGTAAGTTTGATGAAATGAAAAAATTTCTGATAGGAAATAATTAGCCAATATCGTCTCAAGATAAAATAGGAGAGCCGATGTAGTTAGTAACTATTAAAGAAAGTGAATTTATAGTCAGAATCTCCTTTTCTCCTGTCTCCTATCCTCCAAAAGACATTAGACTCAGTTAGTTTTGCAGACAGGTTTTTCCAAAGCTCTTGGAAAGAGGTAATTCTTATATTTTACAAACTGTGTTAGAGAACAGAAAAAGAGGGAAAGCTCTCCACCTCATTTTATGAGACATAACTTCATTACAAACAAACTCACAAAAAGGTATTAAAAGAAAATTTTAGATCTATCTCATTTAGGAATACAGAAACAAAAATTTTCAGCTGTGTAGTTAAAAAAAAAGGAAAAGAAAAAGCAAAAAGGACATCATGATCAAAAAGGGATATTCCCAGGAATTTAGGATGGTATATCACCAGAAAACCTATTATTTTTATGTACCACATAAAAAGATTATAGGAGAAGAGTAATAAATTCATCTTAGATTCAGAAAGGCATTTGATAAATTTAAACACCCAATAACTTATTAAAGGGCTATTTATCAAACCTTCAGCAAACATCATACTTAATGATGAATGTTTAGCAGCCTTACCATTAATGATGGGAACATATGAGGAGGCCCGTGCTCAGTGATTTTGCTCAGATTGTTTATGTGGTCCTAGGTGATAAGATAAGCCAAGGTAAAGAAATGAGGCATAATAACTGGAAAGAAAGTGGTGAAACTCATTTTCTGTATAGGAAGGCCAGAGGATATTCAGACATACAATTAGGAAAGTTGTTTCCAGCAAGATCAACATGCAAAAATAGTAGTGTTTGTGTACCCCAGTAATATCCAACTTACAAATGCAATGGGGAAAAATTCCTGTTCACAATAGCAAACAAACAAACAAAACTTATATTAGTTACCTGAGAATATATCTAAATAAAAATGAGTAAGATCTTTATGGAACACATTATAAATGAAAATTTGAATACATGTGTGCTCCTGAGTGAGAAAATACTGTATTGTAAAGCAGGCAGTAGTATATCCCCAAATTAATCTGTAAATTCAAAATTCCCCTCAAAATCCAGCAGGGTTTAATAAGGAACTCGATAAGTAGATCCTAGAATTCATATGGACAAGCAAAGGATCAGAAATACACCCAGCAAAAAATTTTTTAATTAATTAATTGAATTTATTTATTTTTGACTGTGTTGGGTCTTCATTGCTGCACACGGGCTTTCTCTAGTTGCAGCGAGCGGGGGCGGCTACTCGTTGCAGTGCACGGGCTTGCTCATTGCAGTGGCTTCTCTTGTTGTGGAGCACAGGCTCTAGGAGCGTGGGCTTCAGTAGTTGTGGCACGCGGGCTCAGTAGTTGTGGCTCGTGGGCTCTAGAGCACAGGCTCAGTAGTTGTGGCGCACGGGCTTAGTTGCTCCGTGGCATGTGGGATTTTCCCGGACCAGGGCTCAAACCATGTCCCCTGCATTGGCAGGCAGATTCTTAACCATTGCACCAGCAGGGAAGCCCCGACACCCAGCAAAATTTTGAAGAAGGCAAGGTATGGAGACTTGCCCTACCTACCAGTATTAAGACTTACAGTAGCTTTACTGTTACTGTAGCTACTGTAATTAAGGTAGTTTGTTGTTGGTTTAAAGATAAACAAATGGACCAGTGGAACAGAATAGAGAGCCCAGAAATATATCCATATATATATGGAAATTTGATATTTGACAGGTGGCATTACAAGTCAGTGGGAAAAGTATGGATTATTTAAAAATAGGCTTTTAAAATAGTTATAAATATGGATTAAAGTGAGGTTAGCTTTCTACCTCACACTTTTCAAAAATTAATTTCAGTGAAATGTTTAAAAAGGAGAATATGTGAGATACAAAAACATTTCTTAAATAAGGTAAAAATACTATGAAAGAAGAGATTGACAAATTTGCCTACATTAGAATATAAAACTTCCTTATTAAAAGACACCACAAAAAGTTGAAAAGAAAATTATAGACTGTTAAAAGTTATCTATACCTGACAAAAAATTAATGTCCAAAATTAATAAAAATTGCCATGTCCATAAGTGACAAATGGCCCAACAGAGAAACAAGCAAAGAATATGAACAAGCAGTTCACAAAAGAGGAAGTTAAGGAATGTGAAAAGATATTCAGTCTCACTAGAAATCAAGGAAGTGTAAGTGAAAATCACATGCCGTTTTATTCTAACCAGATTTAAGTCTTACAAGATAAATTTGTTGTGTTTATCCACGATTGGAGTGTGTGAAACTCTCCCCACTTTTCAGCTGCTGTTGTGAAGTTGGAATCCCTGTTGAATATTTTGGGAGTTCTCCAGCCCTTGTTACTTCCCTTTACTTTCTCCTGCACAGATGCTGATACCATGTAATTCCATATAGATAGCTTTCAGTGGTTTGTCCCCACCTTCTAATTATCGCTTTTTTTTCTTTTTGGTAGATGTTCATGTATTCTGAGTTCTGTTATCTTATTAGTTCTGTTGTTAGGGTGTGTGGAATTCAAGAAAATCCGTGTACCACACATTCACTGTCACCATCTTCCCAGAGTTCTGCTCAGTAGCTTTTGAATGTTAGAAATTAATCCATTATTTATAGAGTCAAATATTTATTCTAAGAAGTAATAGCTGAGTTAGTGGTTATATACCACCATTTTATATCTGACATATTGACTTTCCTTTATCATTAACTGAATTACCACCTCTCCAGGTGATAGGGAAAGTGCCTGACAACAGTCAGCACTTTGTCATGCTTGGTTAGTGTATAGTACGTTTCTGGTTGGCTGACAGCCTCCAGTGAAGCCTCAAATGGCAGCTTAAATAATCATTTTAGTCCATGACCAGTGCTAATGTATTGTATTAATGGTCTAGGAGTAAAGATAACTGAAAACAGATCAGCCAGCTATTTCAAGTTGAAGAAATGGGAAGATAAAAAGCATAAATATAACCTTGAAAGTGAAATTAGACATAACCATTTGAAAAAGTTGAAAGTTAGTTTAAATGGCCACAATTTAGGATGGGCAATTTGTAAGGAAGGGTAGAGCAAGTGATTCTTTAATCACTTTCTGGGGCAAGATTGCATTTTATTTTGGTTGGAACTATTTCAGATATTAGACTATATTGTTAATATTTGAAAATTATAGTTAATCGTTCAACAGAAATAAGACATTAAAAAAAAAGATGTGATTTTAAAAAGTATTCTGCACTTGGCTTCAAGTTTATGTTCATTACAGTATGAGACAGGTTGTTTTTTCCATCATGGCTTCCTCTTTTTTCCTTCCATGAATTTATGTCTATGAAAATGTCTCCTTTTTGTAAATTTAAGGCATTTGGAATTACCTCACCAGAAATCAAAGAAAAGCAAACTTGAAAGAGTATGATACCATTTTTATCTTTAGAAAATACTGTTTAAAAAACAACAAAAATAAGGGGCTTCCCTGGTGGCGCAGTGGTTGAGAGTCCGCCTGCCGATGCAGGGGACACGGGTTCGTGCCCCGGTTTGGGAAGATCCCACATGCCGCGGAGCAGCTGGGCCCATGAGCCATGGCTGCTGAGCCTGTGCGTCCGGAGCCTGTGCTCCGCAACGGGAGAGGCCACAACAGTGAGAGGCCCGCGTACCACAGAAAGAAAGAAAGAAACAAACAAACAAAAAAACAAAAATAAAAAACAACAACCTGGGTTCACTGAGTATGTGATAAAATGAGCACATGTGTATGTTGCTCTGGGAATACAAATTGGAAGCACGTTATTAAAAGCAAGGTACAAAATTGTTATGTGTAATCTCAATTGTATATTTACTCTGGTGATGATTATGGATAATGCTTACTATTAATTATTGCCAATTATGTTATTTTCCCAGTTTTCTTTAGTAAGTATATGTTTGTTTTGTAATTAAAAATTATAAATGTTAATTTGGGGGTAAATTTAAATTTACATAAATATAAATGTAAACTTTTTTCAAGGCACCTCCAGAACTTACCATCATACTTAAGGTAGACACTGTTGGAAATTTTAGTTTAATCGAATTGCATCTTTTTCAGGTTAAAGAACTGAATCATTATCTGGAAGCTGAAAAATCTTGTAGGACTGATCTGGAGATGTACGTGGCTGTTTTGAATACTCAGAAATCTGTTTTACAGGAAGATGCTGAGAAACTTCGGAAAGAATTGCATGAAGGTAAATATATATTCTTTATATTTTAAATCTCAGTCTGTAAGAGAACTATGTAAGTAAAAGTGATATTGATTAATAACAGTAACAAGTTCCAAAATGCCAATCCAACATGTTAGTGATTCAGTTTAAGCTTTGCAGTTGGTTTGAAAAGATATTTGGATTGTTAATGGTTTCTGTTTCCTCCAGGACCCCAGTAAGAATTCATAGGGCACAAACTCTGGGCAGAAAGATAATAGGAAGTTGCTGCTTAAACTGCTTTTGCTTCAGACCTATTTTGGTGGAGGTGAATTAGCAAAAGTGAAAATGGGACAGAGAGGGCAGATGGTATATTCTAGTGTTCTTAAGTAGCACCCCTGTTTATAAGAGATAATTTTGATTTCGCTAGTCTGGTAGCAGAGTGATGCAGAAATTGACTCTGTTTTCTCAGGATAGGCGATAGGCTTATCCTTTCCCATTAAAATATATGTTTGTCTTTAATTCTTTTAGTGAATCTTGTATACCTGAGATTCATAACCTTTTTGTGTCACAGACTCCTTTGGCAGTCTTGTGAAGCCCTCTCAGAATAATGTTTTTAATACATAAAATACATAGAATTATAAAAGATATCAATTATATTATAAAAGTTATCAAAATATAAATAACTGCAAACTTATAGTAATAAATGTGCTATTTTATCAATGCATTAAATAACAAGGTCTAGTACCAGGTCTAATAAATACTGTAATTTTGAAGTATGATGAGCATAAATAATATATTAAGATATCTGCAACAACTGTACTGAGATACAAAAGTATCTATGACTCCTGTTAGTGACCAAGTCATGGGTATTGTTATACTTACTGTGGTTTGTTGTCTATATTTTATAATTGAAGGAAATGATAAATTTCAGTTAGAGGTTAGTGAAAATAAAGATCTAAATTTTTACCTCATCTAAATGCATGGACCTCTTGAAATCTTATATTCGTTGCAGGTTATACTAGTAACATGTTTTAGTATGAAAATTTAGGACTGTGGTCATGGAAAATATAGCTCTTCCATAAATAATTCAGGTTTGCATAGGAGTTAGGTTTTTATCCCAAATAGTGGGAAGTTGAAATTATATAAGCCTACAGAATTATTTTATAAAATGTTACTAAAGTAATCTAGTGTTTGAGTCTTTGGCTCTCAGGAAATGCTTTTCAAAAGTGCTGTTGCAGTCAAAAAGACACTCAAACTCTGAAAGGATGTCCAGAAGAAAAAGGACTTTCTGTTTAACCTGTGTGTCCCAACCCTTCCAGAAATAGTGCAAGACTACCAGACCTTCCTAATATACCTGGAGAAGTATCTGAGAAGTTTCACTAAAATGAGTAAGGGGGTAGAGTAATTTCTACTGAAACATTCACATCAAAAAAGTAGTATTTACGTGAAAAGAAGATAGTTAAAAATTGAGCAGCAGTGTAAATTAGAGCCTAAATTGGGGAAATTAGATACGCAACCAAGTGCAGTGCAGTTTCATATCATATGTGCTAGGAAGTGTGTTAGGAGGCAACGGTGCCATGAATAGGCTTCTTAAAAGAGGTTGTTAAGTGGAGTTTTGAAAGATAGGTAGGTGTTTGTCAGGTCGTCAGAGAGGAGCATGGCATTCAAGGCCATTTGCATGTGGTGCAACAAGGTAGCGAAACTGTAAGAAATATAGTTCAGCAAGATTAAAATGCAATAGGCATTGGAGCAAAATGTGAGACAGGAGAGGTAGACATGGGCCAGATCCTGGAGACCTTATGCTAAGGATTCTGGATTTTATCGTATTGGTAATAAGGAGGCTGTGAAGGATTTAGAAGTATTTTTTGTCCTAAATAACAGCTTTATCGAGATAAGGTACCTGTTCAGTGATGTTTAATATATTCACAAAGTTGTACACCATCAGCACTACCTACCTCCAGAACATTTTCATTACTCCAAAAAGAAATTTTGTACCCATTCCCCGTCATTCCCTATTCTCTTCTTCCCCCCAGCCCCTGGCTACCACTAATCTACTTTCTGTCTCTATAGATTTGCCTATTCTGGACTTCTGTATAAATGGGATTACATAGTATGTGGCCTTTTGTGTCTGGCTTCTCTGAAGGGTTTTAAGCTTGAGAGTGGTAATGTTTTACCTTCTAGAGAGTTCAGTTTTACAGCAGTGTGGAGAATAGAATACAGAGGGCCAGACGAATGGCAGGAAGGGTTATGAAGAGACTCCTGTTGTAGTTGTCTAAGTCCTAAATCTAAGGCAGAAGGCAGAAGATAGAGTGTCATATCACACAGGAAGTAGCATTAGTAGGCCTCTGTCACAGTTGAATGTGTTGGGTGAGGAAAAGTCAGAAATATGAGTTGTCTCTCAGGTTTCTGGCTTGGGTAACTGGGTAGATGGGCTGATAGATGATACCATCTATTCTTTTTTTCCCCAAAGAAGATGGCTGAGCTGATGAATATCAGTAACACAAGCATTTACAAAGATTCTTTGACTTATCCTGAGAGGTCAAAACTAAATGGACTCAAGAAGGATTCCTGGATAACAAGATTTATTCAGAGTGTATTAAAGACAATTAGGAGTGGATACTATGTGTTTTCCCTTTAGAGCAATGTTTCCCAAATTGTATTCCCTAGAACATTTGTTACGTGAGTGGCACTGTGGAAAGGATTTTTTTGTCAAATAAATTTGGGAGGTATTGTATTATATATCAACTTACAAGAGAACATAGACATACTTAAGACCCTGAGTTCAAAGTCCTGCAGTAAAGAAATCTTTAAAAAAAAGTTTTTAACCCAAGGTTTCTGAAACTCACTGAGCACAGAAATCTTTTTTTCACATGTTGCTCTTCCTAGGAACACACTTTGGGAGACTCTGCTTAGACAGGTGGTATGGGGACAGCTGCCTTGTCCTATGGCAGGTTGCCCCTGGGTTCTTGTCAGAGGCAGAATCCCAGACCGGATGGACCTTTGGTCAGGTCTAGTCTAGTTAGTCCTATGTTAAAGAAATTGCCTACCATTAAAATTCAGTGTTTTTGATTGGGGGATTCCTAAACAGTATGCCATCTCTTGGAGCAAGAGCGACAGCAGCACAACCAGTTGAAACACACGTGGCAGAAGGCCAATGACCAGTTCCTGGAATCTCAGCGTTTGCTGATGAGGGACATGCAGCGAATGGAAATTGTGCTAACTTCAGAACAGCTCCGACAAGTTGAAGAACTGAAGAAGAAGGATCAGGTGAATACCAGTTTTGTAGGACTTGTTTGCCTTGTTAATAAACCACTCCACCCCGACACATGATCATATTTCTTTATGTATATTATAGATTGACTTAAGCCTGAAACAGAGTTGATGTATGCCATTTCAAAAAACATAATAGGTACATTTGAGGGATTTTGCTTTTCAACTTTAGAAATGGCCTTGTCTGGGGGGAAGGGGAAGAACTGATTTAGAAATGATCCTCTTCAGTCTGCAGGATGCAGTAGTGCATATTTCTGAGAAAATCTTTCTCTGCAGTTCTGTCCAGTTCTCCTAGGGCTCCTGAATTGTGTTAATCCAGGCCATGTCTTTTGTGACATTGCTCTAAAAGCCTTACTAGACAGTGATGGGTGGGGATGGAGAGGCTGAGTGATATGAAAAGGCAGGTGTCTAGAGGGCTGCATACCCAGGATCCTGTTTTCTCCTTATCTTAAAAAACAATTATTTAAATTATATGAGTAATACATAAATACATTCTCATGTTAAAATATTTTGGTTTAAATACAAAGTGAAAAAATAAAGTGATAAAGTGAAAATCTCCTTTGACATCTCACATACTTCCTTCGCAGAAATTTTGTAATCAGGAATAATCAGTTTGGAAGGTAGTATTCCACACCACTTATATGTGTTTATAAGTGTATATTCAGTTTTCTTTTTTTTTTCCCCCATACAACTGAAATCATAGTATAAGTATTTATTCTGTAGCTTATTTTTCTCATAAGCATCATCTTGGATATATTTTCACTTTAGAGATCTATCTCATTCTTGTTAGCTGGTAACATGGATGTACTATATTTGATTTAATCCTTCTCTTTATAGTGGGCATCTAGATGGTTTCTTCTTTTTTTTTTGTCATTTCAAATAGTTTTGCAGCTAATATCCTATACTGTGTTGTGTATGTGTACAAATATTTCCCTAGGATAGCTGTGTAGAAGCTTTTGTAGGTCCTGTAAGAAATATTTTAAATTATCTTGTGTAACTTAGATTTTGTTTTTCAGAAGTTTCTTCCTTTTTAAATTTCTTTTCTCTTAATTGATTCATTCATCTTGTGTGTAGACACAGTCAACTTGAGGATTTAGATTCTAAAGTACAGATACAATCATGCTTTTCCTGCTTCCCATTAGAATAGTCTAAATTCCAGAACTGGTCATTTAAGGCCTATGCGCCAGCGTTGTGCTAAGGCTTTATATGTAAAGCTTTATCTCATGTGGTTCTCAAAACAGAAAAACACACAACAAAAGTTCCCATATGAGATAGGGACTAATGGCTTATCTGAGGGTTGACTAATCTCTGATTCCAGAGTCTAAGCACTTAATCACCACCTCCTTCTCCATGTACCTCACTACTCATGTGCCTGCCCTCTTTTTAGTCACATGAGATTATTCAGTATTCCCCACATGCCTGCTCTTCCTTGCCCCTCTCCCTTTTACATACTTCTTTTCTCCCTGGAACCCTTGCTTGTCTCCTCTCACACAATTGGCACTCATCTTACTGATTCTTCAAGACCCAGCTCAAGTGTTACCTTCTTTCGGCCCCCCTTTCTAGCTCCCTCAGATGAAATCTTTGTTTTCACTCCTATAGAACCTTGTACATGCTTATATAGTGATGTAATCGTGTATTTGTCCCTCCCCACTAGAGTGTTTTGCAGGGGGGCATTGAAGGTATCTTTGATCTTTGTTGAGTGAATTATTACATCAGCTTCAATCATTCATTGGTATTTCATATAAGTTTGTACATGTTTCAAATGGATGTGTAATGCTGTAACTTTTTCCTATTTGTTTTACATAATAAGCCGAAGGAACATTCTATGTAAATTTTCTTTCTCAAATCACTTGAAGAAGAGGTAGGTGATTTGCTCTCTTTTGTTTTGCCTTTCATGTAGTATACTTGTATATTTGTTTTGAGTGGTTAAAGAACTGTGGGAATCATTAAGTATAGATTACCTGGGTAATATGTATTTTTTCTTCCTAACTTTTAGGAGGAAGATGAACAACAAAGACTTAGTAAGAGAAAGGATCATAAAAAAACAAATGTTGAGGAAGAAGTAAAAATACCAGTAGTGTGTGCTTTAACTCATGAAGAATCTTCAGCCCAGTTATCAAACGAGGAGGTATAATGAATCTGTAATTAAAATCATCATATACACAGTGTTAACCATTTTTAGCTTCTCATACATCAGTTAGTTACATTGTTCATATGGGAAGTGGGTAGTAGCTACTAGCTGAAAATTAGATAAAGTGATAATACTTTATTTTCAACTGTTTTTACAGTATTATAGGTAGTACAATTTGAAACACGCAGTTTCTCTCATGGTCTGCGAAACAATTAGACGTTCTTTTTTCTAGCGGTTCCAAAATTAAAACGTTAGAAGAAAATTTAAATAATATCTGTAAAATCTTTTTTTTTTTTTTTTTTTTTTTCCCCTGTACGCGGGCCTCTCACTGCTGTGGCCTCTCCCATTGTGGAGCACAGGCTCCGGACGCGCAGGCTCAGCGGCCATGGCTCACGGGCCCAGCCGCGGAGCGGCATGTGGGATCTTCCCGGACCGGGGCACCAACCCGTCTCCCCTGCATCGGCAGGTGGACTCTCAACCACTGCGCCACCAGGGAAGCCCTGCAAAATCTTTTTTGATATGAATAAATGTTTCTAATACTTTGAGCTTTTGTTTAAAAGAGATTTTATCTAAAGTATTGAAACACTTAATTCTCTATGGCCTGTATTTGAGTATTATCAGGTATTAGATCTTAAGCCCTGAGAGGAGTGTGTGGGGTTTGGCAGATTGTGATGGAGTAGGGTAGAACGTTTCAGGTATTGGGAATGGGCAGAGTAGAGAGACCTGGAGGTGGAAAGTGTAAAGTGGTGTTCCTATGGCCTCATCGCCTCTCACCCACATGTGGCAAGGGCCTCCTCATTACATTTTCTGTCTTCAGCCTGTCCCATTCCATTGTACCCTCAGCATTACTGTCAGATTTATTTTTCTTAAGTGCAGCTATAGTCAGGCTACTCCCCTAGTCAGAACCACCATTCACTCCCATTACCTACATAATTAAGTGCAACTTCCTCACTCAGACAGTCAAGACCCTTCATAATATGCACTCTCTTTTAGTCACATTGCTCCTCTTGTTGTGCTATACTCTCTGCCTTGCACATTGGTTCCTTTACCTGGAATGCTTACCTCCCTCTGCCTTTCTGAGTTCTGGAATTCTTCTATTCATCCTTCAAGACTCAAGCTGATATCTCTTCTTCAGGGAAGGAAATGCTTCTGTTAATTGACTTTAGGGTAGAAACTAAGTTCCCCAGCTTGCCATACAAGGGCCTTTGGAGTTGAATTGACCCTTCCAGGCTTAGCATACTCTCCACTTCATCACAGCCAGACGTTTCTACTAGCTGTCCATGCTCATATGCATTGTTTATACTGTCCCTGCTGTTTAGAGATTCATACTTACTCCCCCACCACTACCTCCTTTCCCTGCCTGGTGAACCAGTTTCAGGTAAATTGGATAAGGGTCTTTTCTCACTTTCAAAGGTATTATGTTTCTGTTTAGTTTGCAGATTTACGCTGAGCCATGTAAAATCTACTTGCTGGTGGCTCATATTTCCATGTTTATGGATTATTTGATATTGAAAAAATGCTTTAAAAAAATCCTAGTGGACACTGAAAAGTATGATGTAATTGTTTTTGTACATTCTTTCTCTTGGCTCATACACTGAGAACCTTGCCCTGATTCTGCTTTGTCTTTTTTTTTAAATAGACTTCCAAGAGAATGTCTCAATTTTTGCATACTGCCAAATATTATGTGGTTTCTGCATCATGCAGTCCTGTGTCCAGGAATGTTTGGCAAAGTTTCAAACTTAAAAAAAAAATATTTTAGCAGGAAAACAGGAAAAGGAAATTTGTTGTGATTTACAGTGAAGCACTTAAAATTTTTTAATAGTGTTTTAACAGATTTATACTGTATATTGTGCATAACATTTTCTGACATTGAAATATAGCCTTTCAGATCTGACGTTTTGCGGTTTGAATGTTGAATGTACTTGTTTTGTATTGAGAGGCAGTGACAGTTTACTTTAGCCTGTTGATTTAAAGTTAATATGGAATGCTTTGGAGACTTAGATATATTGCTAAAGCCACTTAAAATTTGTAGGACCCTATATCTTCTTTAACCTAAATGCTTAGAATATGTTTTTCTCACCACAAAAGTAATATGTATTCATTATGGAAAATTTGGAAAGTACAGAAAGTCATACAAAATAAAAATAACTAATAAATTCTACTAGCCAGAGATACCACCACTAACATTTTGGTATGTACCTCTCCTTTCCCTCTTTTTCCATTTCCAAAGGTAACATATGTGTGTTTCTATTTGTACTTTTTAAACATAATACAGATTGTAACTGTACATGATGTTTTATGTACATTTTTTTCCCCACTTAAATCTGTCTTTAAAGGTTTTGGCACATCAGTAAGTGTTTTCCCCCACAATGATATTTAATGACTAACAGTATTTCAGCATGTAAATGTACCATAAAATTCCTTAGTCTCCTGCAAATTGATTTGTGCCCAGGTTTTAATTTATAAAGGTGACCAAGTGGTGACATAGAGAGGTTAATGCCATTGAACAAAAAGTTTAATGTTACAGTCCCTCTAGCAATGAGAGTCATGGTACACTGTGCAGAGTCACATGGAGAAGCACCAGAGTTGGTCATGAAGTAAAAGCAGGAGCAAGGGGAAAGCATGGACCATAGCCATTATTGGGAGTTTTGAGGGAAAGGTAGGGCAGGGTAAATAGCATAGGACTGGCTAGTTTGAATAAATCCAGTGGGCTTTGGGGCATAGAGTCTATCTTCAGTTTTCTGGTACCTGGCCCTGGGTTGATTTAGAGCAGGGGAAATACTGGCTTGGTGTGTAAGAGTTAGATAAAGGAGTTGGTTGGGAGTATCGACTTGAGATTGGCTGATTTAGATGTGAAAGACATATTCATAGGTAAGTTGTTTATTATTTCTAGGAATTAGCTAGTTTGGAAGAGGCAGTCTCTCCTCAGCCAGCAGGGCCTTCAAAAGGTCAAAAATATCATAAAATATAGAAAATAAGCATGATTAACACACTAACAGATAGTCAATTGTTTCATTTTTCACTAGTAAAAAAATTTTCATTATTAGTAATGCCATAATGCTATTATATGTAATTCTTCTTTGTATAAAAGTCATGGACTTATCTGATTACTCCCTTCATGTAAGTTCTTGGGAAGAGAACTGCTGAGTTTAAGAGCATAAGCAAACATATTGTTGAATCATCTTTCAGAAACAGTGTAACAGTTTACATACCCCTACAAGTATATGTTCCTTATAAGTATTGTTATCAGCATGGTAGTCTGGTGTTTTTTAAATGGCCCTCACAACTTTCTTGCCCCTATCCCCTTCCTTCTTTGGTGTCACAGTAGCATTGTGTTAATATATGATAGCATTAGATGTCGTGTTCCTTTATAAGCTAACAGAATGCTCTCTCTCCAATTTTTATTAGGGTGCTTATTTGGGACCTTTGCCATAGCTAGCTCAGTATATACTAGATTTGTGTTCCTCAGCCATCGGAATTTCACAGATTAAAAAACCTTAAAAAAAAACTTTAAAAAGAAGTAAATGGAGGAATTAACATAAAAGTTGTCAACTTTTTATTATACCAAGTAAGGATATTTTTAAAACATTGAAAAATAATCTGTATTTTAGTCTTTTCCAGTTCATAAAAAGAAGGGCATTTAACAACAAAACGTAGAAAGGATAGTATCTTAAAATAAAAGCCAGTTCTTTAAATTGAATAAATTTAGTTTCAAGAAAAACTTGCTACATTTTCCTTGCTTTCTGATTTTCCTACAAACTGTGCTAGAATGGTACTGGTGTGCTTTTTTGACTTTGGGAGTGTGCTGCACCACATTAAAAAAAAAAATTGAAATGGAATTCACATAGCAAAAAATTAACCATTTAAAATGTGCAATTCAATGGCCTTTAGTACATTTACAATGTTGTGCAACCATTACCTGTCTAGTTTCAGAAGATTGTCATTGCCCCCAAAAGAGACGAGACCCCTTATATCACTAAGGAGTCACTCCCTACTCTCCTTTCCCTTTAACCTCTGGCAATCACTAATTTGTTTTTGGTCCCTGTGGATTTACTTATTCTGGATATTTCATAGAGATGGAATCGTACAGTGTGTGACCGTTTGCATCTGGCTTCTTTCACTTGATGCAGCCTTATTTAACATGTTGATTACACCTTGCTTGAAACTTAGTTTCTAGCGTACAACATTATCCTCATTTCCCTTCTGTTCTGGGTACTCCTTCCTCTGTCCGTCCCCAAAATGGACAAAATTGATGTTTCTCAGGGCCTTGCCCTTGGCTTTCTTCATATCCTACAGACTCATCCTAAGTGTTCTGATTTGCTGCCGTGGCTTTAATTATTACTGTATAGTGGTTACTCCCAAGTCTCTATCTAAAGACTTCTTTGTCCCTCTATTGGGTGGACGTCTCTACTTGGATATACAGCAGGCACCTCGTGTTCCATATACCCAATACTGAATTTCAGGAGACCTTCCCTGATTTTTATGTCTGGGCTGAATTCCTCTCCTTGAGCTCCCAGAGCATTCAGTACATAGCTGTAGTCTGTCATTTTATTGAATATGATATTCTAATAGCCTGTTTACTTGGTTCACTTGTTTATTTTTTTCATGAAACTAAGCATTTTGAAAGAGATTGTTCACATTTGTATCCTGAGTGCTTGGTTTAGTGCCCAGGATATAGAAGACACTCAATAAATGTTTGTTCAATGAATATATGAAGGCAGCACACTAAAGATTGTCATGTGTAACGTGTGGCAAAATACTTTATAAAATATGGTAGTTTTTCTCTTTGAAAATATCAGGAATTGTCTAACTGGCAATGTATTTTCACATTTCAGGAGCATTTAGATAGCACCCATGGTTCAGTCCATTCTTTAGATGCAGACTTACTGTTGCCATCCGGGGATCCATTCAGTAAATCAGACAATGACATGTTTAAAGATGGACTCAGGAGAGCACAGTCTACAGACAGCTTGGGAACCTCAGGCTCACTGCAATCCAAAGCTTTAGGCTATAACTACAAAGCAAAATCTGCTGGGAACCTGGACGAATCAGATTTTGGACCGTTAGTAGGAGCAGATTCGGTGACTGAGAACTTTGATACCGCCTCCCTTGGGTCACTGCAAATGCCAAGTGGGTTTATGTTAACCAAAGATCAGGAAAGAGCAATCAAGGCGATGACACCAGAACAAGAAGAAACAGCATCCCTCCTGTCTAGTGTCACACAGGGTATGGAAAGTGCTTATGTGTCTCCCAGTGGTTACCGCTTAGTCAGTGAGACAGAATGGAATCTCCTGCAGAAAGAGGTGAGTTATCTTCCTGGCTTCTCCTCTGCTCACTTTGAGGGATACTGGGTAGCTCTGGATTTATTGTTCATTCAAGAGATGGTCCCTGGAGTCAGTGCTCGCACTTGTTGCCAGCAAATGAGTGTTAACCTATATTGTCTGACCCTTATCATTGTCTGCTTTGGCTGTTCCTGGTGATTATGACAGAGAAGGGAACTGACTAGCTGATTGTGTTAAGTGTGAACTTCTCCACCTGAAGTCACATCTCTTAAGTTGGAGCGATCTGCTTGAATAGCATAGCTAACTTTGTGTAGCCCGAATTTGGTTTCCTTGCAGTTTTCTGTAATCTCAGTGTATTCCAAGATGCATATTCTTTCGTCTTTCCTTGAGGTCTAAAGTACAAATACTTTTCAGCAGTTGATGCTTAGAATGAGTTTAAGGAGGGGGTGGAAAATATGGGAGAGAAGGGAAGGCAACCTTTAATGAGGTTAATTTTCCCCCTAATAATATTTGCAAACTCAGAAGTAGGATTAGGAGATAAAAACTTAAATATGTATTTGCATAGTGCTTTACAGATTACAAAGCCTTTTCACAGACCTTTTCTCTTTGAGCTTCTTGATAATAATGAGACAATCAGGGCATGATTTTCTCCAACTTATCTGGCTCAGAAAGGTCAAATGAGTTGCTCAAGTTTCCCCTTCGACTTAGTAGCAAAACCTGGGTTAGGATACAGGTTTCATGACTTCCAGTGCTTTCTTTTACTCAGGGCTACTTCTCTTTAAAGAAGCTGTTGATTAGCAAGTGGTACAGCTTATTAAGCCTGAAAGAAACTGTTCTCCTTGGTCTCATGCAGAACGTTTGGGAAGGTGCTATTTAATTGTTTCATACCTCCTTTGTGCTTGGAGCTGGTGAAATGGTTAATTTGCACTCCACCCTTCCCCATCCCCTCCCTTGTTGGGTAGTATTGATTTAAATTGTGAGTGCCATGGTGTAGTACCTTTTGCTTTCCTTGTGTTTCCCTCAAATGCGGTGTTTTGTGGCCCTTAGCCTCTTGATGATAAAGTTGTGTCCCTTGTTTTCCTGTCATACTTATATTGGACTTATGATTTTTTAGAATCCAGCTCTCTATTGTAACTACTTGCCATAAGTCCCTGAATAAATTGTTTACTCCATTTTCTACTTTGAGTAACATAGGTAAGACTGCACATGTTCCTCAAGTATGTGATGTAGACTTGTTTTGTTCTGCCTGATAAGAGGTAATTTTGGTGCCCTTCAGGTACATAATGCTGGAAATAAACTTGGTAGACGTTGTGATATGTGTTCCAATTATGAAAAACAGTTACAAGGAATTCAGATTCAAGAGGCTGAAACAAGAGACCAGGTGAGTTTCTTTTGGGGTGTGCGAAATTGGTGAGCTGTTGTAGTTTTCATTGGAGGTGTTGAATTAATTGCCCTTCACCTCTCCCAATTTGCTTTATGAAGTATATTCATCTTGTTAAGTCTGAAATAATCTGGTACGTGCAATGTCAGTTACATTTCCAGTGGGAGCACACTATAGAATTTTTGCTTTTGTGTGTCTTTGCTTCATTAGCTTGCCCAATACCACACAGGTCAGCTCAGCTGGCATATCTCCTCTCCCAACCTGTTCCTTCTGCCCAAGGCCTAGAAGTGTTATTGTCAGGAATGCGTGCACATGGAAAGTGCTTTATGATACAGAGATTTAGGGAGATAAGGGGTTGGGTTGACTGTTGCTTCTAATTGGATAAAACTTAATTGGATATTACATTAATCAGTATTTATACTCTTCATTGCTTATTGCCTAATTCTTGTCATAAATTTGTTGAAGTAAGTTTAATTTGCAGGGTCACAGAAATTAAGATTTGGTAGATTAGGTATGCTGAAACTGACAAGTACCTTTCCAAATACAGTGCCTAATAATGGGTTCCCTGCTAACATTTAGGAAATGATGTAGAACTTCATGAGAGTAAACTTGTGAAAGTATATGTAAGGAAAAAATAACTTTTTTCTTATATTTCCAAATTGTTCTTTGGTTATTATGGAGAGTGTTACCCTAGTCTTCAAAATAAGCTTAAGCAGGTTAGAATGATGGTTTAATTAATTTTCAGATGCCTTTGGCATTAATTTTCTCCATATATGCTTTATTTTTTAGATGGCTTAGAGGTAAATTTCTAAAGCTGTTTGTGAAGCCTCTATATCAGTAGTTGGTCTCTGATAGTGTGGTATAGGAATGGGGTATCTTGGATTCCATAGTCGTGTCAATAGACATTTTACTCTTGCTTCATCTGTGCAGGCCCTTCGCTGGGTTCTGAGTATTCAGATACAGAGAGAACACCGTACTGCCCATAGGGAGCTTTCAGTGTTGCAATCCAAGCCATCAGTTGAATATGGTTTGTTCCTGTACATGTACAAGTAGAACTAGAGGATGAGCAGAGGCATCTAAATTAACTATGGGCTGTTAACTAGGGAAGGTAACAGTTCATCTAAGTTTGTTTTAGAGCTAGAGTAAAAATTAATTAGGAAAAGAAGTGGAGAAAGGGTGTTCAAGGAGAGGAAATGTATACAAAGGAACAGTTATGAAGGAAAATTGTGTGTTCTAGGAAGTATGAATAGTTTATGTGGCTGGGCATAAGGGGGGGTTGTGTGTGAGAGAGAGAGAAGGAGAGAGTGGGGGGAAAATAGTGGGAGAGGAAGCTACAAAGGGAAGGCCATGATGAGATCATGGAGGGAGGGGTGTGATGACTGAAGGGATTTAAATTTTACCCTGAAGACTTTGGGAGGCATTTAAGGATTTTAAGTAGGGAAATAATATGATTTGACTTTCATTTTAGAAATATTTATTGTGTTAGAGTGGATTATAGATTGGCAGCAGAAGATAGAGTCAGGGAGGGCAGTGCCCTAGCCTAGAAGACCCAGGAGGAAAAGCAGATATTTTCAGATGAGATAATGGACATTGAAAATGTTTTGTTAACTGTAAAGCACAGTATAGTTGTCGAATGAGGTAATTCATCCCAATTTTTTCCCAAATTGACAAATTTGTTTCTCAGGAAAAAAGATTAGGTTTAAAAAAATTTTCTGGAGGTAGGGATTTTTTTAAAAATTTATGAAAATTCTGGTACTTCCTTCTAATTGACGTTTAAAATTGCATAGGTGAAAAAGCTACAGGTGATGCTAAGGCAAGCAAATGACCAGTTAGAGAAGACAATGAGAGATAAACAGGAGCTGGAAGACTTCATAAAGCAGAGCACTGAAGATTCAAGTCACCAGGTAAGTGAGGGTTTTAGAATGTGGCCCCTGGGAGATGACTGAGTTGTTTAAATAAAAGCGTTTTGAAAACCTAGTAAGGTTTCTTTCTTGCCCTGAAGATCTGGCAGTTCTGTTTTCCCTCAGATAAGAATATCTCAAACTGATCTTTCTCTGGTGTCTGTTTTACAGATTTAAGGAAAGTAACTTCTGCAATAACTCGTTAGTAAATATCAGGAGGCTCTGGTTCTCTTTTCCCCTTTGATTTTTATTAGGTTTTTCTGCTGCACAAGAAACCTGCTGACAAGAAAGATGCTAGTTATCTTCTTTTTGACTTTTTGAAAAATACCATGCATAGGAAAAAACGTGACCGTATACAGATGTACCAAACACATCTGAACTAACATCTGTGTAACCACCAAGATCGAGTAATAGAAAATTAGCTAGTACCCCAGAAGCCCTCACTTTCCCCCTCCACTTACTACTTCCTCCCTAGAGGTAATTACAGTCCTAACATCGAACACCATTAGATTAGCTTTGTCTGCTTTCTTATTTTAACAAATGAATCATATAGTCCGAATTCAATGAATGACACAGTCATTCATTGTGTTTGTCTTCCTCCATTCAACATTGTGAGGTTCCTACTCACAAATGTGTGTGGTAGTTGTTATTTTCATTGTTGTATACTCATACCATTGTATGGATATAATTTATCCATCTTAATGTTATGAGCATTTGGGTTGTTTTCAGTTGTGGGATATTATGAATAACTCTACTTTGAAATTTCTGTATAGGGCTTGTTGCACATGTTGCTGCTGGGTATGTGCTTAGGAGTGGAATGCCTGGGTCAAAATGTTCAAAATGTATGTCAACTTTTGGAGATAATAGTGCCAGAAAGTGGTTGTATGAATTTATACTCTCCCCAGCAATGTATGAGAAGAATTCCTGTGGGTCCGCAGTCTCGACAGACTTCATTTTGTGTTATTTTAATTATAGCCATTCTGGTGGGTGTGTAATGGCATTTCATGGTGGCTTAGTTTGTATTTCTCTTACGACCATTGAGGTTATTTAGCATTTTTCATGTCTGTTAGCCATTGGGATATCATTGTGTGTGTGTGTGTGTGTGTGTGTGTGTGTGTGTGTGTGTGTGTGTGCTTGTTTGTGTGTTTGAAATTACTTTTCAAGTCTTATGCTTGATATTTTATTGGGTTGTCTTTTTTTTTCCCCACTTACTTTTCTGATAGGAGTTCTTTATATAATCTTATTAGAGCCTTTTGGTGATGTGTCCCAAATGTCTTCTACTCAGTACCTTAGATTTTCATTATTTTAATGGTGTCTTTTGATGAACAGAAGTTCTTAATTTTAATGTAGTCAAATTTATTGATCTTTTCTTTATGATGAGTGATTTTTATCCTGGTTTTTAGAAGAATATTTTCTTACCCTGGGGTTATATGAAGATATTTTCATGTATTTTGTAGAAGCTTCATTGTTTATAGCCACTCACATTTATATCTAAAATCCATCTAGAACTGACTTTTATGTATAAGCTGTAGATATGGGTAAATTTTTATTTTTTCATATGGAGAGTCAGCTCCTGTACCATTTAGTGAAAAGGTCACCTTTTTCTCACTGCTCTGCAAGATCATCTTTGTTAACTATCAAGTGAATGTACATGTGTGGGTCAGTTTGAGGACTCTTTTATTTGATTAGTCTATTTGCCTATTTTTGTGCCAGATTCTGTGCTGTAATTTATAGTAAATTTTTCATTTGTTTCTTTAAATGAAACATAAAGTTAGAAACTTTACAGTTTAGAAACATATAGTTTCTAAAAACTATAAAAGTTTTTCTCTGCTGAGAACTATGTTTTCATTCGTTTCAACAGTATTTACCTTTACACCAGGGAGCATAGTTACAATAGCTACTTTAAAGTCTTTGGTAAGTCTAACCTAGGTCATCATGGGGTTGGCATGTGTTGATTTTCTTTCCTCTTGAGAATTGGCCACATTTTCCTGATTCTTTCTATGTCAAGTACTTTTAGATTGATCTTGGAGATTATGAATATTTTATTGTGAGACTCTCAGTTCTGTTAACCTGATTAGGTTCGTTCATAAGTTCTGTCTTGCCTTCTGTAGTGGTAGTTCTAATGTCAGTTCATTTTTAAAAGCCTTTGCAGTGCTCCTTTGGATGTGTCCATGTATGTATATAGCTTAGGGGTCAGTGTGAGACTTGTGCTGGTTCATGCACAGAATTAGGGGATCCTTTTTCTAGCTCTTTTCTCTCAGTACCACTCTACTTGTCAGCTCATGGGGACCCTGTCGTGGCCCTGTGATCAGAAAAACAGTTGTTTGTCCTGTGCTGCTGCATCTGTTGTGGCTTCACAACTGGGGCAGCTCTCAGATTCATGCTGGCAGAAAATAGGAAAAAAAACCCCAAATAAGTAGTAAACTGCAGTATGAATTGTTTCTTCCCGTTTTGATTTCCCTCCCTAAACTGTCTGCTTTTGCTTATGTTTTAGAGTCCTCAGGTAGTTGCTTTTTGTATTTTTTCCAGAGATTTTAGTTGTAATAAGGGGAGAGAATGGCCTTGGTGGGCTTAGTCCATCTTGGACAGTGCCAAAAGTCTCCGTTCTCTCATATTTTTGTTTATTAGACATATCTTTTTCTTTCCACCTTCATTCAAAAAGGATACTCTGTGGTCAGGTATAGAATTCTGAGTATTTATGATATTTTCTTTCAGCACTTTGAAGTTCTTATTCCATTGCTTCTGGCTTCCATGTTTCTGATGAGAAGTCAGCTGTAAGTCTTATTGTTGTTCCTTTGAAGGTGAAATGTTATTTTTTCCGTGGCTGTTGTAAAGATGTCCGTTTTGGCTTTTGTTATTAACAGTTTTACTGTGCTATATACCTAGGTGCGTCTTTCTTTATATTTCTGCTGTTTGGAGTTCACAGGGTTTCTTGGATCTCCGAGTTAATGTCTTATATCGTGATTGGAATATTCTCAGCCATATGTCTCTTTAAAAATTTGTTTTGAGATAAACACAAAGTGCATAAATCTCAAGTGTACAATTTGGTGAATTTTAATGTGTGAAAAATTTTACTAGGGTAATAAATCATCATCTGCATCAAGATACTGAACATTTGTGATACGCTCACGCTCTTTACTAATAAGTAAACACCCCACCTGCCTGTCCTTAGAGGTAGCCAGTATTCCAGCTGTTCACACTATGTTTTAGAATTGCTTGTTGCTGGACTTCATATAAATGGAATCATATAGTATGTAGCCTTTTGCATCTGGTCTGTTGGGTCATTATGTCTGTGAGACTTATCCATATTGTTCTGTGTCTCAGTAGTTAGATTTTAATGCTGTGTATATTCTATAACATGAGTATACCATAATTCATTTATCCATTCTACAGTTGAGAGATATTTGGATTGTGTCTGGTTTTTGGATATTGTGAATGAATACATTTTTTTAACATTCTTGTACATGTCTTTTAGTGGACATGTGGACTTATTTCTCTCGAGTATACATAGTAGTGAAATTACGGAATTTTTGAGTTTTTGCACAGGTATATTTTTAGCTCTACCAGCTATTTCCATTGGCTGTTACTTCTTCAAATATTTGTGTATGTTAGATGTTCGCATTGCATCTGCATGGCTTCTTTAATCTCTCTTCTGTATTTCCCATCATTTTTGTCTTTGTTTATTATCTTCACATCACTAATTTTCTCTTCAAATAGGTCTAATCTGTTAAACTCATCCATTGTATTTTTAATTTGGATAATTGATTTTTTTAGTTTATTTCCATTTGGTTATTTTTCATCGTTTCCATTTCTCTGGTGGTTCTAAATTTCTGAACAGATCAAATACAGTTATTTTAAAGTCTGCTTCTAATAACATATCTGGATTCATTGTAGCTCTCTTTTTGTTATCTGTTTTGTTTTTTATCATTTCCTTTTGTTTTTTTATCATAGTCTTTTATTTATTTTTAATTAATTTTTGGCTGTGTTGGGTCTTCGTTGCTGGGCACGGGCTTTCTCTAGTTGCAGCAGGTGGGGGCTACTCTTTGTTGTGGTGCGCAGGCTTCTCATTGCGGTGGCTTCTTGTTGTGGAGCACGGGCTACAGTAGTGTGGCTTGCAGGCTCTAGAGCACACGCTCAGTAATTGTGGCACATGAGCTTAGTTGCTTCGCGGCATGTGGGACCTTCCCAGACCAGGGCTCAAACCTGTGTCCCCTGCATTGGCAGGTGGCTTCTTCGACACTGCGCCACCAGGGAAGTCCCTATCATAGTCTTTCCTTGTGCATTCTTAACTTGAGGTACTAGACATTATATGTGAAAATTGTTGAAATAAAGCCATTTTTCTTATGAGAGGCAGGCAACTAGTTGTACTAACAATCCTGGATCACCTTAATTCATTTATGGGAATTGAGATTATATGAAGCTGTGAAGGTTGGATTATTTTAACTTCTTCCCTTACTATAGGGTGTGTCCCTTTGGAGACCCAGTCCAAAGTGCAGGGTGTTTACCAGGGATCCCTTTGTGTATTGGGTCTTGGACTCTTAACTTTTGCCACCCTGTGCTGGGGTTTTCAGACGCTCTGCTCAGCTTCTCAGTGCTGCCTCTGCTTCTTTTGGAGTTGGCACATGCTTCTGGAGAAGAGCTGTTCCAGATGCTGCACCCAGTTCTCCATGTGTCTTCATTCTGGTCCTTGGCTCTGTGATTCTTTTTTGCCTTGTTCTCCCATGCCTTCATGTAGGTGTCTTTCATATTTTTGTCTGGTTTTCTTAATTGGCAGGAAGGTTGGTTCACATCACCTATTCTGCCACTACTGGAAACAAAATTCTGACAATAATCATTTTTTAAATGTCTAAACAAATTTATTTTGATTTATTTTATAACTCTTATGTATGAGTCATCAACTTTCACATAAACCCCTCGTCAGGAACACTAAAACTAATTCAAGAGAGTTTATCATGTGTCTTTTGCTCTTAAGTAAACCACCTTAGAATACTGCAGCTAGTTCAGGGAAGATTCATTTATCCTTTAAACTGGGGTTTTTTTGTGGACAGAGTTTCAAAATTTTTATTGATTTTAATTAGCTCCTTTAAGAATAATATTTATAACTGTGTCACATGGATTAGTATCTATGTCTAGAGACACATATAATGCTGTTGTTCATGTATGGCAGCGTATGACCCCTGGGGACTTTGGGTACTGCTTTGTGTCATCTGAAAGGCTGAGGCTTTGTACACAGTAGATGCACACATATCTGTTGAATGATAGATGAGTGGGGTTTGATGAACTAATAAAATCAGTTCCGGACATTAAATAAGCAGGAGATGGAAGAGTTAGTTTCAGAATAACCGGATTCCTAACTAAATTCTCTGTGTATGAATTTGTTTTTTCTTTCAAGATCTCTGCACTTGTCCTAAGAGCCCAAGCATCTGAGATCTTACTTGAAGAGTTACAACAGGGGTTTTCCCAGGCAAAGAGGGATGTTCAGGAACAGATGGTAAGTTAACATTTAAATAAACATTAACTATGTTAAATATATTCTATCTTGAAATAATCTTTGATGTGACTTTATCTTCCTGGCCAAAGTGGTTACCATTATGTTCTCCAGAGCCTATAGAATGTTAGTAATGGACAAGATTATGTAAAGACATTATTCTCTTTTTAAACCTACCTCTTGACCAAAAAAATGATCACCTTTAACTTAATTTTTCTTTGATTTGAGAAACCTAAATAAAATAAACTATGGATCAGCATTTAATTTTTAGCTCTAAATACAAGCTAAAAGTTGAAATCTCTCAAAGCCATAGGAGGTACAGCTTTTGAGCAGTCACTGTGCTTTTCCTGGACAGCTAATATATTTAAAACCACCTCAGTAATTTCATAGGGTTTATGATAAAACATGTACCATAACTGCTGTGGCACTGGAAAACTTCCAGAAGGCTGTCAATTTTGAGAGGAATAGGAACAGAGAGCTTCTTAATAAGAGCTGCCTGGAACCTCTGCAGAATTGTTCTCCAGCTTTGGGCCTCTTCCTCAGCTGTCAGGCTCCACTTGCCTTGCTCTTCCTTTTTCTCAAAGTTGGAACCCTGCATCTGATGGCCCTTCATAAACTATAGCAGAGTTGGTCCTGCTGGGGTGATCCTACAGAGTTGCCTCTTGTCCAGCTCTTGCAGGGTTGACAGAAAAACAAACTCCAAGTTGTATGGTAATGGTTTGTTTTTGATTGGCATTGGGTCAGTATCTGAATGGCCTTTGAGCTGATCCCTAAATACTAGCCCTGGTCTATTGAGAAACATCTCACTCTAATCAATGACCAGAGAGAGTTTCATATCTTTTCATTAATTAGAGAATATGAAATAATAATTGTTGATCTCAAGGACACTGTTAAATGCTGACAAAGTTTCATAGTGTTTAGCCTCCTTACAATCCCCGTCCCCTCTCATCTTCCTTCTCATCTTTTAAAACTCACCTGCTTTTGCAAACATTTTTCAAGTTGATTCCACTTAAAATGAACATATTGCAGGTGACATTGAAGAATTGTTGAAATTAAGGTTGAGGCCTTGTGAACTTTAATATCTTACCATTTTCTTGAAATTAAGGTTGAGGTCTTGTGAACTTTAATATCTTACCATTTTCTTGAAATTGCCTTTAAATGTTCTTACACTGAGAAAGATAAACTCAATTTCTTAGGCCCCTTCAAAGAAGAGTAGCTATGGTAGTGGCTGGGATCTTAATATTTCCCCCGAACTATTTATTTTGAAAAATTTCAAACTTAGAGTTGTTTATGGAGTGAACATTCATAAAATCTTCACTTAGGTTTTGCCACATTTTTACTGCTTGCAATTGTTTCTCAGTCTCTCTCTTTCATATGTGTATGTTATATTACATATGTATTTGTTTATTTTTCTGAGCCATTTGGAAATAAGTTGTAGACATAATGACACTCCTAAATATTTCAGTATGTATGTCCTAACAACAAAGAAGTTTTTCTGCATAATCACAATACTGTTATTATATGCTTAAAATGTAACCATTGACCCTGAAAGTCCTTGATTGCTTTTTAGTGGAGGTTTTACTTTTTGATCAAGGAACTAGTCAAGGATCACGTATTGTATTTTGTTGTCATGTCACTTTTAGTCTCCTTTAATCTAGAACAGTCACCCACTTTTTGTTTTTGGCTTTTATGACATTAACATTTTTGAAGCGTCCAGACCATTTGCCTTGTAGAATGCATTTGTCTGATTATTTCCACATGGTTCAAGTTAGACATTTTGGCAAGAATACTACATGGATGAAATGATTCAATGCAAAGTTCATAACAAGAGGCATGTTATGATGGGTGGTTCCATTGTTGGTGATGTTAAGTTTGATCACTTGGTTAAGGCGATCACAGCCGTTTTAGAATGACTACATTAATATTGCTGCCAACAGCAAACTTACTAAGTGAAGTTCAGCATTTCTTTGTTGGCCCTCCATATCCACGGTTTCCACATCTATGGATACAGAGGGCTGACTGGAAGTGACTTGAGCATCTCAGTTTTTGGTATGGGAGTGTGTCTTGGAACCAGTCCTCTGCGGATACCAAGAGACACCCGTAGTTCTTTTTACCCTTAGAATGTTATGCCAGGTAAAGGTTTACAGTCTGGGTGCTGTGTTCAAAATTTACTTGAAATGATTTTTCTCTCTGTGGTTGTGTTATCAATTTGATACAAACAGAAACAAATGGAGCTATGTATTACATTTTTGGATTTTCTTCTTTTTTGATTGACTTTTTTGTTTTTTGAACGTGCAACATTGTTCATAAGTCAGAACTATAAAAGTATATAAACACTCAGAAGTTTCAATTCCATTCCCTGTCCCTTTCACCCTGTTCCCACCAACTCCTATACATGATCATTTAAATTTATTTTTGGTTTATCCTTGTTTTTCTCTTTACAAAAATAAACAAATATAAACATATTCTTCTTTCCCTTCTTTTATATCCAAAACGTAGCGGGATGCTAATATTTTGTTGTAAATGGGTTGAAAGTGAGCATAAAGCAACAATTGATTCTGGTCTGAAATAAATAAGAGCCAGTAGAATTAACCAAAACTTATGCATGACCTTGCCTGCCTACCAGCAGTCTATTTGTCCTTCAGGATGCAGCAGTCACCTTTTGTGGGAAATGTTCTTGAACCCTCTCCACTAATTAGGTACCCTTTGTCCTTTTATCATTGCTGTACCCATTGTCTGTTACAGCACTCGTAGTATGGTTGGGTAATTTTTGGTTTACTTATCTTTCCCTCCACTGTACCATGTGCTTCTCTAGGGCAAAGTCTATCTTTTATCCCTGTATTCTCCATGGGCAGCAAATCGCCTAGTGTAGAGTAGTAGCTGCTGAACAAATGTTGGATGTGGAGTAATCTACACTTATGTATATGTTCAATGGTTAGTAGTAAAAATTAGCAGAAATACTTTTGCAGAATTTTATCTTATACTCAAATTAGCTGGACTTTTATATTGATATAAATTCATATGAAATACCTAAAATTGTTGTAAACATCAGCAAGTGGAAGAAGGAACGTGTTCCATTTTAAGAATGAGCAGCTCAAATCTCCTGCATTTCCTAAGCATAAAACCTCTTGATGGCGTCTAATATTTGGGGTCCTTGGGCCATTCATAGTGATCCTGAGCTTGAACATATGTATATGTAATGAAAGATGAAGATACTGCTTTTTGTTTATCCCTGCCTCCTGTGGAACGCATGCTGTGAGGAAATGGGAGTTGTCTTGGAGTACACACTTTTTTTGATATAAGTCTTGATTACGTCCACCTCTTCCATTGAGCTAGAGATGCGGGTCCTAGGGATATGGGGGAAGAAATTCATCACTTTTAAGCTGTTGGTAGAAACAGTGGAGAATAAGCTCAGATACTTGCTTCATTTCCTGTCCCCCTGAATATATATAAGGGCTGTAAACCAATAAATCTCTGAGCTGCTTTTTTTAAGTCTTACAGAGCTTTATCATGTACTGTCCATCCTCAGCCCTTATTTCATTTGGCCTTTGTTTTTCTCTGGTGCAGTTATCAGCAGATAGGATTTACCTTTCTGGCTGTGATTAGTATCTTTTTCTATTTTAGGCAGTGCTGATGCAGTCACGGGAACAGGTTTCAGAAGAGCTGGTGAGGTTACAGAAAGACAATGACAGTCTTCAGGGAAAGCATAGCTTGCATGTGTCATTACAACAAGCAGAAGACTTCATTCTCCCAGACACTATAGAGGTAACTTATTTTCTGTAAGATCAAAAATGTAAACAAGTACATTTTCTGAAATGGCTACAAATTCTTTTTTAAAAAGTCTACAAATAACAAATGCTGGAGAGGGTGTGGAGAAAAGGGAACCCTCCTACATTGTTGGGAATGTAAGTTGGTGCAGTCACTATGGAAAACAATATGGAGGTTCCCCAGAAAACTAAATAGAGTTGCCTTATGATCCAGCAGTCCCACTCCTGGGCATATATCCAGACAAAACTATAATTCAGAAAGATACATGCACCCCTATGTTCATAGCAGCACTATTCATAATAGCCAAGACATGGAGACAACCCAGATGTCCCTCAGCTGATGATTGGGGGCTTCTCTGGTGGTGCAGTGGTAAGAATCCGCCTGCCAATGCAGGGAACGTGGGTTCAATCCCCAGTCTGGGAAAACCTGCATGCCGTGGACCACCTGAGCCCATGTGCCACAACTACTGAGCCTGCGTGCCACAACTACTGAAGCCTGTGCACCACAACTACTGAAGCCCGCATGCCTAAAGCCCGTGCTCCACAACAAGAGAAGCCACCGCAATGAGAAGACCACGCACCACGACGAAGAGTAGCCCCCACTCACCACAACTAGAGAAAGCCTGTGTGCAGCAACGAAGACCCAATGCAGCCCCGCCCCCCAAAAAAGATGAATGGATAAAGAAGGTGTGGTACATAATATACAATGGAATACTACTCAGCCATAAAAAAGAACAAAATAATGCCATTTGCAGCAACATGGATGCAACTAGAGATTATCATACTCAGTGAAGTTAAGTCAGAAAGAGAAATTCCGTATGATATCACTTATATATGGAATCTAAATATGACACAAATTTATGAAACAGACTCACAGACATAGGGAACAGAATTGTGGTTGCCAAGGGGGAGGGAGGGTGGCGGAGGGATGGACTGGGAGTTTGGGGTTAGTAGATGCAAACTATTGCATATAGAATGGATAAACAACAAGGACCTACTGTATAGCACAGGGAACTATATTCAGTATCTTGAGATTAACCATAATGGAAAAGAATGTATGTTTATGTATGTATCACTGAGTCACTTTGCTGTACAGCATATATTAACACAATATTGTAAATCAGCTATACTTCAGTTTGAGTGAAGTAAGTCAGAAAGAGAAAAACAAATACTGTATGCTAACGCATATATATGGAATCCAAAAAAATGGTACTGATGAACCTAGTGGCAGGGCAGGAATAAAGACACAGATGTAGAGAACGGACTTGAGGACACGGTGGGAAGGGGAAGCTGGGACAAAGTGAGAGATTAGCACTGACATATATACACTACCAAATGTAGAATGGATGGCTAGTGGGAAGCATAAGGAGATCAGCTCCATGCTTTGTGACGACCTAGAGGGGTGGGATAGGGAGGGTGGGAGGGAGGCTCAGGAGGGTGGGGATATGGGAATATATGTATATACATAGAGCTGACTTCACTTTGTTGTATAGCAGAAACTAACACAACAGTGTAAAGCAATTATACTCCAATAAAGATGAAGAAAAAAAGATTCCCTGGCGGTCCAGTGGTTAGGACTCTGTACTTTCACTGCTGAGGGCTCAGGTTCAATCCCTGGTCAGGGAACTAAGACCCCTGCAAGCCACGTGACGTGGCAAGCAAACAAACAAATACATACATACATACATACAGGCTTTATTGGGATGTAATTCACATACCAAATAATTTAGCCATTTAAAGTGTACAATTCAGTGGTTTTTAATATATTCTCAGATGTGTAGCCCTCACCACAGTATTTTCATCACCTCAAAGACAAATCCCTTACCTTTTATTCAGCCCTTCCTCCCCAAGGCTTAAGCAACTACTAATCTTTCTGTGTATAGGTTGTCCTGTCTTTCTTTCCTATGAATGGAATCATACAATTTGTGGTCTTTTGTGTCTGGCTTCTTTCACATATCTTAGTGTTTTCAATGTTCATCCATGTCATACCATGTATAAGTACTTCTTTGATTTTTATGACCAAAAAATTATACTCCACTATATGGATATTTTGTTTATCCATTTGTCTGTTGATAGATATTTGGGTTGTTTCCACTTTGGACTATGAATAATGTTGCTATAAACATTCATGTATAGGTTTTGGTGTGGACATATGTTTTCATTTCTCTTGGGTAGAAACCTAGGAGTGGACTTGCTGGGTTTTATCATTTGAGGATTTCTCCACATCCTCACTAACACTCATTGTTATCTCACATTGTGATTATAGCTATCCCGGTGGGTGTGAAATGGTATCTTATTGTAGTCTTGATTCGCATCTCCCTAATGGTTAATGATATTGAGCATCTTTTCATGTGTTTATTGGCCATTTTTATATCTTCCTTGGAGAAACGTCTATTCAGATCCTTTGCTTACTATTTTATTTTTTTTTTGCGGTACGCGGGCCTCTCACTGTTGTGGCCTCTCCCACTGCGGAGCACAGGCTCCGGAAGCGCAGGCTCAGTGGCCATGGCTCACGGGCCCAGCCGCTCCGTGGCATGTGGGATCTTCCCGGACCGGGGCACGAACTCATGTCCCCTGCATCAGCAGGCGGACTCTCAACCACTGTGCCACCAGGGAAGCCCTGCTTACTCTTAAATTGGGTTATTTGCTTTTTATTTCTTTGAGTTATAAGAGTTCTTTATACTAGATACAAGTCCCTTATCAGGTAGATGATTTACAGATATTTTCTCCCATTCTGTGGATTGTCTTTTTCATTTTTTTTTTCTTTTTCATTTTCTTGATGGTGTCCTTTGAAGCACAAAAGTTTTAAATTTTGATAAAGTCCAGTTTATTTTTTTCTTCTGTTGCTCATGCTTTCAGTGTCATATCTAAGAATCCTTTGCCAAAACGAAGGTCTGTATTATTCTTGTAGGACCAGATTGAGAGTGCACCAGAAATTAAATATTTGAAGGGGGTCATCATGCTGGCTCCTTGTGATATCTGTTTTTCTATATAGCACTTAGGGCACAGCACACTCAGCCTCCTTCTGTCTACCGATAATTTTTATGGCATTTGCTCACTTCCATTCTTTTGTGGTTGGGAGAATCAGGGCTGCAAACCCAGACGTTTCCTGAGACATTCATAAGTATCTCCTTAACTTTTTCCAGACTTTATAGTCATATGTTTTATTTTTTTATTTTTATAAATTTATTTATCTTTGGCCGCGTTGGGTCTTTGTTGCTGTGCGTGGGCTTTCTCTAGTTGCGGCGAGTGGGGGCTACTCCTGGTTGCGGTGCATGGTCTTCTTATTGTGGTGGCTTCTCTTGTTGCGGAGCATGGGCTCTAGGCACACGGGCTTCAGTAGTTGTGGCACGTGGGCTCAGTAGTTGTGGCTTGCGGGCTCTAGAGCTCTCAGGCTCAGTAGTTGTGGCGCACGGGCTTAGTTACTCCGCGGCATGTGGGATCTTCCTGGACCAGGGCTCGAACCTGTGTCCCCTGCATTGGCAGGCGGATCTTAACCACTGCACCACCAGGGAAGTCCCTCATACATTTTAAAACCTTTCAACATCATGAAAAATATCATCTTAGGCTAAACCCAAGTAAACACTACAAACAGTATAGGCAAAGATGAGATTTCATAGAGCAACTCTCAAAACGAAATAGAAAATATATTTCCTGTAAGATCCTTCTGCTTTTTTTTTAAAAGAAATTTATAATTGTTAAAATTTTAAAAGTCAGACATTACAGAGATTTATAGTTTTGTAAGTAACAGTTTTTCCTAATCCTGCCCTGAAGATTCAACCCCTACTGTTTGGACCTCGTTCTTTTTTTCCCATATAGATTTTAACATGACTCTTAGTTTTTGTTTTTATTTGCTCATTTACACAGGCTCCGTTGCCTACCCTGCCATTAGCTCCTTGCTCTCCCTCTCCTTTCCCTGCCCTCCCCCAGCTTGTGGTCTCAGCTCAGGTTACTGACACTCTGGAGAGCTCTCTCTCCTTTCTGAACTGGTGACTGATCTCATCAAGGAGAAAGTGTTGGGGACCTGTCTATTTTTGCTGTCAGCATACCACTTCCCACCTCTGTTAAACTTTTCACTTGGCAGGAAAGGTTCCTCTCTTCCATGCTCTATAAGGACTTTTTGTACCTAGATTTAAAAAAAATTCCACGAATCCTTGAAGGTTATAACCAGTCTAGCCTGTAAACCTTGATTCTGTAATAAATCTTATGAAATTTTTCTTGATACAGTTTTTCAAGAAAAACTGCCTTTTTTTCCCCTGCTGTTCTTTAATTTATATATACATTTGGTAGTTATCTAAGAATCCCAGTTTTTACTTTAGAGTTGCTTTAGGATATAATTGGGAGGATATTTGCGGGGGTGGGTGGAGGAGGAATTTTAAAAGAAGACAACAACAATTTAGGGAAAAAATAAAATAAGATTTAAACTGAATTTATTACAGAAAAACAGCTGATCACCTTAGAAAGCCTCTCTTTGCCATACCTGGCTCTGGCCTAACAGTACTTTGCTTTTGTGGTAGGTGTTCAACAAGTGTTTGTTTGAATGAATAAATGAATAAGTAAGTACATTTTGTCCTCTTGGAGTTCATACTTGCTTCTGAGTTTCAGTCTTTTTGGTCCTCATTCACTAACTCCCTTCAAATTTAAGCAGGTAATAGTGGAAGTGTCTAAGCTATTCGTAGTGAATTCCACATTGTAAGTCACTTCAAATTTTAATTTTTCCATTTATGAAACAGTTTTGAGGGAAAAATATGTAGTACACCATACACATTTTTTGGTTAGTAATGTTATTTCTTTAACATACTGAATAATAACATGGCATAACACCTGCCCCTTGAAGCCAAGAGTGGGTTGGAGTTCAAAGTCCTAAATTTTGAACCATCTAAAACAACATCTGAAATTCTGGTTGCAGAAAATCTTTAGCTTTTTTTGTTTATTTTCTCACCCTTATATAAACCCAATATCCATTTGTTTCTTGAATCTAGGCGCTCCGGGAGTTGGTATTAAAATACCGTGAGAACATCATTAATGTGCGGACAGCAGCAGATCACGTGGAAGAAAAGCTGAAGGCTGAAATACTTTTCCTGAAAGAGCAGATTCAAGCAGAACAGTGTTTAAAAGAAAACCTCGAAGAAACTCTGCAGCTAGAAATAGAAAACTGCAAGGAAGAAATAGGTGAAGATAAAAGTGATGTAGTTTAGAATTGAAGGCACTAAATAAAACTTTTTCTCTGGTTATAACAGTCTTAGAATGTAGAAAACAAAGTATAGGAAAGAACTAAGTGAGGACTCAGTCCCTTTCTCCGGATGTTGATATATCCAGTGATTAGGAGTTAAAAAAAAAACACCCCAAAACTCATCTTTTTAGGGGCTCTGGTGGCCTCTCTGGCAATTACTAATAGATAGGAAATTCAGGACTTGAACCCAGACACTGGGGAATATGAGTAGATGGGTGGCATTTCCTTGTAGAACTCAGAAGTGTTAACAGACTCCTGCTGGGATTAGCTCCCCCCACCCCCACCCCCCCGCCCCCGAGCTAGGTGTAGGTATTTGATGCAGAGACAGTTTATGCCATGGTGTTCTCGTGTGGACTCTCACTTTTCCTGAGCTTGATTATGATGCTGATTGGTTGGGGATAATTTTGAGAAAGGGGTGTTGGTCCCTCACCCCCATTCTGCCCACTGTGTTCAGTACAGCATTTGACTTTCATTGCATGAGATTGAGCTTATGGGGGAAAGGGGTGTTTTAAGAAAAAATTTAAATGCAAAATAATAAATGCTAACATGTCTCCTTTTTTCCTCCTAGCTTCCATTTCTAGCCTAAAAGCTGAATTAGAAAGAATAAAAGTAGAAAAAGGACAGGTGAGTTTCAAATTGATTCTGTCAGCAGCCAGTATTTATTTATTGAATCCTACTGTGCTAGACTCAAGGAATGAAATATAGTTAGGACATAGTCCCTGCCTTCAAGCAACTCCTGGGAAAAATACAGTGGAATATGGGCGTGATGATGGTAGAGACCATTTAATGAGAGCCTGCTCTGTGTTGACTGGAGGAGGTACAGGGAAGACTAAGATGTGACTTGGCCTGGAGCTTCCACTGTGGTGGAAGGACAGGCAAGCTGTGGTCTTGACATGATAGATACTTAAAAGCTACAAAATACTTAGATACTTAAAGCTACAAAATCTTTTACAAACAGGAGGTGATGTTTTCTAGTTGGCTTAGAGTCTCCTTCTCTTAGACACCATGAACACCTTTTGGTAGATGACCCCATTCAGCTTACTGGCCTCGTTATTCATTGACTCAATGACCTTTGCTGCTGTGCTGCCCTGCCTTGCCACACTCCTGCCTGCACCTTGCCCCACTTCTGACATCTCACTCCAGGCTCATGACCCCTGTCTACCATCTTTCCAGCCCTTAATCCCGTAGGTTCATCTGTCTGAGTACCTCATTCAGACCTTCAGTTCCTTAAACTTTTCCTTTTCTGCTGGTTTTAGCAACTTCTTCTTTCTTTCCTTCTAAGCAGCATCTGAGATGGCTTGCCTCTTCAACTAGTCTCCCACTAACTCCTGCAAGCCCCCGATTCCTTGCTCTTGTGCTACCCTCACTTGATACCGCCTAACCCTGGATTAATCCTGGTGTCCACCTTCTATGCCTCTGCCCCCAGCTGCTGGTTCCACTGGAATGAGGAACACTGCGTGGTCTTGCTGCCAGGTGCTGCTCATAGCCTTTCATTTGCTCTTTTTTAATATTTTATTTTATTTATTTATGGATGGATGGATGGATGGCTGTGTTGGGTCGTCGTTTCTGTGCGACGGCTTTCTCTAGTTGCGGTGAGTGGGGGCCACTCTTCATTGCAGTGCACGGGCCTCTCACTGTCGTGGCCTCTCGTTGCAGAGCACAGGCTCCAGACGTGCAGGCTCAGTATTTGTGGCTCACGGGTCCAGTTGCTCCGCGGCATGTGGGATCTTCCCAGACCAGGGCTCGAACCCGTGTCCCCTGCATTGGCAGGTAGATTCTCAACCACCGTGCCACCAGGGAAGCCCCTCTCCTTTCCATTCCTCACAGTGGACGTTTCAGTCGCCGCTCAGCTCGCCCCCTCCTGATAGCGCGTGGCGGCCTTGTGCCCCCGTCGTGAGCAGGGCCCACCTTCAGCTCCTCGGTCGCATGCTCTCCTGCTTTGCTTCCCAGCCTTCTCGCTTCTTCAGAGGAAAGGGTGACCTGTTCTGACTAGTCTTATGTCACTGCACATGTGCTTTGACTGGGTCCGTCACATCTTTTCCTGGCATCCTCTCCATCTTCCCCTTCCAGTGTGGGCCTTGAACTTCTGCCTCTTTGTCTTTTCCATTATGCATAACCAATCTCAGAGGTCTCCTGGTAAGAGGGGAAAAGTTTCTCTTTGGATTGTACTTCTTTCTACAGCTACCAGTCCTTCTTCCTTTTATACCCAGAGTTCTTGAAAGAGTCATCTCCACTGCCTGACCTCCCAGTCACTCCTCAGCCCACTACAATCAGGCTTTGGCTCCCACTGTGCTATCAGGTTACACTGGCAAAGTCGCCAGCGTTCCAACGTGTCCCACCTTTCCACTCCCTCTGCCACTGTTAGGGTTGACTTCAGTGCTCACCTGGCTCATTGTAACAGCCTAACTTCTTTCCCTGCCTCCAAAATTGATCCCCTTCAAATTTCATTTTCATATTGAAACCAAGGTGATTATAAACTTGACTGTGAGCAGTCTGGTTTAAAACCCTTCAGTAGTTTCCTTTATCTATAGCCCAGCTGGGATCTCCTGCCTCACCACTGCCTCTCCAGCCTCAGCCTCCAGGGCCCCAGAACTCTGTGCTGTAATGTAGCAAGAGCTCACCTCAGTTCTTTAACTCATTTTTTTATACGTCAACTCCCTCTTTTTGGAGTACTCCCTCCACCTCCCCCTTCCCACCCTTTAAGGGTCAGATGTCATCTCTTCAAGGAAGCCCTTCCCAACTTTTCTGGCAGAATTAAGTGCTTCTTCATCCATGTTCACATGGCATAGTTAACTTACATGTCTGTCTCTCCTGATTTTTCCATCCCCAGGCCTTAGAACATAGGAGGTGCCTAATAAATGTTTGATAAGAGAAAGAGTAGGTCTTGAAGAATCAATAGAAGATCCACAGATATCAAAGGGTAAGAAGAGCATTCCAAGCATAGCCAGTATCCAGGGCCTAGGAGGATGCGAGCTTGGGTGCATTTCTCCAGGCTGCAGGCTCCTCCAGGCAGATGTGCTGTGACCTGTAGGGACTTTCTGTGTGTTTCAGCTTTTCCCTTTTTCACAGTTGGAGTCCACATTAAGAGAGAAGTCTCAACAGCTTGAGAGCCTTCAGGAGATGAAGATCGCTTTGGAAGAACAGTTAAAGAAAGAAACTGCTGCTAAGGTGACATTTTTGTTGGTAGTTTCGTAAAAAAGCAGTGTGAAGAATGTAGAATCACACCTTCACTGTTTAAAAAACAAAGCCTTGCTGCTTTGAAATAGTGCCACCTTCTGAAAGTTGGCAAGACTCTCCGCTTGCAGAAAGAAAATGGAATGACTTTATCTCAGAGTTGGGTCAGATGTGCACACTGCCAGCTCTGGAGGTCTGTGTCACAGGCTTAACTGGCTTTTTAGGCGTTGAGCTAAAGGCCATGAACCAAACTTGGCACTGCCATAGCCAGAAGCATTGCTTTGGAAGTGCCATTCCATTCGACCGATTTATGAAATATTGTGCTGAGCCGTATTTGCCGCCTAAATTCTGATTAGTCCTGTTAGAATAAAAAGGCATGGGGCTACCTGTGGGGGGGGAGTTCGGTTTTGGTGGGCTGTGATCTAACCTTTAAGGGTAAAAATGTTGTGTATGTGTTATTTAATAGATCTCTGTTTTTAGAAAGGCTCCCGCACAGGGGGTCCTCCTGAAGAGTTTCCCTGTAAGGAAGACTGGGGGATAGCTGGGGCTGCCTCAGGCATATTCATTGAGAATTTTCCTGGCAGATGCTTGACTGTTGTGGTTGTCAGAGGAAATCCCTAAAGACCCTGTCCTGTTGCTGTGACAGTTACTGATCTTACAGCAGCTGCTTTTTGATGATTAATCATTGTCACCAGGCTGCTGGGGGTGAGGGGTGGAGCGCGGCACTTTCATTCATTTTTAATTTGGCTCTCATACTCAGTTCATTTTAGGACCTAGAACAAGTACCTTAGGCAGTGTGCACCCTTGCCCTGTAAAGATAAGAGTCAAAGGGAGACTAACAGGATACAGGAATATGATGGGCACCCACCTTTCCTCTCTAGTAGTAGGAAACGACAAGTGCCTAGATTTCCTGAGTGATTTTGACATATGGCTCTCCAGCATTAATCCTCATTCAAAACTTGTATTTTTTTAGGTTACTGTTGAACAACTAATGTTTGAAGAGAAGAACAAAGCTCAGAGGTTGCAGACAGAACTAGATGTCAGTGAACAAGTCCAGAGAGATTTTGTAAAGCTTTCTCAGACCCTTCAGGTGAGGCATTTGGGGAACCCCTGGACAGAACGCTGAGGAGGCACTTTTGGGGTTCTTGGTACCCAGGAGAATTTGCTAATCCCTGACTGGCCCACTGACAATAGCTAGAGGATTGGAAATTATGGCTGCCCCGGCCCCAGCTCCAAATGCCGGCATGGTCATTTAAGCTGGAAACCCTTTTCCTCTTCCTTGTTGGCCCTTAAGGGTAAAATATAAAGTCCTTAGCGTAGCATGTAAGACTCTTCCCAGCCAGGCCTACCCCTACGTTTTGTCCATCTCTCTGCCTTACATTTTATATTCTATGTTCTAATTTTTAAAAACTACTTGTGGTTCCTTGCCCACAGCATGTGTTCCCTCTGGAAGCATGGCCCCGTTGCTCCTTTCTTCCAGGGCCCTGCTTAGCTTTGTCCTCCCTGTGGAACCCTCTCTAGGTCCCCAAGCTGGTATAGTGACATTTAGTATATTGTGCTAAAACTCTATATAAGCTTGATCTTTTCCCCCAACTGAACTGTGGGTTCTCAGAGGTCAAGGATCAGGTCTCATTCATCTCCATAGTCCCAGCACCTTATACTGGGTCTGTTACACAGCAGCTTTGGGGAATTGTTTTTTTGGATTTAATTGTTCTTGCTGCCTCTTTTCTTTGAAGTGAGTAGTTTCTGTTGAGTTAATCTCCATTTCAGCTAAACCAGTCAGAGTGAACCAGAAGGTCTAGGCAGGAGCCGTCTGCACTTACCTCGCTGCATTATTTCTCTAGGTGCAGTTAGAGCGGATCCGGCAAGCAGACTCCTTGGAGAGAATCCGGGCAATTCTGAACGATACCAAACTGACAGACATTAACCAGCTCCCTGAGACATGACACCCTCATGGCAGGACTCTAGCCTGCACTTTGGGTTTTTAACTCATCTTTAGAGCAACATTAATTATTATTTAACTCTTAACTGAAGAAGAAGTCACACACAGAAAAAGGAAGACTGGAGAAATGCTTAATTCTAGTGGGGAGACTGTGCAGCACGGAGCAGCAAACAGCCAGGGTAATTTGCAGTAAAAAAGACCTTTCAACTGGGAACGCTAGCCAGACTCCAGACCTGATTCCAGGGAGTGTGGGATCAGATTTGGTGATGGAGGAAGTGCTGTTTCCTTGCCTGCTTTAGTCAACATTTCCCTGCCCTTCAGCACCGTCCCAGTAGTGTTTGAAATGGCATTTCCTGTTCATAGCTGTTGCAAGAGAGAATTTGTTTCTGTTGTCTATAGAGTTCATCAGTAACAGTATTCAGCTAGCAGACAGAGGTGGAGTATGCCGTATGAATATTTTATATTAAAATATGAAGTTTGAGAGCAGCCCACTGGCTAGTGACTGTATTTCCTAGCTCAGTGTATTTTTTTTTTTAACCATTTTATCTTGCATTGGAGGACCTTAAATGCTACTGAAACTTGCCTGAGAACCATAAGACGGTGGCAGACAACCAATTCAATGGAATTGGAACCGAATTAATTATGAGGACTTGCAAACTTGGCTGGGGCTTCTGGAAGTTGAGGTTAAAGGAAAAGCACAAGAAACTGTTTGGAAGCACTTTTCCTGCTACCTGGGTAAGTTTCGTGGACTCACAGGTACCAGGGTCAAGGTGAACTGGCACCATCTACTCTTCTGAAAACTGTTTTAGTTTAGTTATTGGATCAGTGGAAAAAATATTAATAAAACAAGCTATGTCTGACAACATCTAGTATAAATTTATAAGTCTGCTGCTTATTTTATTTTCAACTCGAGTCAGTGGGCCTGAGTACATACTTGTTTCAAAAGTGTCAAATACAAAAATGGTGATAACTAGGTTTGGCAGATACCTATTTTATATTTTTCTTTTATATTTTAGACCTGGAGTGTGATAATGCTTATGGTGAAGTTGGGGAAAACCCAGTTAGTTGATCAGTCTGGAAATCTGCTTTGTCATTTCTATGAGATTAGATTCCTTTCCTGTGTGGATAAAGTTTCAATGAACAGGTTGTCTTTGCCGTAGCCTTATGAAGTGTTGCAGAAAGCACAGGATGGATTTATATTCACTGTTTACCTGCAGTACTGTTAGCCAGTGGAGACTACACCTTTTAATTCATCATACAGATGGTTCAAAAGTAAAACTGTTGTTTTCAAATTTTTGTGATTGGTGTTGTGTAACGGCAGAGTACTTGAAGGAACCATATGGAAATTAAGTGGATTGAGTAGATTGTTTGGCTCACATAAAGCTACAACTTTAATTGTTATAAATGAAGTCATAATGGACTAGCCCTAAAGATCTTTATTTCTGTCTTCCATAGGACAGGACAAGGTAAGGCCTACATACCCCATTCCTTGGGCTATTGCTGTAGTCTTACATTCATGATTATGAATTTTGAAAGTAAACACTAATTATGGAAATAGTGCTGTAGGCTTGCATGCATGAAACATTATTTTAATTGGTCTAAAGTCCCTTTGTATAAAGTACTACTCTGTTTCCTTTAAAGGAAACATGTATCCTCATTGAGTTACAGGGAATTTTATTAATTCCAAAAATGCAATCACTTTAAATTATATTAGTGTCAGACTAGTCCCTTGGATAAACTCCAAGCTAATTTGTTTCAGATTATTAAAATTGGCACCATAAATCAAGATGAATAATTCATAACCTTCCTGAACGAACTGAACTACAACTCCCAGGGAACTGCTTGGCTGAGACTGGGTACCTTGCTGATGCTTCTCTCCAGAAGATGGTACTGGGCCAGTAAAATTCATGATTAGGAAACTGTTAGCAGTCTCTACAGTGGCAGACGCAAATTGTTGGAACCCAGTTTTTTGAGAAAAATATGCTAGAAAAACCCAAATTGAGACTAGGTTTTGTTAACAGTCTCTACTTCTGGTATGAAACACTTCTTTAACCTGGGTTTTCTTTATAAGTGGGAAACTGATTTAGAAGGTAGTATTTAGCCCTTCGAGACAAAAGAAAAGGTCAGCTGGGTTTCACGGGTGTTCCTGTGCTTGTATTCAGTCTGTGTACACATGTTCCCATGCATGTCTAACCTGATTTACCTCTTACCTGTAACCTACCTTACCATGTGGCTTTTAATTGGCAGTCACTCAGCCATTTCTAGGCAGGTACGGTATTACCTTTCAGAACTCATTGGCAGGTATAAAAATATTACCTAATGCTAAAAGACAAAATCATATACTGTATACCAAGCTATTTGTTTCTCCATTTGAGATCCTACATGTGCACCTCATACCCACTCAGTGACATGTATTGGGACACAGAGCGCAGCCGAACTCAGCTCTGAAAGGAAATACTGCCTGTCGAGGAAGTGAGCCAGCAGTGGCCTTGCAATTGTGGATACCGAGTTCTGCTGTGAGCAGATTTCAGGTATAACCATTTGTTAACTGTACTGAAGGCGTGTCCTTAAGAAGAAAGTGTTCAAATTAAAAAAGCTGCTGTCTAGTATACTGTGTGGCCTTTTCCTTTGAGTTCTAGGGTTCTGTCCCTCTTCAGAGTCATATTTCTGGTGCTGCTACGTTAAAATGCAGCCTTTATTCTTGTTCAAATATCAAGAAAACTCAGTAGCGTTCACGGAGGTCTGCAGTGTGCAGCTGAAAGTCTTGGGCGCTTTTTTTTTTCCTTTTAAATCCTAGGCCCTTGCTGAATACAATCATATACTTGAGATTGTATATAAACCACATTTCAATTTTTAAATAAAAGCATTTATTCAGTCATTATAAAACAAGTATAAAAAGTGATGAACAACCACACCAAAGTTCATCCTTTAAAATGCCTCTTTATAAATTAGATAACGCTACCTGTTCGTTTTACAATGAGTTTAAGCCTTCACTTGTGTTAATTTCAGGTGTGAATCTGTTCCTGGTGGTGTCAGAAGTTTACATGATTTCGGATATCGTTAATTTGCTTCACCATTTCTCTTATGTGCTCACCCCTGTAAAATCATAAAGTTACTCACTTTGGGTAATACAACATATGAATAAACCATTAATATTGATTCGTAAGACCTCAGTAATACTGAAGTATCTTAGAAGTGCTCTGCTAGAATTAACGGCTTAAGGTTTCAGATGGATAGTAATGGTAATTCGTTTAAGGCTAGAGGTAGCAAATATAGTAGTGGAACTGCTGGAAATATTTTTGAACATATTCACTGGGGAATACCTTGACCACACAGCAAAATTATAAAGAAAGACATCCTTTTTAACCCTCTCAACTTTTAAGTCCTTATCTATCAGCATCATACACTTCCTGTCCTGGTAATTACTTGACACGCAAATGTCAACTGGTCTTATCTGGGCAAAGAAAGGTTGATTTTGGCATTTTGCAAAGGAAAAACTACCTCACACTAACAGCTGATTGGTACTTACTCCTCCTTCAGGATGGACTGAATGCATTTTCGCTGGTAGGCGCTGAGAGTAATGGTGGGCTTCTGAGGACTTAGTACCTTTTCCATCTTTCGTTGTTGATAGTCTTTTTTCATAGTAACCTTGAGTATCAAACAGAACACAGACACTTTAGCTATGGTTTGCTACACATTTTCATAGTATCTATTTCAGTCTGTTCTTTTACATTTTATAAAATTATTTTCTGTAGAAGGAACACTTTAAAAAGTACCAGAGGTAGCCACCTTGTGTCCATTCCTACCTGTTTGATGGCATTGCCCAAATGTCGAAGTTGATCAGGTATCAGCTGTAATTCTTTCTTCATGTCTCTCTCACTGTCAGAGAGAACTGGGAGCTGACAGTGAAAACTGTGAAGCACTTTTTTCATCCTGTAGAAGAGGTAAGCAAACATCTCAGCTTAAGATCTCAGCTCCTTAGGAGGAACACAATCCTAACTAAAGCTCCTAATTTAGGAATCTGGTGTCTGTGAAGGAGGCCTCCACAGGATGGGTTTGGGGAAAGCATCACTGCACTGTCGTCCGTAGAATACACCTCAGAGGGGTATCTAGCACCCACGAACTTAATAACACTAGTAGTACCTGACCTGAGTAGGGAACTGAATGTTATACAGTTACACGGCCCACTGACCTGGTCATGATATCTTCTTGTTTTTCCTTGGCTTCCTCATATTTGTCAGCTAAGCGCTCGGCCACTTCCCGCAGACTTTTCCTAATGGCATAAAAAGCAAGAGTCTCTAGGAGTGCACCTTGATGGTGAAGCCAGCTAATGTGGTTCAGTATCTTAGGGTGAGACACAGTTCCAGTCTAGCTGAACTATTTTTTTTCTCCCTTGTCTTGGCACTTACCTTTCCTCTCGACAATAATTGAGATCTTCTAGTTGTTTCTTTTTTTGGTCACATAACAATTTGACCCTTCAAGAACAAAAAGAAATTTAATCAAAAGCCAGGTCTAGGCCATTATACAGTGTCAGCTCCAGCCAAGGACTGACTGGTATGTGAACAGAGGCCATCCTACCTCCGCTGAATCTCCTCCTTTGCCAGGTCCTGTTTAAGAATGTACTGTTCTCTGAACACCTGGGTGGCTCTGCTGATGAGCTGAAGGCATTCTTCGGGAGGAGGAGCCGTATCTTTTTCAGATGATCTTAAAAACAAAAAAAAGTTTGTCATTACTTTGCTCAGCTGGGTAAAACAACTGAAGACAGACTCACGTCTTTTTACACTTCTGTTTATCTTTCTCAAATGCTTCCATATCTGTGTATTCTCTCTCTATTCTCACTAGCTGATTAAATATGCCCTGGTTTCTTCCAACTCCAACATAGTAAAAAGTATATGAAAAGAAATAGCTGAAGAGTAATTACAAAACAGAGAAGGGAGCCAGTTTTTAAAACTGATACGCCCTAAATTACATACTTCAAAAATGCTGGATTTGCAACACTACGTTGCAAAATGCTTCTAATATGTTTTTCAAAGGAATCCGGGGTTTCAGCCAGAATACGGAGGGGAGACTCTGCCACTTCAACATCCTCTCGGGTACAAAGCAGGGGAGGAGACACTGGATGGACTGTGCTTCTGCAAAATAAAAGAAAAATAAAATTTACCATGGAGTTACTTGCTGTAAGTATAGGAAAACCTAAATCACACTTATCCAGAATTCTGAGGATATAAGAAACTATGAAGTGTTACAAATACTCCCAATGTTAATTTCAGAAAGCCTGAAAGATTTTTGCAAACTTTTAACAGCATGGCCAATGACTTACTTTGCAATGATTCAAATCTGGGAGTTTGTTAATAACATTACTTTATAGACAACTTGTATTTCAGAGAGTTGGCAGAAGCATGATTTGAAGGTATCTAGGTAACTAATATTTAGAAGTTTTTTTCGCCTTTGGGATTCATGTTTTTATTCTGAAGTATCCTAGTATGACTAGGTCTTATTTTACTAAAGGTAGGGTAGGATTTTAAAAACATGCTGAGGCAACAGGCAAAAAGGCAGTTTTTTGTAGTGATTTTATTACTTTTGTTCAGTCCTGCTAGTTTTTAGTCTCTTGTAGTATAAATATCACAAAATTGATAGTGAATTATTTTCTTTTCCAAATGATGTCACTTCTCAAAGAGTATGGAGATCCTTCTAAGGACAGTAAATTAATGCCAGTGTTTTGAACTATGTCAATATCTAGAAGCACATGCCTTCAAATGACACCAAGAGACTGGGGGGAAAGGGGTCTAGTGTTCCAGTACTCCATGGCTTGTTAGACACTCCTATTCCTGCATTTATAAAACTCAGAATGACCTTCCAGAGCTGTTGAAAACGGTACTTATAGCTTAATATGGGTTCCTTAAGGGGAACAAAGGTTATGAGTTCAGCTATATATACCACCTTTCTTCCAGAGTCTACATATTCTGTGATGTCCCTATGAGGCTGGCAGAGATGGAGAAACTGGACTTTGAAGTCAGAAAGCCCGGTCTTTGCAGCCCAGTTCTATGTGTTCCCTGTGACTCTGGCCAATGTACATAACCTCTCTGTCCCTGATCCCTTCTCTACAAAATGAGGATAACGGTGCTGTCCTTAGCGCAGGGTTGCTCTGATTGCCGGAGGCTTACTTCTGAGCCTGGCACATAAAGTTTAAAATCATTAAATCAGGGACCTCCCTGGCAGTCCAGTGGTTAAGACTGTGCGCTCCCACTGCAGGGGGCGAGGGTTTGATCCCTGGTCCGGGAGCTAAGATCCTGCATGCCATGTGGCGTGGTTAAAAAAAGAAAAAGAAAAATCATTAAATCTAACTCATATTAATGATGGAGTTCAGTATCTTAGTATTCTTTCCACACTTGGGTAAAGTTCTTAACTGTCCGCTAGCTAAAGGAGATGCCAGAAATTATGCCTTAAATAAATCCTTCCAGAGATGGCAGGAGCAACAGAAATAACCCTCCCTCCAACCCTCAAGTCAGAAGCCAAAGCATAAACCATGTATCTTCAGTCCGGTTACTAAGGACATCTTCCCAGCTTAGATTTTGCAGAATTAACAAGAGCTGCGTGGGAATACAAAGGGGGACGTACAGTAAAGGCCTTATGAGGCATTCGTAGTTACTGGTGATGCAGATCATCGTAGGCCCCAGAATGTCAGGGACAATCCAGAATCCTCGGATTGGAGCTGGCTGCCTAAAAAAAAAAAAAAAACACAGCTATAGTTAAACTACAAAATAGCAAAAGCAGTGGATCCAAAAGCAACGATATGGCTGAGGTTTGTGGCCTTCTCAGGGCTGGGTCGACAGTTGGGTGGGACATGGTATAAGTGCAGTGACCTCAGAGGTGGTGACTTGGAAACCTGTATTACTTACAGCTCTGATTGGTTTGAATCAAGCTGTCACTCAGCAGCCAGACGTCGCTTGACTTACAGGTCACTCAGGAACCCACAGCCTCATGGTGCTCACTGTAATCTCGGCAGTTAGCACGATACGATGAAGCCAACTCTTTACGTCTGTCTCTTTCTCCCAACTCGCACGTAAGCTCCAGCTACCTCTGCATGCCTAGCCGAGCGCCCGACCCAGATTAGGTGCTCAGAAACTGTTGACTGAATAGTGTCCTTCTCACCTTAAAAATTCAGTGCAGGCCAGCATCTATGTCACAGGACTTAATTTACTGTGCACAGCACGCAGCTCCCTCTCAGTCTTGGTCTACTTCACTGAAGAAAGTGAAAACTGGACCTCAGACAGGAACTGTCTTTCCTGCCAACATGCTCACCCCACCCCCACGGCTCACTTCTGCCCCAGACTGTCGACGCCATCTCCTCTCGTGTCTTCTGAGATTTGCTCCGTCAGCTCTGCAATCACAAAATCTCCCTACTGTCCATTTACCCTCAGCTTATAAACAAGCTGACATCTCTTCCATTCAAAACACTCTGCACTGTAGTTTCAAGCTCTCCTTAACTTATTCCCTCTTCCTTTCCCTTTAGAGCCAGCAGTCTTTCAACAGTAGCCTGCAGTATTATTTCTCCTTCCACATCTCTCATTTGCCTTTTTTGCAGGGGAGGGGAATGGTGGTGAGGGAGTCTGGGAGGTTAGAAAAAATTTTTCTTCTGCATTTCTAGCGTGAAATCTACATACAGAAGAGTGCATACAGACACTGTGACCACTATCCAGGCCAAGAATGACAGCACTACAGGGGCCTGAGACCTCCCGTATGAACCTCCTGATCACAACCTTCCACTTGATTTTTATGATACTCATGTTTTCGTTTTGCTCCATAGCTTTCCTATCTATGTATGTATTCATTCCTAAGCAATACAGTTTTACCTGTTTTTGAAATATACTATATATACGTATATATTATAAATGAGATTTTATTATCTATTTTCCTCATTCACTTTTCACCTGTGCTATTCGCTCCCACCCACAAAAGCGTTTCTCCGTGGTTCTCAATGAACCCCCATGTTGCCAAATCTGGACACTTGAGCGCTCTTCACTGCTTTGCTGTACTTATTTGATGCTGCTCCCCCTGCCTCCTCTCTGAAACAGCCCCCTCCCTGGCACCCTTCCCCCGGGTTCTCCTTCAGTCTCTCTGGCCGCCTTTTACTTGTTTCCTGCCTGGGCTGGGCTCCTCGCCCTCCACTCACTGCTTGTAAGAAAGTGTTGCTCAAGACTCTATACTCAGGTGTCCTCTACTCTAGGCCCTTTCCTGGGGAACCTTCATGCTGACAATTCCCACATCCATACCGTCCTAGCCCAGACCTACGTGTCCAACTGCCTATGGGCTCCTCCACTTGGATGTCCTTTGGAACAGAAGACTCTAAGTGCCCCCATTAACCCATCTTGAGTCTTCCCACATCCACTTTCTCCTACGTCCAATTTTTCTGAAGGGTACCGCATCTACCGTTATCCCGGGGTAGAAACCTGGGAGTCACTCTAGATGTTTCCCTTTATTCTATTAATCAAATATTTACTGAGTATCTACTAGGCACCCTGTCAGACACTGAGTGTACAGACATAAGGCGATGGTATAAAGTATGAAACAGACAGACATGGTCTCTGCCTTCGTGAAACATTTATATTCTAGTAGTGGTGACAGACATTAAACAAACAAAAATATCAATTTAAGTATGTGCTACAAAGAAAAAGAATAATAGGAGAACCCAAAGGGGTTCTGGGAAATCAAGCGGACCCTTTATGAACTGACATTAAGATCAGAAAAGAATCAGCAAGTGAAGACTGACAGGGGTTATGACTGGGGATATACCTCCCAGACAGAGGACACAAAACGTGGAATGGCTGTGGGCAGAGGAGAGCTTCTGATGCACAGATACTCTTGGGGTGAAGTATCATGTCTGCATGGGAGTGTAATATACATATATACCTGAATTACTGAAACAGCTATTGTTATCTGTGTTTAGAAGGGAGAGAAAGTCCTTACCTGCATGGCAATGGCTTCGTACAAAGAATGTGTTCTACAAAGCATTTCTGTTCTGTAGCTAGTTCCTGTAAACTGTCCTTATCTTCTTCATCTACAAAAGAACACATATGTAAGTTAAATAACAAAAGTCTCCAAATTAAAATGCTGATGACATTAGTTAAATGCGGTTAAGTTCTTGTCTCAGACCATTGCTTCTTAAAGGCTATGCCTCTCTGACACAGAAATCTCCTTTCCACAGGGGTCTAGATTTCTGCCTCAAGAAGGAAAGTGGATTTTCCTTGGTCAGAAATGCAGAAACGTTTCATTCAGGAGAACAATCCCAGAAATCATTCCCTTCCATTCTCTTCCTCACCCACACCAATTTTACTTTTATAACAGCTTTTTGAAACGTAATTCACAATACCACACAGCTCAACCATCTAAACTGTACCATTCAATGGGTTTTTAGTATATTAAAAGAATTGTACAACCATCACCACAAAAAATTTAGAATATTTTTGTTACCCAAAAAGAAACCCCCATGATACCCATTGGCAATCGCTCCCTAGTTTCTGCCAATTGCCCCAGACCTATGCAACAACCACTAGTCTACTTTCTGTCTCTGTGGACTTGCCTATTCCGGATACTTTATATAAATGGAATCACACAACATGTAGTCATCTGTGACTGGCTTCTTTCACTTAGCATGATGTTTTCAAGGTGCATCCATGTTGGAGCAGTTACCAGTACCTCCTCTTTCTGTGCGGCCACCCCACATTTTATTACCTCATCATCAGTTGACGGACACTTAGCCGTCTGGCTATTATGAATAATGCTGCTATGAACATCCGTTTAGAGATTGTATCCAAGTGTGAACATGTTTTCATTTCTCTTGGGTATATACTCTGGAGTAGAACTGCTGGGTCATATGGTAACTCTATGTTTAATCATTTGAGGAACTGCCAGACTGTTTTCCCAAAGTGGCTGGACCATTTTACATTTCCATAAGCAGTGCATGAGTGTCCCTATTTTTTCCAACACTTGTAATTGTCTTTTTAAATACTAGCCATTTTAGTGGGTGTGAAGTGGTATCTTGTGGTTTTGTGGTATCTCATTTCCATGACTGAACATGTTTCCATGTGCTTATTAGTCATTTGTATATGATCAATGGAACAATGTCTATTAAAATCCTTTGTCTGTTTAAAACGTTGGGTTATCCTTTTATTATTGAGTTCTAAGAATTCTTTATATACTCTAGACACAAGTCCATTATCAGATACATGATTTGGAAATATTTACTCCCATTCTGTGGGTTGTCTTTAGTGTTTCCTTCTAAGCGTTCTATAGTTTTAGTTCTTGTATTTTAGTCTTTGATCAATTTTGAGTTCATTTTTTGTGTATGGTGTGAGGTATAGTCCAATTTCTTTCTTTTGCAGGTAGATGTACACTTGTCCCAGCACCATTTGTTGCAAAGACTATTCTTTCCCCCATTTAACTGTTCCGGCACCCTTGTTGAAACCAACTTACTGTAAATGTAAAGGTCTATTTCTGGACTCTCAATTCTATTCATTGACCTATATGTGTATCCTTATGCCAATATCACGCTGTCCTGATTACAATAACTTCGTAAGTTTTGAAGCTGGGAAGTGTGGGTCCTCCAACTTTGTTCCTGTTTTTCAAGATTGTTTTCGCTATTCTAGATCATTTGCAATTCCATATGAATTTTAGGATCAACTTGTCAATTTCTGCAAAGAAGCCAGCTAGGATACTGATAGGAATTACACTGAATTTATGTATCAATCTGGGGAGTATTGCCATCTAACAATATTAAGTTTTCTGATCCATGGGATCAGATGTTTTTGATCTTCCTGTTTATCTTTCTCAAAGATCACATGGGATGTTTTTCATTAATTTAGGGTCTTATTTCTTTAAACGTTTTATAGTTTTTTTTTTTTAATTACTTAATTAATTAATTAATTGGCCACCCCATGCAGCATGCAGGATTTTAGTTCCCGGACCAGGGATCGAACCCGTGCCTCCTGCAGTGGAAGCACACAGTCCTAACCACTGGACTGCCATGGCACGGAATTCCCTGTTCTGTAGTTTTAAGAGTGTGTTTTGCATTTCTTTTGTTAAATTCATTCCTAAGTATTTTATTCATTTTAATGCTATTGTAAATGGAATAGTTTTCTTAATTTCTTTTTAGATTGTTCACTGCTAGTGCACCGAAATAGACCTGATACGTGTTTACTGATCTTGTATCCTGCAACCTCTCTGAACTCATTTATTAGTTTAAATAGTTTTTCAATGGGCCCCTATAATTAACTGTGTAAAAGATCGTGTCATTGGAGAATATAGTTTTACTTCTTCCTTTCTCATCTGGATACGTTTTATTTTCTTTCCTTGGCTAATTTCCCTGTCTAGAACCCCCATTATAATGTTGAATAGAAGTAGCTAGAGCAGACATCCTTTTGTTCCTGATCTTAAGGGGAAAGTGTGGAAGGCAGAACTTGTGTAGCAGTTAAATCAGACACTTAGCTGAAGACATTTCTAAGCCAAGTGTTGAACATGTGGTCTGATTTCTTCTTGCTGGTTACAGTATAATGTGAGGAAAGTATAATTGAGGGAAGAACTGTTAAACAGAATGGAACAAGGACTTGATGATCTAGGAAATTCTCAGCCTATGTGGATGGCAAAAGATGCTAAAATTAAGAGTCACCTTCCGGAAACATGTTTTAGAGAAAAAGCCACTGGTGTGACTGTTCAGTCTTTTGCTAATACCTCAGAAAGATCAAAAGTTCAGAATATTCAGTCACACAAAAGGCTCTTTGACGAGATTAAGAGCATGACTTAGATCCTTCAGGTCTCAGCAGAAGCCAAAAATAGAGGTGTGATTATATAGGGAAGATAGTGGATGAAACTCTACTATAGTGACTCCTCATGATATACACAGGAGACCCAAAAAGTTCCTGAGAATTTTATACCCACAGAAATACCACTGGCTTGAACTGAAAGGGTCAGAGGATGAGAGAAGGCTATTCCACCCTCAAAATTCTATAGGCAGAAAACAGGCTAATAAAACTACTCAACTACAAACAAATACAATCTTTCCTGAAAAATGAAAGATTACTCAGAGGGCAGAGCTACAAGCCCAGAGGATTATCCCCAGGCCTTGAAACACAGTGGAATTTAGATTTTTAAATTTCTTGGAACCTATGGTTCCTTTTTCCATTCCATTTTCTCCCCTTTTGAACTAGAGTATCTATAAGTGATACCTATGCCTGCCCCACATTGTGTTCTGGGAGCAGACAACTGTTTTCTAGTTTCATAGGTCCACAGATAGAGAGTAATTTTGCCCCAGGGTAGATTATACTTAGAGTCTAACTATAATTGATTTAAATGATTTAGATGATGACATTGCAGTACTTTTTTTTTTGCGGTACGCGGGCCCCTCACTGCTGTGGCCTCTCCCGTTGCGGAGCACAGGCTCCGGATGTGCAGGCTCAGCGGCCATGGCCCACGGGCCCAGCCACTCCGCGGCATGTGGGATCCTCCCCGGACCGGGGCACGAACCCGTGTCCCCTGCATCGGCAGGTGGACTCTCAACCACTGCGCCACGAGGGAAGCCCTACATTGCAGTACTTTTGAGCTCAGGACTTTTAGATGAGATTATGAACTTTGTGTGGCTATAGGGACAATGTATTTTGTCAGATGTGAATGTTTAGGGGACCCAGGTGGAATGGAGTAGGCAAAACGATGGACTCCCCAAAGATGTCTGTGTTTTAATCCCTAGAACCGGGATAATATGCTAGACTACATGATAAAGGGGAATAAAGATTGCAGATGGAATTAAAGTTGTCTATCAGGGCTTCCCTGGTGGCTCAGTGGTTAAGAATTTGCCTGCCAATGCAGGGGACACAGGTTCGAGTCCTGGTCCAGGAAGATCCCACATGCTGCAGAGCAACTAAGCCTGTGCGCCACAACTAATGAGCCTGCGCTCTAGAGCCTGCGAGCCACAGCTACTGAGCCTGCGTGCTGCAACCACTGAGGCTTGCGCACCTAGAGCCTGTGCTCCGCAATAAGAGAAGCCACCGCAATGAGAAGCTCGCACACCGCAACAAAGAGTAGCCCCCACTTGCCACAACTAGAGAAAGCCCGTGCCCAGCAATGAAGACCCAACACAGCCAAAAATAAATTAATTATTAAATAAATTTTTAAAAAGTTGTCTATCAGATGTCTTTGAAATAGGAAGATTAGCCTGGATTATCTGGGTGGGCCCAGTGTTATCACAAATTTCCTTAAAAGTGAAAGAGGAAAGGGGCTTCCCTGGTGGTCCAGTGGGTAAGACTCAATGCTCCCAATGCAGGGGGCCTGGGTTTGATCCCTGGTCGGGGAACGAGATCCCGCATGCATGCCGCAACTGAGAGTTCGCATGCCGCAACTAAGAAGTCCGCATGCTGCAACTAAAGATCCCGCATGCCACAAGGAAGATTCCACGTGCCTGTAACTAAGACCCGGCATAGCCAAAATAAATAAATATTAAAAAGAAAAAAAAAGTGAAAGAGGAAAGCAGAAAAGAAAGTCAGGGTTATACAAGGTGAGAAAGATTCAACTTTGTCCCACATAGCTGGCTTTGAAGATGGAGGAAGGGGACTAGAAGCAAAGGAAGGCAGAAGCTGGAAAAGGCTAGGAAATGGATTTTCCCTTAGAGCCTCCAGAAAGGAACACTGCTTTGTCTAGTGCGATCATTCTAGAACTTCAAACCTATAGAACTATAAGATAATAGATTTGTGGTGTTTAAAGACACTAAGTTTGTAGTAATTTACTACAGCTGCAATATTCTAGTACAGAAAGCACTTGATCTTTTTCTGTTAAGTGTAGTATTAGCTGTGGGTTTTTCATAGATACCCTTTTTCAGTCTGAGGAAGTTCTTTTTTTAGTGTTTTTAACATGAAAGGCTGTTGGATTTTCCTAAATGCTTTTTCTGTATCCGTTGAGATGATCATATAGTTTTTGTCCTTTATTCTATTTTTTTTTGTTGGGGGGGGTGGGGGTGGGGATGGCCCTGCCGTGCGGCTTGCAGGATCTTAGCTCCCGGCCCAGGGATTGAGAACCCGGGCCCCGGCAGTGAAAGCGCTGAGTCCTAACCACTGGACTGCCAGGGAACTCCCCTTTGTTCTGTTGATGTGGTATAATATTGACATATCAATTGATTTCTCAATGTTAAAGCAATCTCGCACCCCTCGGATAAATCCCACTTAGTAGTGGTGTATAATCCTTTTTATATGTTGCTGGGTTTGGTTTGCTAGTATTCTGTTGAGGATTTTTTACGTCTATATTCATAAGAGATATTCGTCTCTGGTTTTCCTTTCTTGGATGTCCTTGTCTGGTTTTGGTATTGTGGTAATACTATCTTCATAGAGTGATCAGGGAAGTGTTTTGTATTTTTTGTAAGAGTTTATGAAGAATTGGTACTAATGCTTCAAATATGAAGCCATGTTGTTCTGAACTTTTCTTTTTGGGTAGTTTTTGATTACTGATTCAATCTCTTTACTTGTTATATATACGTCTATTCAAATTTTCTATTTGTTTTTGAGTCAGTTTTGGTAATTTTTGTCTTTCTAGGAATCTGTCCATTTCATCTGCATTATCTAATTGGCATACAATTGTTCTTGACATTCCCTTATAATCTTTTATCCTTGGTATATCTTTATAATCTTGTATTTCTGTAAGGTCAGCAGGAACATCCCCACTTTCATTTCTAATTAATTTGAGTCTTTTTTATTTCTTGGTCAGTTTACCTACAGGTTTGTCAATTTTGTTAATCTTTTCAAAGAACTATCTTTTGGTATCATTTATTTTCTCTATAATTTTTCTGTTCCAAACTACTTTTTGATAGAATCTGTGAAACATACTGAAAAGTGAAAAACTCACCTGATCCAAGAAATCTGTGAAGTTTATGAATCCAAGTTAGCCCAACACTATGTACACCAGCTTCATGAGTACAGTGATATCTTGAGGGACACTTGGGATCTGCAAATGGAATCATTAATGATATAAAGGAAGCCATTAGAAAACAGTTCATCTGAGCAGGCCGCAGACATATCTGTTGATGGAAGTGATGCAAGGTCTACAGGACCTTCATACTGTGGCGCTGTGTCAGGGGTTTGGGAATTTAAAAATCTGACTTCAGTTTCCAAATACATTTTAAAAGTATAATTAACAAACACAATTCAAATATGTTATTTTCTAAATATTAATACAGAGTTCACCAAACATTAACACTTGCTGTCAGGTAACTCACTTATGCCTTTCTGTCCACCTCTGTGCATTTATTTACAGTTCTTCAAAATAAAATGGTGAGTAAGAAAGGCTGTAGTTCTGTAGGAAACCTATGCTTGCACGCATCTACTTACGTGAAACTGCTGAAGCTACTGCACTCCTACAGCACAGGTACTAGAAAGACTTCAGCACAGCTGCTTAGTGAACAGTCCTGTCACAGATGGTAAGTCAGGTGTAAAATGTGAAGTTTTACTTGTCTTGATAATGTTGACTTACAGATAGTTGTTTAAGTTTTAGATAGAATTTTTGTATTTATATTTATACCAAGAATTATGAGCAGTTGTTACATAATTTTAATGAAAATTTCTGTATTTCCATGGAGTCCTAGTTATCAGTAAGACTATTGTGAAACTAAAAGATGAACTCTTGAATACTTAATTTATAAATATTTATCTCTGTGACTCACGCTTTTTTAAAACATTAAACAACCAAAACAAAATACAGAAATAATGTCTATACTAAAGCTGATTTAAGATGGCAACTGTCATCCATAAGCCCCTAAACCAAATTTTTCTTTTATCTAACGGCCTCTCTTACTGCTGACTTTATAGTAAGTAAATGTTGTAAAGCGAATGTTATAGTATTTTCATCTGTTTTATATGTTGGGGTTCTGCATAACACCTCGGAAAATAGCATTATGCTATAAAAAGTTAAAAAAAACAAACTCCTGGCAATCTCCATGGTAATCATCTCTCTGAACAATAAAGTACTAAACAGTTTCTTTTCATTTGCCCACACCTGAGACTTAATTTAAGGCTCAAATCATCTCATCAGGTCTCCCAGTGTTTAAAGTGGCTTTTCAAAATGTGTCTGTGGTGCTGAAGTCAACAGAAAAACCTTAATATTGGGATGTGACAGAAATCTGTTATGAAAAAGGCAACATTAGTAACTGAAGTAGGAAATTTGCTAGACACCCCTGACAAGTTATATGGTAGCCATTCACTTATGTCATTAAAAATCTGGGTATGTTTCAGGTATTGTAATATGCCTTAAGTATAAATATGAATCAGTCAAAAATTTATTAGTTTCACATATGAAAATGTTATCTCTTATTCAAAGAATCAAGATAAAAAAGCCTACAATTAAGATTTCCCAAAAACATGTATCTTTACAAGGAAACCAATTAGTTTATGTCACTTTACCTCACTAGGTCTCAATTTCCTCATATATAAAGCAGAGTTCTGAGACTTAATATTTAGACTATATCTGTCCAAACCCTGTTCAATTAGACGTGCCCAATGAATCCTCTTTGCTGGTTTATTATATAAGGACTACTATGCCCTTAAATGTTTTGACTACACTTCAGTACAGAGTTGAAGCCATTATTACCAAACCCAGGCAAACTGGCTAATAGGACTGTAGGCAGATTAAGTCAGGCTGCTACAAGATTGAACTCCCTTTCTCTGGACTGGAGAGACCAAAACTATGAAAGGTACACCCAATTATTCCAGACTGAGCGAGCTTTTGTTCCTCATTCTTCACAGGGAGGAAGACTAGATCCTAGAGGAGACTCTGAGAAACTGTTGAGGGGCAGATAGGATTATAGGATTTTTATGTCAGAAGGGACCTTAGAGATCATCTGATGTTATCTCTATTATCTTTATGTGAGAAGTTGAATAAATGTCCGATACTACAGAGCCTATTAATGTTAGAGCTATAACGAAAACCTAGGACACTCCAGACTCCTAGTTACAAACTCCTTCCACTGAGCCATGCTGAGTCAGGACAACACACAGAACACATTCTTTGATAGTCTCAGCAGTTTATCCAAGAGCTCCCTAGATGAACAGATATAAGTTGCCAGAAGGATCTGGTGCCAACCCAGGTAAGTTAAAGCAAAAGGAAAAAAGAAAAAAAGGAAATATTCAAATGGGCCTGGGTATAACAATATGTTCTAAAATGAAGAAAGATATTTTAAAGAGATACCTTAATACCAGTATAATTTTATTTTTAAAGTTATTTTAAAAGTTTATTAAAGTTTACATACATTTAAGAATTTGAATCATGAAATCTCCTTTTGATTGGACCAGGAAAAAGTCACTATTATAAATCTGAGTGGATCCAGACTGAAGACCACTATCCTAAAACTTGGGGAATTTGCTTAGTCTTTCTTGGACCTACAGTGCAATGTTGTAACTGAAAGGCCAAAAGAACCCAGTCAACTTTTTAAAGGCTGGAACTACAGAAAAAATAAATTACACAGGAATACCCTGTGATAATCTTAGTACAAATATAATGAAATAAAAGAACTAATTTTAGTGAAAACTTTACCTCTGTGAAGTTTGATTGGACAAGAAAAGTCAGAATCAAAGGGCTCGTCCTCTCCAGATGCCAGTTTCAGGGCAAGCTCCAACTCCACACACTCAAACACATACAGAGAAGGAATGAGGTCTGCCCTGGAATCCCAGGACTTCTCTGACTGAAAAAAAAAGCACTGTAATTTTAGTGTTTCATGTTGCTTTGAAAATGTACACAACTAAAAACAGAAGCAAAAAGCTGAATCAAATAGTGCTTTCAAACTCTTAATTCCACCCTCGATTCCAACAGTGCCTTGTTATTCTTAAAAGCGAAAAAAAGGCCTCTCTTCTTTTAGGAAGTTGTAAATAAACAAGTTTAGAGAAGAGCCAATTCAGTGATTCAAAGGTTCTTTATACCTATCACCAAAGGTGGCAATATAGAGTTCAGAAAGAAATATATAGGTCGCTGGACCAAGTAACCTGGGTGCATTTTAACTTCCTTCAATTTAAGTTTTTAAAGTGGGCTTCAGTTACTTTTAAGTGTTAAGTAAGTTTTCAAAATACACATAAGTGCCAAATAGAAACTATAAAATTCCTCATATACGAAACATTCATACTGGTCCAGGAACTATCCCTGGTGTTGGAGATACAAATATGCCCACAGCAGCCCGACTTACTGTCTGGTCATCTTCTTCCTCCCCTTCTAGCACAACACAGTGGTACAGCATTCCTGATTCAGTAGCAATCACCAAGATGTTGGGGACACACGGTAAGCAGAGTACAGCACAAGCATCATAACCATAGTTATCTTCAGCTGCAGGATGCATGGGCAGTGGGCCTAACAGCTTTCCCACACTCCCAGGGCTAAAGAAAGAGTGAAAACATACTTGGGAAACGTTGATAGCAGACAACCATGCTCATCACTTAAAACCTTTTTTTGACTTTTCTTTCCCCAGCTATCATACACTAATTCAAAATATAGTGTATTCCCAATGTCTCCACTTTTTCATTTTCCCACTCAATTTCCACCTCTTTGGTACGTCTCAACTGGACATAATTTTGCCCCCAAGGGGACACTGGCATGTGTCTGACGGCATTTTTGGTTGCCACCACTGGGAGGAGGGGGAGAGGTTACTGGTGTCTAGAGGCCAGAGATGCTGCTAAACACTGCCCCACAGGGCAGTCCCCTACAACAAAGAATGATTCGGCTCGAAATGTCAATAGTGCAGAGTTTGAAAGATCCTGCCCTAAATTTACTGTGGTTTATGCCTTCACCACTCCAGTAGAAGCCACTCTCTGGCAAAGGTCACCATTGAGATTCTAGTTGCTAAATGCAAAAAAGGCCCTTATCTCGAGCTGGTGCAGCATTTATAACTGGTTAACAATGATTACTTCGTAATACCCTTAACATCTGTACATTCTTTCTGCTAGTTTTCTCTTCCTACCTCTCTGAACACACCTTTCTAATACCCTTTCCTAATTTCTGTCTCTTAAATATTTGCGCTCTCCCGGATTCCATTGTAAACCCTCTTCTCTTTTCAAAATACACACTTATATAAGAGCATATCAGGGCTTCCCTGGTGGCGCAGTGGTTAAGAATCCACTTGCCAATGCAGGGGGCACGGGTTGGAGCCCTGGTCCAGGAAGATCCCACATGCCACAGAGCAAGCAACTAAGCCCGTGCGCCACAACTACTGAGCCTGCGCTCTAGAGCCCGTGAGCCACAATTACTGAGGCCACGCGCCACAACTACTGAAGCCCGCGTGCCTAGAGCCCATGCTCCGCAACAAGAGAAGCCACTGCAATGAGAAGCCCGCGCACCACAACGAAGAGTAGCCCCTGCTCGCCACAACTAGAGAAAGCCCATGCACAGCAATGAAGACCCAACACACCCAAAAATAAATAATAAATTTATTTTTTAAAAAAAGAGCCTATTAACTATGCCTGGTTTTAACCATTACCTGTATTCTGATGACTCCCAAAACTTTTATTCTGAAGTGCAGCTTATCTTCAGACCCACTATTTAATTGCAGTAGACAAATACACTTACTGAGTGCTAGATAACACCCCCAAGGAAGTAATGGTTTAGCTGGGCAAGCAGACATTTAACTAGAATTACTATAACGTCTGTAACAATGCAAGGATTTACAGGGTACAAAGCAACACTGAAAGGTACAAAGCAAGTGAGATATGTAAGAAAGGTATAAAAAATAAGTAAGATCGGGCTTCCCTGGTGGCGCAGTGGCTGGGAGTCCGCCTGCCAATGCAGGGGACGCGGGTTCGTGCCCCGATCCGGGAGGATCCCACGTGCCGTGGAGAGGCTGGGCCTGTGAGCCATGGCCGCTGGGCCTGCGCGTCCGGAGCCTGTGCTCCGCAACGGGAGAGGCCACAGCAGTGAGAGGCCCACGTACAAAAAAAGGAAAAAAAAAAAAGATCAATGGGAACAGCATATTCTGGGAAGGGATGGTGAGCATTCCAAGCTAGGGAGCAGCATATATCCAGTCCTGGAGGAATGAAAGGTGAGGGATTAACAGGAAGGAAACTTAGCTTGGTATGACGGGAGGCGAAGTGCAAAGTCTAAGGCAACAGAACGGTAGCTGGGCTGGCTTATGAAGCAGACAGTCTCGTATGCCATGTTAACGTGCTCAGAGTCTCTCCACTGGGTGACAGTGTGTCACCAGAGGTTTAAATCAAGAGTGACAGAGTCTCACTTTACTAAGATTAATCAGGTGGTAGTGAGGAGGACGACAAAGAGGGACCAAAACGGGGTTCAAGGCAACTAGTTAGAGGAGCATGATCCAGGCAGAAGATGACAGGGTCTGAAGCAAGGGCAGGGGAATAGAGATGGGTATATACACTCAAGACATTTTCACGGTAAAATCAGTAGAATTTTGGGACCAGACTGGATTTATGAGGATGTAGAAGATGACTTTCCGGTTGTGGGCTAAGGTTACTAGGTAGATAATGTGGGCAAATAAGGGCCAAGTAGTTTGGGGAGGAAGGGTAAGGGAGGGTAATAATGTTACCACAAAAGCCTCCCGAGAGAGACCATGTGCGAAAGGCAGAGAACATTTCTGTCCAGGAGAACAGGACTGACAGCGAATCCTCATCATTCTGCCATCTATAAAGCTCTTTCATCTTTCTTATTTATCTTTTTTCATTTTCCATCCTCTCTTCTCTCTCCTGGGTTCACTTCCACTCCCATTTCTACCTAGTGAATCCTTCAGGTCCAAGCTTCTGTGTTACCATCTTCTGAGTCCTCCAAGACAGGCAGCCTGAGCACTTACTCTGTCCCACTCCCAGAGCAGCCTGTGATGCCTTCAGCACATCACGTTGTACTACAGTTTTGGTTTGTCGTAGGCCTTTCTGGTAGACAAGGAACCACATAGCAGGGACTCTGCCTTCAACCCTGTATTCCCATATTTTGCCACAGAGTGAGTCCTGAATAAATATCTGTTGATTTATAAATAAATAAATTACAGTGTTCAGATTCGGGCCGTATGCCTCTCTAGTTACAAACTTTCCCAAAATTCTTATCCTCTATTGACTCTAACTCTCACCATAACAGATGATTCTTATTTCTTTATTTTACCTGTATTTTCTCTCTAGTCCTGTATTTCCAAATGTCCATGGAATATTTCCAAATTAGTTGCCCTTCCTGACCTCATTATTTCTGTTAATGGCTCACTCCCTTATCCAAACAGCAACAAAGTCTTGATCCTTCCTTTGTAGTATGTACTATGTTCATTTCTCCCTTGCATTACCACCCTAGTTCAAACTATTACAGACCTTAAACTAAAATTTGGAAGTTACTTTAAACGTCTCTCTGCTCCAGTCCCTTTCCTAACCAATTGTTTTATCCTTCTCCTGTTTAGAAACCATCACTGGCTTCCTACTAACCTATTCCTACAGAAAAGACTCCACATCCCTTAACTAGGTATTTAACTCCACCACATTTTCCCTGGACAGGAGCTTCCAGCTTTATCATTAGACGCTCCCTACCTGAATCTTCTGCTCTAGCCCCAAGTGTCTAATCACTGGACCTTAAACGACATTTGCACTTGCCTGTTTTCATACTTGACTTCATGCTACTCTTGTGACTAAAATGGTCTTACCCTTCCTTGATGCTTCATTTAATCCTGCTTTAAAGCCTTAAGTCTCATATGACATCAGTCCTTCTCTATGAAAATTTCCTTAACTTCTTCAGTCAGAATCATCTCTCCTTCCTCTGGGTTCTTATTATGCGCCACTAATGCAGTACGAGTCATTATCTTTCCATGGTTATGTATGTCTTTTCCCCACAACTGGGACATAAGATACCAGATAACCATGTCTAACCATCCCCATGGTGCCTTGTTCACATAAGATACATGATATAGATCTTCCTTGACTTACAGCGGGGTTACGTCCCAATAAACCCATTGTTAAGTTGACAATATTTTAAGTTGAAAATACATTTAATACAACTTACCTACCAAACATCATAGCTTAGCCTAGCCTACCTTAAATGTGCTCAGAACACTTACATTAGCCTACAGTTGGGCAAAATCATCTAACACAAAGCCTATTTTATAATAAAGTGTTGAATATCTCATGTAAGTTATTGAATACTGTACTGAAAGTGAGAAACAGAATGGCTGTAAGTATATCAGTTGTTTACCCTTGTGATCGTGTGGCTGACTGGAAGCTGTGCTAACTGCCCAGCATCACAAGACAGTATCAACTGAATATCACTAGCGCAGGAAAAGATCAAAATTAAAAATTTAAAGTACAGTTTCTACTGAATGCATACTGTTTTTGCACCATCGTAAAATCGTAAGTCTGACTAAGTTGGGGACCATCTGTAAATACTTTTTTGATTGACTATCCTTTGTGAACACAAATCCAGTCTTATCTTAAGTGATTATCCACGAATTCTACAGAACTTACCCAAATAAGATGAGGAAATGAAAAGTCAAATGATCTGTATCAACTTTCTCTTCAAAATATGCAAGCCAGCCTTGAAAGGCTGCAATACTTCCACAAACTCAAAAACATGGACCCCAAGTGCAACCATGACAATCTATACTGGAGCACAAGCTGGGCTTTCATTTCAGGTGGGTTACCTCCTCAGCTTACCTGTGCAACAGACTAACATATGTAAGGAAAGTCTCCCCATTCTCATACAAGATGTACAGGGGGTAAGCCAATACTTCATCTTTGCCTTTTTGTCCAAATATGTTCTTCGGGACTGCTGACAACGGCCCAAAGTCAAATGCAACTGCTGTCTCTCCTAGAGATGCGGTGTAGGCCCTTCTGAAAAGAGATTTTAAAACCAACTGGTTGGAAACGAAAACAGAAATAAAATGGCCAATAACAGCAGGTGGGGATTGAATTTGTATTCAATGGAGTGATAAGACAAAAAATTGTGATTATGAAGAATGTTAAACAACATTGGAAAATTCTCATAAAATTCAATGAAAGTAGGCCATAAAATTATATAAAGTTGAAATATACAATCACACAAACCGTAAAAATACACACATACAGACATGCATAAACACAGAAAAGAAACAGGAAGAAAACACATAAAGATATCAACAGTTATCTCTAAGCAGTAGGAGGCATTCAGTCCACGAGTATCTACTAAATATTACTAAGCACTCAGTGCCTGTGGTTCTGGGAAACATCAGTGACTTGAACAAAGGCCCCCCTCTAACGAGAGAGACGTCCACAGAGAAGCCAACCACATAACCCAGAGCCAGAATATGACGTTATGAAGAAAAATAAAGCAGGGGAAGAAAGTACTGATGGAGGTGCTGCTTTAGGTGATCTGGGAAAGACTCTGATGAGGTGCTATTTGAGCAAAGATTTGAAAGAAGTAAGGGAGCGAGTCTGTGGTCATGCAGAGAAGGAGCAGTTCAGGCAGAAGGAAGGACACAGGAAAAGACCAAGGAGGGCGGTGGCAGGAGTGTCTGAGGAATGGCAAGGAGGCTGAGTGGCTGGAGCTCAGAGCCTGGGCAGCGGGAGGACTGAGCTGGAGGGCTGCAGTCAGCGGGCAGAAATCAATGGAGTGCGGAGAGCAGGGAAGCAGAGTGAGCTCATTTATACCGAAAACTAGCACTCTGATTGCTATGCTGAGGACAGACTACAGGAAATTTTAAAATATTTCATTTTCTTCTTAATACTTTTATTAGTTTTCCCAATTTTCCGCAACAAATTTATATTACCTTTATAATCAGGAAAGATGATAAAACATGCTGGTTTTGTATTTTAAAATTTAGTATAGTTTGTTATTCAAAAAGATTCCAGTTTAACACAAGGTTAATGAATATGGTTAAAATAAAACCACAGTTTCGTATAGCTGAGAAAGTCAGCATCATTCCAAGCTGTTATAGGTACCATATCTTAGTTTCTTTATCACATGGAAAGGTATATGGTTTCAGGAGGCAAAAAATGAGGAATCCCAAAATCCAGAATAAAAGAACTGCCTGAGTTAAACTAAAAAATTAAGACAATGAATGGAAACAAAAAGACAAAGCAGTTATTTCAAAGAGACTTAAATACCAAGCCATCCAAACTTAACTGGAACTTAATAAATATAGTAATATTTCTAATAATGGTAGTAGGTATCAATTAATGAGGACTTACTCTGTGCCATTCTAAGCACTTTTTATGCATGATCTCATTTATTCTGTACAATAATCCAATTAAGTGGTCACTACTTTTCATATTCATGGAATATACAGTCATGGAAATGACGCTTAGTGCAACTGAATAACTTGCCCAGATGCCACAGCTGACAAGCGGCAGAGCTGTGACTGGAACCCACCAGGTGTTGACGCCAGAGCCAGAGCTCTTAACTACTGCGTTTGCTCTACGGCCTCTCATCTGGACAGGGTGCCTGGCAAAGGAGGTTGGAAAGCAATGGAAACTCACTGCCGACACCAGAACAGGACCCATCAACTCGCAGAGGCAGGTATTTCCCCACTGTGGAGATGGCTGGATGCGAGGTTAAAGAGCTGGTGCTATAAGACATTAAAATCATTTGACTGAAACTTTCAGTTGTGGGACTATTAAAGAGAATTAAAGTGGTCCCCAGGCTGGTGGCAACCTCTGACTCCTAGCAGAAGCAGATGAAATTCCTCTCTGGAGGAACACACCCCCAACTCAGGCTCTCAACATTTCAAAACATTAAGATCAAGTAAACCTAAGTTCACAACGAGAGATCAGCAATCACAGGAAGAAGCGACCATGATCATGGGGCAGGAGGAAGAACACACACCGATTTAGATCCCCATCTCCCCAGGGCTTCAGGTATTGAAACTGTCACATACAGAATAGCTGTATATAAAATATTCAAGGGAATAACGGTTAGAAAAACAAAAATAAAGAAGATTATTAGATATGACCATCATGGAGACATGAAAAGAACTAAATGGAACTTCCAGAAATATTGCTACTAAAGGCTTCTCCCTACATGCACACACTGTGGGTGATCATGTGTGGTAATCACCGGAAAGACTGATCAAGAGGCCAGAGGAATGGGGTTTGTAAGTTCAAAGGGTGATTCTGTTAGTGGTCAAAGTAGCCAGGAGCTTGCCCCTGTAGTGGGTAAGAAAACATAAAAGAAGCCAGGGTCACAGGAGAATCAGAAGGGCTCTCTACGTTCTGCCCCAGCTTCTGGGGTACTAGGTGCTGGGGGTCCAGCAATCTGCCCATCCACACTGAGTGAACAGCTGGCAGGCCTCCAGCCCAACACTCTCACCTTCCACCTTTTCTGTAACTTTGCAATATTATAATTCATTCTCTTATTCAAGATACAACAGGGAATAAATTTCAGCTATTCACATTTTTGAACTTTCTTGAAAAAAGACCAAGTTAGTAGTTATAGTGACATTCAGATTTGTAACTTCTCGTTATCTATTCATATCGCCTATTTTTGCTTATTTCTCACATTACCAAAACCATGCTAAAGGCACCTTTGGAAAATCTTGCAATCTGCTAAAATTGCATTTATAATCCCGATAAACTAATTTTTAAAAATTTCATGACACAAATAAAAACTTACCCTTTATTGAGTTTTAGACTTTCCTCTTCTGCTTCTGAAAGTACAATGACCTTAGTGGGTGTCTGGGGCTCACGTAGAGAGTAAATCCTAGCAATCAAAAGAGAAGAAAGCCAGTACTTAAAATTCTTTTTCATTTCCCTAAGTTCCTCTTTCCTTTCCATCTAGTCAGTTTCTGAGAATTTTCCTACCAGTTATCACAACCATCTGCCAAAGATCTTGCTGTTACTGACAAAGTAGCCTACTTCATTTGTTCCATAACAACATAAGAGGAAGGCTTCCCTGGGGCATGAAGAAATGTTCTCTACTCTAAGCAAAATGCCTCATCAGCCTTCCCCAACCACCACACCTCAGTCCTTAGCCACATTCACCTTGTCTAGTCATCTCACTACTGCCTCTAAGTTTGCCAGCTTCCCTCCAGTTATACCCATCTGTCTCTGCCTATGAGGAACCCAATCTCATCAGGGAAGAAACCATTTCTCACTGGCCAGCTGGTATGACTGTGGGTGACTTTTAGCCTGCAATTTGTACATATTTGTGTTATATAAAGACACAATGTCTTCCCTGCTTTCTCAAGAGGTTAGTATAAAACTAAAAGAATTTTTTTTACCAAAATCATTTTAATTTAAAATAAATTTGGGGGGAATTCCCTGGTGGTCCAGTGGCTAGCACTCTGCATTCTCACTGCCAGGGACCCGGGTTCGATCCCTGGCCAGGGAACTAAGAGCCTGCAAGCCACACAGTGTGGCTAAAATAATAATAATAATAATAAAAAATTTTCACAGCATATATGGCTATTGTTAAAAGGAGAAAAAAAATTTTAAAGGCCAGTAATATCATTATTAGAAATCCAAATCCCTCTTAAAGTCTTTATCAAGTTAATCACTTATTTTGTCTGATCCCACAAAGAATTTTTAAACTCAGTTTGTTCCATTATCAATAGAATGTCATTTAATAAATGTTTTTAATGAAAATTTGATCCAATTGAACACACCATTCATTGTGGTCTTCCTAGCTGCCTACAAGCATTACTGACTTCAAAATACAAATAAGTCCTATAAACTGTAATGCAGAACAGTGAAAGGAAAAGTAAATGCAACAGGGCACTGAGTGGAAATTTCTTGTTGCCCTGAAACTGTCAATAGGGTCAAAGCTAGGAAAAGAGAAGTGTTAAATACCCAATATTTTAAAAGGAATCTTTAATAACTGAGGCCAGATACCTCCTTTAGGGCTTAATGTGAGGAAGACCTAGACCTACACTATCTCCTCACAATCTCCTTTTCCAGCTTACAAAAGACAGAAGGTGTCAAGAGTCCTTAAGAGTATGGTACGATGTCTGGAATGTGAGGGTCCTCCTTTCTTTACCCCCAACTGCAGAGCCAAATGGGTGGGTAGGAAAGGCCCTAAAAGAACCAGCCAGATTTAGGGGTACCTGTAATAAGGGGAAACGGGTATCTCATTTTCTAGCTGAATGCCAGATGTGTTGTCAAAAACTACAGGCCACCAAGGCAAGGGAATACTTGGGTGATTCTGACATGTCATATCCTAGGGTTGGGGGCATGAGAACACTCTATGGTATCTACTCCAAATATGGAAATTTCTGAAGGAGGTAGGCTGGGACAACATAAGAAAGGACTATAGTGTAGTATGCCCAGTTCTGTAGCCCTTGGAGGGCAGGGAAAAAGACCTTGGCAGTTACCATGGCTCCATATGAAAAACCACAACGGTTAGGTCGAGAAGGCAGGAGATACCAAGTTTAGGGATATTCCATCTTGACAGAGGGTTCAGGGCATGGACAGTTGGTAGAGCCAATGGGAAGCAGAGCTCCTGAGTGATGGAGGGAGCTGAAGGCCAAACACTGCCCCTGAAAAAACCACACACCAATCTGTGCAGAGACTATCACATCAATGGAGGCCACTAGCAGCTGAGGGAACTAGATTAAACCAGGAGGGATATGCCCCCTGCCCTTCACTGATGGACAACCAGTTAGGTAAGATGTATGCCTCAGCTAGCACACTCTCTTTACCCCACCATTGAGGAGTCAGACCCAGAGGAAGGAGGAACAGCTCTCCTCCTTACACTTCACCCCCTACCTCAAGGTGCTTGGGTAGAAAGAAGAGTCAAAGAGCAGATCATGCCCTCTCCACTCATTTCAGATCCCTCAAGGTCTGACCTGTGATAGGACCAGGATATAGTTTTGAAGTGGATGTGAGATCAGAGTTTTAAACTGAACAGACTAAGTTTTAATAACTAAAAGTAACCAGAAATCTATGAGATCTGTGTAAGAAGCCCTTAAAGGATCAACCATTCAGCAGTAAAAGAAGATTTGGTAGAGCACAGTCAAAGCAGTCATTAGAAAAAATAAAACTGCAGGTATCTGTACATCAGTCAGTCTCCCCAACAAACTTTTTACATAAGGCAGATCCAGAACGTTAACTGATAATAGAGATCTCTGTAGGATTAGGGCATTTAATCATACAATGCAAAACCTGGAAGGGGCTTTAGTAAATGATCAGATGAAACCTGCTCATTTGACAAACTGGAAACTGAGGTGCCCAAGTTTTTAACATCCCAAAGACAAGTGACACTGGGACAAGAACTCAAATCTCTCAATTCCCAATTAAATTATCTTTCCCCTATGCTACATTACCTCCAAAAGAGTGACACAGTGAAAACAGCTTTAGGGAGATTATCTTAATAGGTCAGATTGGGAAAGTAGAGACTGGAGGTAGGACCAGTTGAGAGGGAATAACAGTAATTAAGGCACGTAAGTTAGGGCAGCTGGACGATTCTTACACGATTGAGAATGGGTAACAACAGCCATCAGATAAAGCTTTCCAACATCTACTGACCCATTTAGTGGTACTCTGAGCTATTAACTGGCAACCAGAAAGAGAATCTTCCCACTCACAAAGCTGTAAGAAAAAAATGTACCTTATTACATTGTCTGATGTTAACAGCACTATGTGGGGGTCCAGCATCTCACTCGGATACCAGGCAGCATGCTTTAGAGTCAGAGAGGTAGAACTGGTGAAAAATCTCTCAGCAACGGGAGTGGTGCTAAAATAAAGACAGCAATTTCCCAAAACTGGATGAAAAAGCTTCTAAAGGAAAACCTATCTTAACACTCTTTGCTCTTCTTTCCTTTAAATTCCTTTCTTATAAATCTTGCTGAGACAGCATTTAAAGCATCTACCAACCAACATCAAAGAATCAAAATTAAAATATTTTCTAAATTGTAGAGTATATTATACTGCACTTTACAAGTGATTTTAGATACAGTATCTTACTTGATCCTTTTAGTAACTTTGTAAGGAAACTACAAGGGCAGCTATTATCACTCCTATTGTGGAAATGAGGAAACAGAGATAAAAAGGAAACATTTTTAAGGAGGCCCAACCTATGAGTTGTGGAGCTAAAGATGGGTTTCTACCTTATATTCTTTTCAGATCTTTCAGACTCTCATTTTTCAGGATTAATTGGAAAAGAAAAAAAATACAAAAATAAAACTTAGTTACACTTATGAGAAAACTGTCTGGCTCACAGTTAATAACTGCTTTTAAAACATCTTATTTCAACCTACTTGAAAAAACAGCCTGACTTCCAATGAGACAGCAATGTGATAATTTAGGCAGAATAAAAGTACAACCCCACATATACTGTAAACACTATATCACAAGAAGCCAGTGTGCAGACCATCTGGAGTATGATGTTTCAATAGTAGCAGGGTAAACATACCTTAAGAACCACTGGTCTTAAGCAATTTTTTGCATGTATTACAAAATTATACAGATAAACACTAAATGGAAATACAACTTACCTACAATTCACTGTTGATTTTCCACCTTCAAATTCAGAATTCTTCCCCCATCTTTTAGGTAATTCTAATATCATAAGTCCTTTTATTCCTATAAGTGCTACATGATGTTGTGCTGGACTTAACAAGACTTGATAGATTTCAAACAGGGGTGGATTTATGCAAAGCAATCTCTGAAAATTAAAGCAAACTAGTTAAAATAGTTAATTTTAATGCAAATATATATGGCAGTTACTTGAAAGCACAGTACCACTTTAGTTTTCTATAACTGTAGTTTAATGAAACATTCTGGGTAAGTACTAACACCTCAGCCATTACCTGATGAAATATTTTTTAACTATTTAGACTGGAATATTATATAAAATGCACCAGGTTTCCCTACTTTGACAAATACTACATATAATTCCCTTTTTACAATCAAACTCCAGACTACCACTTCAGCGTCAAATCTCCACCATTCCCCACTTGTACTTTATACTCCAATCAGATTAACTTGTATTTCTGGGAAATCATCATAATTTGTTATGTCTCTGTGTCTCTGTACAACTATTCTTCCTGCAATGCCCTCATTTTTCTTTTTTAGCTGGCTAAAACATTCTTGGAGACTCAGTTCCTATGCACTTTCCCCCCAAGAAAATATCCCTGACCTTCTGGCCAGGAACTAATGCATCTTTTCTGTACTCCTATAGCACACCCTAGATAATTCTATAATAGTACTTATCACCCTGCATTCTAATTATCCTTTTACCTGCTCATCCCACACAACTATGAATTACTTGAGCTCTGTGTCTTTCCTCTCTGTATCTTTGGCATAGTATATGGCATATTGCTAACTAACTCTCAATATATGTTTTAATGACCAGATAAATGAAGAACTCATAAGTACTAGTAAATAATTACTGTTATAAATAGTACAATAAGATAGAGAATGGCTTCAAGAGCTTCTGCAACTAAAATGCTGCTTTACCGAAGCAGATTTGACATTGAACAGTGATATTTTCAGGGGATTCTGTTAAGCTGTTTGTCTCATATGCCCTCAAAAAAAAAAATGTACTTCTATTTCTTCTATTGCTTATCCTTATGTATAGAGAATCACCCTAAATCAAAATCTTTTTAGACAAGACTGTTGAGTATAATGTGATTTCAATTGTTCCTGATGTCTGTAAGTCTGAAGTTTCTTTGTGTTCGTTCTTAGCTGCCCTTTGCTGATTCTAATCAAACTGTTTTTTCTCCAGTCAGTGGTTCTTCCCTTCTTTTCCCATCTTCTCAATCTTCTTCCTATTTGATTCTAATGATCTACCTCAAATCAGACCACCTTTCTCCTGTTATGCATACAATCTAATCTAATTACCTAGATCACCTGTGATAATCACATAATTTACGTGGGCTTTTTTTGTTTGGTTTGTTTTTTTGTTTGATTTGGTTTGGTTTTTAAGGTTACTATTCATGTTTTCATTTCACTGAAAGTTGCAATTCATGCTAAACTGCTTCCTTGTCTATCTCTGAGTTTTTGACATTTGGAGGATTGAAGGTCATTCAGACAGTTATCAATATGTACTGAGGGTCTATATGTTCCAAGCACACTGAAGTACTGGGGATACAAAACTAAGTAAGGTGGACACGGACCCTGCCTTGGTGCTTGCACTCCAGAAGAGAAGTCAGACAATAAATTAACAAGTATAAATAATTTAATCATGACTGTGCTAAATTCTGCATAGCAATATAGGGTGCTATTGTTAATACTGTGTGCCGAGCATCTAACACTTACTCTTATAAGCTGAAATTTTACAGTCAGTAGTTTGTGGGCTTGTGACCTGTTTTCAAAACTGCAAAAACAATGCCAGCACCTTATTCAAATCATTTTTCATCAGCAAGAATCAAACAACGGCACACGACATATGTATGCTATATGTTAGAATGGGGGCCAAGTTTTCTTACTTTGTAATCTTTAAAAGACGCGAATCGGCTTATTACAAATAAACGCTTCCATAAAGCAATGTTTAACCACAAGAAGTCTGTAGTACTTTCTGATCACACCTACTTTCACATGCTGTTGGCTTCTCAAGAAGCCAGCAAAAATCCCTTTCAACTCTGGAGATGGCCCAATTTTTTGAAAGAGCTAACAGGGGATTCCTCCTCCATGTCAGGCACGAAGCTCGTTGCTTTCAAATCAACGACCCGACGTAATGCTCTCAACAACCCCAAGAGAAAGTTACGACTGTCCCTATTATTTTATGAGCGTGACGTCATGACATCGGATTCTCGGGACCAACCTCCTAAAAAGAGCGAGTGCACCCACACTCTTAAGCCTCTTACCCCTGCTTTGTTTTTCTTCAGAGCACCTGCGCCACAGATGTTTTACTGTTACTCCATGGTCTCTCCCTTCCTCCCAGACCCCGCGAATTTAAGCATCTGGAGCGCAGGCGTTCCTAAAACAGTATCCGGCGCAGTGTCAGAGTCAACGAACATATGTGGAAGGAGTGAAATATGCGTAGAGAGGGTTCAAAAGGTTCTGCGGCCACGCTACAGCGAATGAAAATGACTTTTCCAGTCGCAGCTGGACGCCCCCCAAAAGGACGTCTGCTCACCCTCGCACAGCACCCCTCCCAGCAGACGAAAGCCAGCCAGGATGGGAAGGGGACGTAAACGCTACTTCAGATCCCAGCTGAGGGTCATTTTCCAGATCAGCCTGGCCGTACCTGGTACTGGGAGAGGGAGGACTCCTCACCGGCGCCGCTGGGGTCCCGAAGGCGCACGACTAAGAAGGAGCTGCCTTCTCCATCCCATAAGAAGAGCTCTCCGCCGAGGCCCAAGACCAGGTTTCTCGTCAGCAAGTGCGGCGGCAGGGGCGGCGGCGAAGGCAATGATGAAGAAGCCGGCTTCTCGGCTGCGCTCTGGTTTTTCCGTCCTTCCCGGAGCCGCAAGAACACGGCATGGTCAGGGAGCCAGGCCTGCCACAGCTCACCGTCTCCCGCGACTCCTTCGGCGGCCGCCATCTTGGCCCAACAGCTCTCGTCAGCCCAGTTGCTCAGCCCGCCGCTGAGGGCAGCCAATTCGCTTCCAGCCGTCCACTGCTTCGGCCAGTCATCGAGCAGGGAGCCCGGAAGCCCGAGCAGGGCTAGGGGAGGGGCGGGGCGAAGGTGAGGCCAGCCCATCAGGTAGCGTCATTGCCAAAGCAAAGCCAATCACCAGTCAAGCCTATTCTGAAGCCAAAGGGGGCGGGACGAGAAGTTCAACATGCCAGTGCCTGCTTAGAGAAAGCTTTGGGGTTGCGGGAAGTCTAGTAGCTGGGGGTAAAGCGCCTGAGAGCTGTGTATCAAATTGCTTATTGGACACCTCCACCTGGATAAACCTAAACATCTAAAACCTTCCCTCAAGACTTACCTCCCTCAATCCAGGTTGGGCAGACCTCACAAATGTCACTTCT